>NC_091469.1:57671569-57981256 GCF_036971445.1 Narcine bancroftii
AATGCCTTATTCTGCTGGTGTGAACACAACTTTCCTCTTGCTTACCACTTCAAATGCCCTATTACATTTTCTCTCAGATATTTTCATATTTATCCTTCTATTTTATTCCAAGAGTGTACAATGCTTACTTGAATGACTGCACCTTATCTTTATTATGAATCACCTTTTTGCCATTTTACCTGATCATTGATTCCACTGATGTTGGTCTTTACTCATCGCTCCAACTTTCTTAAAACTGTAAGTTGCAACTGACCTCTGAATCAGAAGGTTATAGGGTTAAGGCCTTGTAATGATAGAGTGCTAGTGATCCTCCTGACCACTAGAGGGAGTCATAGTCTAGTATGTTGCAGCTAAGGATAATTCAAGATGGACATCTCCACATAGTCATGATAAAGCTAATAAAATATAGTTGTTTTAAAATAACACAAGTTTCTTTACTACAATAAAAGAAACATCACATGGTACCAAGAACGAGAATCAGCCAATTTTGCAGCAGTGATATGGAGAATGTAAAGACTCCTTATGCTTAAAATTGGACTGGAAATGATGACCATGTGTGGAGACTGTTCAAACAAAGATTTATGCTTTACCTGCAAGCCTTTGAAATTGATAGCAAACCTGATGCACAGAAGATTGAACTAGTACTTAGTGTGGCAGGACCACATGCATTAGACATTTTCAACACATCTGTTTTTGCTGAGGCAGCTGACCAGGGTAAGCCTGACAAGGTTATCAAGCTGTTTGATGAACAGTGTTCACCAAAGAAAAATGAAACTTTTGAGAGGAACTTGTTTCAGTTTGACACACACAGCTGCAGGGAGAGAGCTTTGATTTTTCTTTACAGACTTGAAGTTAAAAGCAAGAACAAACAATTTTGGATTTCTGCAAGATTCAATGATCTAAATTGTGTTCAGGATTATTGATAATAAAGTGAGAGAGGATACTGGGAGAGACCGAGCTTACCTTAGCTGGACCTGTGAAGTTAAACCACACTAGTCAAATACCTCTGCAGCACACAACTAAGTTCAGTGATAGCGCAAAACCCAGTGCAATTGAAGGCATAGTCACAGGAACAGTGTCTGGACACACACACACAAACAGAAAATAAGATAGAGGAAACAACAAAACGATGGAGACACTCAATTGCAGACAATGTGGCACTCAACATGAACCAAAACAATGCCCAGCCCACGGAAAAGTCTGTAATAAGTGCAAAGGGCAGAATCTTTATGCAAATCAATGTTTTTCCAAAGGGAAAAAAAGCAAAAGTGAAACTGTGCACTCTATAGGAGAAACTGCAGTCAGTGATACACTTTACATTGGACATGGTGCAGGAAGATTCTAAACCACAGTCACTGAACAGCCAAGCGTGAACAGAGTTGAGTAGGACAAGTGGATTGTGTCTATACATACTAATGGAATAAATATTCCTTTCAAGCTGGACACAGGGGCAAAGGACAATTGATTTGTAAGTGCGATATCAGGGCAATGAATATAAAGCCATACATCCATACAGCTCAAAGCCTATAAAAGACAATGCATCCACATGAAAGGTACATGTAAACTCAAGGTGAAAGTTAAAGAGCTCCACCTCAGTTCGCAGTAGTCCCAAATGTACACAAATCACTGCTTGGTGTCAAAGCATGTAAAAACTTAAGCCTAGTCAAGAGAGTTTTCACATCAGGGAAACTTATTGTGTTAGCTGATGCAGAGTGAAGCACACAATGAGAGTTCCACAGAAACAGATGTGAATCTGATCACTGAACTTCTTCCTATATCTGGCATGAAATCCAAGCAGATCACAACTGAAACAGAAAAGGACACAGTTCTATAAAAGCTCATCAAGAAACTGAATGAAGGATGGCCTGGAGGTGACTGTCAGCCAGACTACAACATCAGAGCTGAACTGAGTATTGCCAATGGACTACTGGTCAGACAGAGCAGAATTGTCATTCCTCAATCACTGCAATAAGAGAAACTGAAAAGGCTGCATGAGGGGCACCTTGGAATGGGAAAATGCAAGAGGAGGGCGAGAACTGCTGTTTATTGGCCAAGGATAAATGCTGACATTGACTGGATGGTTTCAAGCTGAGAGACCTGTTTGAAATTTCATGCAAAGCAGACAAAGGAACCCATGTTAATAACTGACGTACCAGCAGAACCATAGCAGAAAGTTGGGACTGATCAGTTCCACATGGATGGAAAGAATTACTTGCTGGTTATGGATTATCTATCAAACTATCTGGAGATTGTGCTACTCCCCTAATGTGTCTGCAACTTGTGTCAAATATATGAAATGGATCTTTGCAAGACATGGAATTCCTCAGATTGTCTACAGTGACAATGGACCATGCTATAGTGACAATGGACCATGCTATAGTGGTAGAGAATTCCATAACTTTGCAGAATATGATTTTCAATGTGACTTGAAATCCTCTGCATCTACAGTCAAATGGTAAAGCAGAGAAAGGAGTTCACACAGTCGCTCAATAAAGCACAATACAGTGGCTCAGATCCTTATCTAGCTCTACTGAGTTACAGAACTTCACCACTTGAACATGGTATGTCACCTGCTGAGTTTCTGATGGGACATAGACTATGCACCATACTTCCCCACTCTGCAGCCCCAAACAAGAGCAGAGATGATGAAGATGTCAAATGGAAACAAAAGTGTCTGCAATGGAGACAAAAAGCAAACCATGAGAAGTCACCCAGAAGCTTAGGGCCACTGGCACAAAATTACTCAGTGAGACTCAGAGATTCCAACACTTAGGACAAAAAGGCCACTCTTCTGGAGGAAGCCAATCCAAGATCCCGCACTGTCAGAAAAGAGGATGATCAAATACTGAGAAGGAATCAAAAGAAACTGCTGAAATGCAAGAGATGCTGCTAGAATAGACAAATGCACAGCAACAGAGGAAACATCACCAGTGCCAACATAAGCATCTGTGTTAAGAAGATCCACATATGTTATCAAAGCACCTGATAGACTGAATCTCTAAAAGAAAATGAACTGCACACTTGAAAATTTTGTGCTTCTGATGTTTCTGTTTACATTTATGCTGAAATTTAATAGTGTGTCATGTTGTTAGATTAAACTTCTCAATGAAAAGGGATTTAGGGATAGAGTGTTAGTGATCCTCCTGACCACTAGAGGGAGTCAAAGACTAGTATGTTGCAGATAAGGATGATTCAAGCTGGATGCTTCCACAAATGATAAAGCTAATAGTTGTTTTAAAAGAAGCCAAATGTCTTTATTGCAATGAAATAGACATCACAGGCCTGAGCATAGGATTTTGTCTGGGTGCAGGTCAATGGAAAAAGGTGGAATAATAGTGAGCACGGACTAGAAGGGCTGAAGAGCCTATTTCTGTGTTGTCATGTTCTATGGTTTTATGGCTCTGTTCTGGAGATTGAACACAGAGAATTGACATTCTAGCCGAGTACTTCTTTTCATGTAAAAGATCCAAAGGAAAATAGGGTGATCATTCTTGGTTTTAAAAAGAAAATGTGCAGATGCTATAATTGTAGTTCACTCAAAAATGCTGAAGAAACTCAGTAGGTCGCACAGTTTTCTTTATGTAGTAAAAATAAAGATACATGGCCATCATTTCTGGGGTGAGCCTTTTATCAAGGCATGAGCAAAAAGCAGGCAGACGCCTGAATAAAATGGTGGGGAGGAGGGACATCTGCCACTTTTTGCTCATACCTTGATGAAGGGCTAACACCCAAAATGTTAATTATGTATCTTTATCTTTGCTACATAAAGAATGCTGTGTAACTTGCTGAGTTTCTTGGTGTGCTAATAAATGTTTAGCCTTTGGTCAAGATAACTCATTTTTAGTATAGCTTTTTTTTAGTCAAGATAGCAAGTTGAGACCTCTCAATGGCCAACCATTTTAGTTCTGCATTATACGCCCATACTCACATGTCTGTCCATGGCCTCATGTACTATCTCACCAAAACCACCTATAAATTGGAGGGACAACACCTGATTTTCTGTCTGGGCACTCTCTAGCTGGATGGCATTAACTTTAACTTATCTGGTTTCTATTAACCTGGTTTGCTTTCCTCCTCCTTCCCTTCCTGTAAGATCTCCACCCCTTCCTCTCTATCCACCCAGCCATCCCTCCTCCCCTTGCTTGCTGCTGTGCCCTCCCTCCTTTCTACACCTATTACCTCCTGTCTTTGTCACATCTCCTCCCCTCTCATCCTTTTATTCGAATACCTGGCAATGTTTTTCCATATCTTTTTTATTTTTAAAAATTTTTCACACTATGAACCATATTAATCAAAATACACACAAACATTTCCCTCTTGAATATACACAGTGTCATTTTCTCCCCTTGCCCCCCCTCCCTTCCCTCCCTCCTTCCCATCCCCCTCCAAACTCATTAAACATTCAACATACAATACAGTAAACCCATTAAACAATGTCATCACACAATGAAAATCAACAAGAAAATTGTGTCATCTACTGTTACACACTGGGTCAGTTCATTTCGTCTTCTCATTCTATCATTTTAGGGGGTGAAGGTCCGTGGTAGGCCCTTTCTGTTGTGTTCCATGTACGGTTCCCAAATTTGTTCAAATAATGTGACTTTATTTTTTAAATTATATGTTATTTTTTCCAATGGAATACATTTATTCATTTCTATGTACCATTGCTGTACTCTCAGGCTCTTTTTTGATTTCCATATCCTGATGAAGGACACAAGCCCAAAATGTTGGTATTTTTATCTTTGTTATGTAAGACCTGCTGAGTATCTCCAGCATTGTGTTTTCAATTCAAGCAAATTTTCTATCCTTTATCACGTTACTTTTTGTGGATGCCTGTGTGCATAAAATGGTTGATAAATATCTCACATTATAAAGTTGTACACACTTTAAAAGTAGTTTATTGACTTAGAGTTCTTTGAAACATCTTGTGATTGTGAAAGTCATTCTAAATCGTTGAATGGGATGCGTGGTTATACAAGTCACTGCTTTGTGCTGGAGGTCAGTTGATGTTTGAGGAGAGGGCCAACACCCAACCCCAACCAACCAATTTTCCCTTGCAACCGCTGCAACCGTGTTTGCCTCTCCCGCATTGGACTTGTTGGCCACAAACGAGCCTGCAGCTGACGTGGACATTTACCCCTCCATAAATCTGCATCCGTGAAGCCAAGCCAAAGAAAATATATATATGTAGCCATGCACTACTCGAAAGAAGACACACACACATGTTGTGTAGTCAGGTTAAGCTCTGAGTTTTATTAGGGCTCAGGCCCAACTTTTATACTTGCACTGTTCCAGCAGTGGCCCCCCTTGGCTGACATCACAACATGCATAACAAAAGTAGGTTTCCCACGCACGGGTACTTTCCTGCATAATAATGCGCTTCTTCCCCGCACACTGTCCCTGTCGGTGGGCTGCGCAGCAAGGCCAGTGCCATTTTAGGGTCATTGGCCTTTAAGCTGCCCTTAAAAAGAACAGTGGTTTGCTTGTTTGGGCCAGTGCCGCTGTGTGGGCCATTGACCTTTGGTTACGCTCGCCGCCCGAAGGGCCAGATTGATCGCCACTGTGGCGGGCCACCACATATATATATATTTTCAAATATTGCTAATTTGTCTTTTTTCTATCATGCCTCATGGAGTGCATAAATCAATATTACCTACATTACTGTGGAAAACATTGGCCGCAGGACTAGGCTGCACAAAACACTTGACGCTGAAACTATTGCTTTGATGGAAATGAAGAAGAAAAAGTGGAGGGACATCTTGCACAGATTGCTTGATATCACATTGTTTCTTGCAAAGCAGATTCTGGCATTCTGTGGCCACAAGGAAGATGAATCTTTATTGAATAAAGGGAACTTTCTTGAGATGGTTGAAATGCTTTCAAAATATGATCCAGTGCTGAAAGAGCACCTAAAGAGATTGAAGGGGAGCACATGCAAACTTAAAGTATCAGTTATCTTACCTTGCATCTAAAACTTAGAATGAGCCTTGGATAATCATGTGAAGGAGAATCTTGTCATGGATATAAAGCCTGCAAAGTACTTTAGGATCATGTTCGACAGCATACCTGACATATCACATACAGACCAGATGTCCGAAGTGATCTCATATGTAAAAATCAACAATAGAAAATTGAAGTGAAAGAAGTATTTCTAAGATTTTTCCCTTTAAAGGAGAAAAAAGCTGCTGCCCTCAGTTCTGTCATTCTTAAAAAAAACTGGAAAGTGATGGAATGGACATGATGATGTGACATGCTCAAAGTTATGATAAGGCTGCCACTATGGCTGGAATCTGTGGAGGTGTACAAGCCATTCCTTTTTTTTTGAATATTTTTGATGATCTGCGTGTCTGGTCTGTGTGAGAGGAGCTTTTCAAAGGACTATTTGCGACAGTCAAGGCTTTCTGATCTTACGATAATATCAATTGAAAGTGAGTTGGCAAAAGGCATTGATTTCAATGAAGTGATTGATAAGTTTTCAGGTTTGAAGGCTAAAAAAGGAAGGTTTTGAATTAGTCGAGACGTTCACTAAGTGCTGAAATATTTGTTTCTTTGTCCCTGTTTATTTTTATGGTATTATTTCATTTATAAGTATATTTGCAGATATTTGTCTACAATTTCTACATTATTTGGGCCATTATTATGCAAACGTAATCTATTAATGTATCTCATTTAACAATAAAGTTTAACATTAAAATCAACATAATTTTGATATAATTTTTTCTTTTTCAATATTTTTTATTTACATTGAAATTTCACATCCAAAATACAGAGTACATATGGATATATCTTAAAATTCAAGATACATTACAATTAAATCATATCATTTCATCCAAGGTACTCCACATTTTAAACAAATAGATTATATTGTATTGATATTATATTATTTTATTATAAAGAAAAAGGAAAAGCTAAACCCACTACCAAGAAAGAAGCTGTTGCCCCAAAAAAAGAAAGACAACATTTTTATTAGAATAATATATTACCACATTTCTACCTTCATAACAAATCAGAGATTATAAAAGTAATTCTAAAAAGGTCCCCACAGTGTTTGAAAATTTACATTCAAATTGGAAATTGAGTTTCTAATCTTCTCTAAGTTTAATCATGACATGAAATGACATTAGGTCCCTCCATCTGATCAACACTACCCACCTAGTCATAAGAGAAATAAAAGCTAATACATGTAGCTCAGATGTCATTAACGTTATGTCACTCTCTCCAACAATATCAAATAAAGCATTTGAGGGATTTGGTTTAAAATTAACTTTAAAAAGTGCAGAGAATGTTTGAAATACTTCAACCCAATACTTGATGTAGTTCTTAAATGTTTTTAATTCAAATTCTTACTGAATTTTCACTTTAACCACATGAAACTACATAAATGTAAATACATTTAGGCTGTGCGTATGATATTGTAATTTAAAGGTGTAATTTTAAATTTGCTAGTTATTTATCTCACTGCTATTGCCATTATATTCAGTGATATATAGGAAATATTATTTACAAGTAACATTAGTACAAAAAACATTACTAAAGATTCTGTATGGTCTGGTTTGGGAGGGAGAGGGTACCATCATGTGTTACCACATTGGGTGACACCAACTCGAGTGACACCACTAGGCCAAGCTTCAAGACACTATCTTTATCCGGACATCTAAAATCCAGAAAGCTCCAAAATCAGGCAAGTGGGGAAAGAAATGGCAGTGTAAGTCAGTGGGGGGGGGGGGGGGGGAATGAAGGGGAGAGACCAGCAGCGCGAGTTGGGGGGGGGTGAAGGGGAGAGACCGGCAGCGCGACTCAGGTGGGCGGACGAGAGACCGCCCTAGCAACGCCCTCGGGCGAGGGGTGGAGACCGGCAGCGTGAGTCAGGCAGGTGAGGGGGGGAAGATGGTAGTGTGACTGGAAGTGGGTGGGGGTGGATATGGCAGCACAATTCATGTGGGTTTAAATCTGGCTTTCCGAAATCCAGAAAAATCCAAAATTTGGAATACACTGTCCCCCAGGGGTTCCAGATAAAGGATCATGTACCTGTACCAGAAACCCACAGTCAGCATACTCATCCATCCCCCAAATCAAGATAACATTAGAAAATCAAATTTGAAACATGAATCCTGGACTGAGGCTAAATTCGCTCTCCTAACTTTTATTTAGGTTTATTTCTAGACAGAAGATCAGAGAGTCATGAGGGTAACTCATCATTCATTTTGAAATTTCTAGCTGTTCTACAGTTATTGCCTAAGGTTTAGAAAATGTACTGCTGAACTAGAGATTTAAACTTATAAATTATTATTGATTTCTTCCATGTTTACTCAGAGTCCTGGTCAGTGAACAAGAAGAAATGTATGAGAAGCCTGTTGCTGGCCCGGTTAGGCACATCTCTAAATATAAAGATTACTTTGAAGTACAGTTTCAAGCAATGTCACAACAGATTTCTTTGGGCTTTACATCTGTTAATAGTAAACTAGCAAATGTAATGGAAGATATTTCAACTGTTAAAGCAGATGTAGCAAAATATGCAAAAGTGGTGAATAAAGAAAAAGTTAAGAAGATGGAAGTTGGAAGATTGTGTCTGTGATCAATGTCAACAAAAATTGGACACATGGTCATCCTTTTATGGAATGGAGGATTGAGAAGGCTGATTAACTGAAGAAAATTGAATCATTGGAGAATCAGAGCAATATGAAGATTGTGGAGTTATCTGAAGATTTTGAAGGGTCAGAAGCGGTTAAATTTTTTTAAAAAATGGATACCGGATGTGTTAGGAGTGGAAATGTTTCTGAATGGTTTGGAATTGGACAAATCACATAGAGCTTTGAGAAAAAAAAACGATGCCTGACTTAGCACCTCGATCTGCTTTGATTAGGTGTCTGAGATATCAGGATAGAGAGTTCATTTTAAGATTGCCAGTTCAAAAGGCAAGGCAACATGGAGGTCCTCTGATGGTTCAAAACAGAAGAATTTTTTTTCTATGCGGATCTTAGTAAAAATATTATTAAAAGACATAAAGAATTTAATTCAGCAAAAGCTGCTCGTTGGCAGAAAGGTTATAACTTTGCTTTCAGATTTCCTGTGGTTTTAAAAGTTTTTATGGGGAGTATGAATCTCGATTTTTTTAAATGATGATGGAGATGCCCTGGTTTTTGCTAATTCCTTGCTGGATCTCAAGAAAGGTCGGTCATCATCTTCTCAAATGCTGAAATCAAAGCGAGCTGTTAGAAAGAATGGTAATGGGGTTCAGAAGGGAAAAAAGAAGAAAGGGAAGAAAGATTGGTTAGAAGAAATGCAGCAGAAAGATTCAAATGATTCTAAAGAGATTTCGATTGATGATGATCAAGTGAATAAAAAATTGGAAGAAGCTTATCATACTTGAAGATGTGGACTATATATAATGAGGTTAACCTGTTTGGGGGAGATATAATATCTCATTGTAGCTCAGCTGACACTGTCACTCATTTAGTGGCTTATTCCACTAGCTGTGTTTTAGGGGGAGTAGTACTTGGTACTTAAAAGGGGAAGGGGGTTTGTTTTTTTTTAAAATGTGTGTCTTTTTTTCTTTTTTTCTATTCTTTGACGAATATGTGAATGGGCTTAATAATCAGATTAAACGCAAGAAGGTATTAACTTACATTAAGAAATTTAAAGTTGATATTGCATTTTTGCAAGAAACGCATTTGACATAAATTGAACATCAAAAGTTGAAAAGAAACCAGATAGGACAGGTTACATATTCTTCTTTTAATTCTAAAGCTAGAAGGATGGCAATTTTAATTCATAAAAATTGTACCTCTTACTTTGGATTCAGTGTATCAGTCAATTGGAAGAGTTTTGATAGTTAATTATAATTTTTTTTAAGAATCTTGGACTTTAGTGAATATTTATGCATCAAATGTGGATGATGAGTTGTTTTTTCAACATTTTTTGCTTAATTTATCATATTCTAATTTTCAAATTATGGTAGGGGGTGACTTTAATTGTTGTTTGGATCCTTTGGTTGATAAATCAGGTAAAGTGACACTTAGGAATAAGATTGTTAAGAAATTGTTGTTTTTTTTAAAAAAAAAATTATTTTTCACTCTATGAACCATATTGACAAAAATACACACAAACATTTGTCTCTTGAATATACACAGTATCATTTTCTCCCCTTTTTCCCCACTCCCTTCCCTCCCTCCTTCACCAACCCCTCCTCCCCACTCACTCAATGTTCAACATATATGATACATTAAACCCATTAAACAATGTCATCACACAATGAAAATAAACAAGAAATTTGTGTCTTCTACTTTTACATACTGGGTCAGTTCATTTCGTCTTCTTCTCCTTCTGTCATTTTAGGTGGTGGAGGTCCACGGTAGGACTTCTCTATTGTGTTCCATGTACGGTTCCCAAATTTGTTCGAATACTGTGATGTTATTTCTTAAATTATATGTTATTTTTTCCAATGCAATACATTTATTCATTTCTATGTACCATTGCTGTATTCTCAGGCTATCTTCTAATTTCCAGGTTGACATGATACATATTTTTGCTACAGCTAAGGCTATCATAATAAATCTTTTTTTGTGCTCCATCCAAATCAAGTCCAAGTTCTTTACTTCTTATATTACTTAGAAGGAAAAATATGATATAACTCATGGTACAATGTTTGCATACCACCAACTGAAAACCTACTTGAAGGACAAATTGGGAAGCAGACTGAGGTTATCAGAAGGAAGCAATTTTGAATATGTGATAACAGATACAATGATAATTAAAAGATTTATAACAAACATGTACATCAAATTGCAAGAGAAAGAGAACGAGGAAACAAGCTGTAAACCTAAACAAAAATGGGAACAAGATCTAAACATAAAAATAAAAAATGAAAAAATGGGAAAAGCTATGCTCCAGAACTATGAGAAATACAATAAACACGAGGTTACGCATGATACAATATAATTGGTTGCACAGGCTATACACCATGCCCCAAAAGTTAAATAAATGGGACCCAACAGTATCAGACAGATGTTTTCGCTGTAAGAAGGAAACGGGAACAACAGTACATGCAATTTGGGCATGTGAGAAAGTGGAAAAGTTTTGGGAAGATCTAAACCAGGTATTAAATAAAATCACAAAAAGCAACATACCAAAAAATCCAGAGATCTTTCTTCTAAATAATATAAGAAGTAAAGAACTTGAAATTGTTGTTTTTGATGAAGGAATTTAATTTAGTTGATGTATGGAGGAAGTTGAATTCAAAAGAGGGATTATTCATATTAATCAGCTCAATATGATACTTATTCTAGAATTTTTTTGTCTACTTAATTACTGGATAATGTAGTCTCAACTGAATATAAATGTAAGATTTTGTCAGATCATTCATTGGTTTTATTAACATATGCGGGAACAAATAAGATGGTTTCTTCTTATCGCTGGAGGTTTAATTCTTTGTTGTTGAAAAATTATGAATTTTGCAAGTTTATTAATGGACAAATTCAACAGCTTTTTGATATAAATAGGGATTCAGTGAATAGTAACTTTGTATTATGGGATGCTTTAAAAGCCTTTTTAAGGGGTCAAATTATTAGTTTTACAGTTAAGATTTTAAAAAATATTTAGCGGAAGTAGTTAAGTTGGAAAAAGACATTAGTGTTTTGGAAAAAAAGAGTTACAGAAGGATACCTTAAATAAGGAAACAAAAGCTCATTTAGATTATATGAAATTGAAATATAATACATTGCAAACCTATGTGGTTGAATGTTTATTACGAAGATCTAAAGAGAAATATTATGAGTTAGGGGAAAAAGCGCATAAAGTTTTGGTATGACAATTGAAATCTGAACAGATATCTAGAATGATAAAGGCAGTTATGAAAAATTTTTGTTTCTTATAGACCTCAAGATATTAATGAACAGTTTAAAGAATTTTATAAAACATTAAATACTTCTGAAGTGCAACAAAATGATGATAAAATAGAGGGGTTTTTAAAATAGATTGCAGTTATCTATACTGAATGATTGGACTAGGGAACAATTGGAGAAGCCAATTGATTTGAAGGAGATTAAATTGGTTTTGAATTCAATGCCAAATGGTAAATCTCCAGGAGAAGATGGTTTTACTGTGGAATTTTACAAGCAATTTCAAAATTTATTGCTTCCAGTGTTTGGTGAAGTTTTACAAGTTTTAGATACACAATCTGTACCGAAATCATTTTCACAAGCTATTATCATGGTGAATTTTTAAAAAAAGATAAAGTTCCTTTGAATTCTGGTTTGTATAGACCAATTTCATTATTGAATGTTGATTATAAACTTTTGACTAAAATTTTGGTTAATAGATTGGCAGAGTATTTTTTAAAAATTGATCCATATTGATCAGATGGATTTTCTTTAGGGTAGACATTCTGTGGATAATGTATTTAAGTTCATTTATTTAATAAATATTTCTCAGGATTAATCTAACTTACCAATGGTCCTATCATTGGATGCCAAGAAGCTGTTTGATAGGGTGGAATGTTTTTTTTTAATTTAAAGTGTTGGAGAAATTTCAGTTTGGATCAATGTTTATGAGTTGGATTAAGACAATATATGAACAACCCAGAGCTAAAGTTATGACAAATGGAGTTTTGTCAGAGTCTTTTAATTTAGAGAGATCTACTAGACAGGGTTGCCCTTTATTACCTGCATTATTTGATTTGGTGATTGAACTTTTAGCTCAATTAATAAGACAGGAAAGTATATAAAGGGTATTAAATTAGGTTTGGATGAATATAAGATTAGTTTATTTGCAGATGATATATTAATTTGTTTAACTGAACCATTGGAGTCATTGAAGGTGTTACAGGAAATACAGTATGGAGAATTATCTGGTTATAAAGTGAAATGGAAAAAAAGTGAATTTATCCCACTGTCTGAAGCTGATTATTCTGGTTGTAAAAGAGTGATATGTTTAAATGGACAAATCAAATTAAGTATTTAGGTATTAAAGTAAATAAATATATAGATCAATTAGATGATTTAAATTATTTATTGTTAATTTCTATAATAAAATAAAATTTAAATAAATGGAAAGATTTTCCGTTAACTTTGATTGGTAGGATGAATTGTATAAAAATGAATATATTTCCTAGGCTTCTGTATTTTTTTCAAAATATTCCTAAAAAGTTTTTTTTAAGGATTTGTATGCAATGGTTAGGAAATTATTATGGAAGGGAAAATTAGTGAGAGTTTCTATGCATAAATTAACATGGAATTTTTAAAAATTATTATAATGATGCTCAGTTAAAAATTATAAATAGAAAGTGTGATTTGTATAGTCTTTTGACTTGGGTAGATAAAGAAGTAAATAGAATTGGAGAAGATGGAAGAGATTATTTTATTTATAAATGGAATGCTAAATTAATAAGTTATTATAAATCACCAATTTTATTTCATTTGATAGGTATTTGGGAAGGGATAAATAAAGAAATTGGTAATCAAGGTAAATTGTCGAGATATATTCCTTTATATCAGAATTAATGTTTATCTTTTACGGTTAATAATTACTTCCTCAAAATTTGGGATCAGAAAGGGATTAAGACGATAAATGATTGCTAAGAATTGAGTCGTTTTTTTTATAATTTGAAAGACTGAAGGAAAAATATCAAATACCAACTCATACACTTTTTTGTTATTATCAAATAAAATCAATGTTGTATTATTATTTTGGGAGGCATTTGCTTTTACCTAAAGAGTCAAAATTTGAAATGTTGATTTGTGATGGAGGGAAGAAAGGTTTTATTTCAGAAGTGTATAAACTATTGCTGCAGAAAATGTCTAAAGTTGAGTTGCATCAATCACGGCTTAAGTTGGAGAAAGATTTGGGAGTTGATTTTGGTAACAATCATTGGAAAAATATTTGTAGGGATAGTATGACAAAAATTGTAAATGTTAGATATAGGCTTGTAACTTATAATTTTATACACCAATTATATTTGACTCCAGAACGTTTGAAAAGATATAATTTGAGTGTTTCCAATTTGTGTTTTCATTGTAATGATCAGAAAGGAACATTTTTACACTCAGTATGTTCCTGTGAAAAGGTTAGATTTTTGGTATAGGGTAAGAGATTGTTTACAGAATATTTTGAAAATAAAATTTTCTTTAGATCCAATTTTTTTTTAAATTGGAGATATTAGTGAATCTGTAGTCATTGTGATTGAAATAAAAAAAACAAAAAAATGCAGAAGCTCAGCAGGTTAAACAGTGTCCTTTACATAGCAAAGGTAAAAATACAGAACTGATGTTTCGGGCTTGAGCCCTTCATCAAAGTGTGAGAAAATTCTGGGAGGTGCTGGACAAAAGAGTGGGGGTGGGTGCAGAAATGACCCAAGGTCCTTTTTTCTGGTCAATACTGAATCAAAGTAATTCATTTAGGACCTCCCCAATCTCCTCCACCTCCAGGCACATTCCCTCCTTCATCTTTAACTGGCCCCGCCTTCATTCTCATCATCCTTCTGTTCTTCACGTGTACCTCCAATGCCTTAGGGTTCTCCTTAATTCTGCTTGCCAACAATTTCTCATGCCCCCTTTGAACTCTCCTAAGTGCTTCATTAAATTCCTTCTTGTCAACCATGGTTCCTTTTTCCTACCATCTTTTCCCTGTCTCAGTGGGCCAATCCTATCCTGAATCCAGTGCAAGTGATCCCTAAACATTCTCCACATTACGTCTATGCTTTCTCCCATGAACATCTGTTCCCAATTTATTCCTCTTCGCTCCTGTCTCATCCCATCATAATTAGCCCTTCCCCAATAAAACACTTTCCCATTTTGTCTGCTTTTATCCTTGTCTACACCTATGCTAAATCTCAGGGAGTTGTGACCACTATCATGAAATTCTCCCTCATTGAGAGGTCTACCACCTGACCAGGTTCATTACCCAGTACTAGATCAAGTATGGCCTCCCCTCTAGTGAGCTGGTTCACATACTGTGTCAAGAATTCTGCCTCATTTATCCCTCTTGCAGTTAGGAGGTTCCAATCAATATTAGGGAAGCTGAAGATTCCCATAACGACAACCCTGTAATTTCTGGTTGTATCTGTTTATCATTCTTCCTTGGGGCCTATAGACAACTCCCAGTACAGTAATCGCTCCCTTCCTATTTCTGACTTTCATCTACACCGACTCAGCAGACACACCCCGTCTACAGCCGTGATATAATCCCTGATCAGTAATGTTACCGCCTCCCCTCATTCTTTTAAAAATAGTTTTCTATTTTTTCCCTCAAGTTCATCTAACTCTATCTCAACCATACCATTGCATTTCTGTGAAATGAAGTTCCTGGTTTGGGGTCCTCTGCAAAGCTGGAAACAATATTTCTCCAGTGTAAAGATTTTCCAAACTGTATGTATAAACATTTTTAAAAGCCCTGCTAGGTATCAACATAGGGCCATTGGCATAACCCTTGGAAGCACTGGAATATTTTCTCAGGATTACTTGTTAGACTTGTTAGAGATGATCATGCTCTTTGGATGACTACCTCCTGATTCTTCATCTACAACTTACTAGAGCTCTCTTCTTAAGAAAGCCACTTTCCACTCAACCAGCCTGAAGTCACTTCTTCCCAATTTAGTCATAGACATATCAATTTATCAAGAAAATGTTTAAGACCTTGAATGTAAATTAAATGCAACTCTGAATTCTCCATTAGTATAAATTTTGGAATAGTTTGAAAGTCATAAATATTGAACTTTGTTCAAATTGTTTGACCAAGCTGTGATTTTCCATCCCACTGTGCGAATTTGCTTTTGATAGTAGTTGCAAAATATTTGATTTGTAAATAAGGATTTGGTTAATGTTGCACAATCCTTTTACTTCAAGTATAAATACAGTTGTTGATTTTTTTAAAAATTGTTCACATACTGCTTCAATAATGAAATATAAATGTGACTGCTCTGGAACTGGTCTAGAACAGCCATTCTCAACCTTTTTTGTTTGTCTCTGACATCCTTAGGACTCTGCTCAAAGTTTATGGGCCCCCTTCCCAGTACGCAAAGAGATTTAATTGATTTCTTCTATATTTCTCTCCTACCCATTATGTAAAAAACATTTAAAATATGTTACATGAGGTGAAAAGAAAAGAAAGATTTTACTCTAAGCATAATAACTGTGGCTTGTGAATCCAGCACATACAGAATCAGAATTTATTGTCAGGGACATGTAACAAAATTCATTGTTTTGTGGCAGCATCAATAGTGCAAAGATTTATATAAACCCCCTTACAAAATAAAAAAAAAATAGTGCATTAGAAGAAAGTCAAAGTAAGGCTATGTCTGTGGTTCATTAATTATTCAGGAATCTGATGGCAGAGGGAAAGAAGATGCCCTGGTGCCACTGAGTGCTCATTTTCAGGCTCCTGTACCTTTTCCCCGATGTTAGCAGAGTGAAGTCTGGCGCCCGTGATGTTGCAGGCCAAATTAACCACCCTCTGGAGTTTATTCTTGTCCTGAGAGTTGCCGCCTCCATACCAGGCAGCGATGCAACCAGCCAGAGTGCTCTCCACGGTGCACCTGTAGAAGTTTGTGAACGTCTTCAGTGACATAATGAATCTCTTAAAACACCTAACAAAAGTTTCGCCGCTGGTGAGCCTTCTTTGTGATTGCATCAACATTGGAGGCTCCAGGACAGACCCTCGTCAATGTTGACACCCAGGAATTTGGAGTTCTTCACCCTTTCCACTGTTGAGCACTTGGTGAGGACTGGTTCATGTTTGTGACTGGTTAGATGTTAGTGCTATTGGGTGATAGTCATTGGGGCAGCTCCTTCTTCTCTTCTTGGGCACCAGGATGATTGATGCCCTTTTGAAGCAGGTGGGAATGTACAACTGCAGCAGCGAGAGATTAAAAATGTTTGAACAGACAAATAAGAAATCATTCCTATTGAAACAAACAAATAGGAAATAATTTTTATTGAACATGTAAGAGAAGAAATCAGTAACATACTGTACATATTACTCAAAAAGTATAAAAGATTCTTAGAGCACAATGGTTTGAAAAATGGAGTCACCATTGAACTTTATGCATAAACTTGAGGATGTGTAAACTTTTAATGAAAAGAACTTTAAAAAAATAATTATTATAAAATGAAAAGTTCAGTGATATTCATGAGAAAGGTTTTTGATGTCAGGCTCTAAATTGGAGAGTGATAGTTGAAGGTTGCCACTTGTTGTCATATCGATTGTCTGTTCCTGGAAACTGCCTTGTTGAATGCACATTCAACTAAGTAGGTTGAGGAAAAGGCAAAGAAAAATATTTTGCCCTTTTCCATAGTTTTGTAAATCCATCCAGCAGATCAGATTTCAGATTTATTGTCAGAGTACATACAACCCCTAAGATTCTTTTTCTGGCTGGCGAGGCAGAATTACCACTAATTGGTAGTGCAAAAATAAACTGCACACAGCGTGAACCTGTAAATAACCAAAAGAACTGTAAACAGATAACGAATATAAACAAATTATGCAATACAAGGAGAGCAAAGAAAATCAATAAAGTGCCTGAGCAAGAGTCCTTAAATGAGTCCCTGATTGACTTTGGTGTTGAGGAGTCTGATGGTGGAGGGTAGCAGCTGTTCCTGAACCTGGTGGTGCGAGTCTTGTGGCACCTAGACCTCTTTCCTGATGGCAGCAGCGAGAACAGAGCATGTACTGGGTGGTGTGGGTCTTTGATGATTTGTGTTTACCCTTGTTCAATTTTTTGAGTTTCTCAAAGATACCTGGTAGATAAAAGATGTCCTCCTTTGCATCAACAAGTTTTTCTCCACAGTCATTATGAGAAAGAAAGAAAACGATCATGATCCAAGTTGCACAAAATGACGAATACAATTTCCTTTGGACAGCCATTTCACCTTAGTATGCACCAGTAGCATGTGGAAATCTTTTGTCACTTTCTTCATACAGCTGCTGGAATAGATGTGATTTTATAAAGTTTACATTCTTAATGACAATTGAAAGGGGAGCATTTAAATGCCTTCCTAAGTTTTAGCCACTATGTGCTCCTTATGAACAATGCAATAAACCAGGTGCTGCACTATCAATTAGACTCAACAGACCACAAGACTTTAATCACTATAAACTTCCAGGCATCTCTTATATGCAGTTGGCCTAATGCCAAGGCAGTACTGAGGGAGGGGATTGGGTGGTACTGCTTTTATTATGAATCCTGAGGGTGAGGAGTTACAGTATCGGGGTAGGCCAACCTGAACACATTCACCCCTTCTTTTAAACAAAGTCTGGCAGGGTGAAGCGTCAGAGTCCATTCAGAGTCTATTTACAGGTTCAGCCTATCTGGTGGTTTTGTCCATCAAACTAACCGTCGCAGTGCCGACTGTATTGTAGCTGTTGGCTCCTGTGCAGTGCTCTCTGTGATGGGCTGTGATTCGGAAGGCTGAACAGAATCAATTGGGGCTGAGTTGTAGGGGTGTGGGTTGGGGTTGGAGTGGTGCAACTAGTGCCAATGGGAGGGTCGGATACTGGCTGTGTCACTGGAAGTGGTGGGGGAAGGGGAGGTGCAGGACAGTCAACCATGAAGAGTCCAGCGAGTGCCTCATTTGTGGGGATCCTGCATGAGCCAAGTCTCAGAGAGAGACAGTGTCTCTGCCCATTCTGGTACTGTATGTAGGCATACTGGTGTTCAAGTGGAAGAGGTGGACCTTCTTGACCAGGGGTTTGCTTTATAGGTTCTTGTGTGTCTCCAGAGTAGCACAGTGTAGAGCGTGTCAAAAGAACCAAAGACTTGTTGATCCAAACCAAGGCTTTTATTAACTAAAACACTGGAGCATATCACAAGTAGGTTGACCAGTCTAGAATGACCTGGTATGGCTAGGAGCAATCCTTTAAGACCTGCCAGTAGATGTGGTTACACTCTCAGCCAATCACAGTCATCCTACACTACAATCTGTACATATACACATTGGTGATAGAATCTGTGCTATCACACACAGTCCCTGGGGTCATCAATCAGCATGGTTCCTGATGCTGATCTCCTGGGGAAGGAGAATAATTTTTCATGCCTTTGTTGCAGTACAGAGGAGGGACCTGTTGACATGGAGCACCTTTGGGAGGACCTCTTGCCACTGGGAGACAGGAAGCCCTTTTGACGAGGTCCAGGAGGACCTTCAAATGGTGCCATTCTACCTTTCCACCTGGCCATTCCCTTGGGGGTTATAGCTGGTGATCCTGCTTGTGACTATGCCCTTGGCCAGCAGGTTTTGGCGCAACTCCTTGCTCATGAATGAGGACCCCTCCCCCCCTGGTCACTCTGGATGTAGCTGGGGTATCTAAAGAGCATGAAGAGATTATGCAGGGATTTAACAACTGTGGCTGTGGTCATATCTGGGCAGGGGATGGCAAATGGGAATCATGAATATTCATCAACAATGATGAAAAAATACATGTCCATACTTAGATGTTCGAAGGGGTGGGTGACCTTGCTCAGGGGAGCTTTCTCCAGCTGATAGAAGTGTGCTTGCACTCCGTGCAGACCATGCAGCTGCGGGTCAGCTCCTGATGTCCTCAACAAAGTATGGGAGATTGCAAGCTCTCACAAAGTGTTAGAGCCTGGTAATCCTGGGGTGGCATGTACCCCAGGACAGGGCATTGGGAGCATTGTTGAGCTTCCCAGGCTGGTATAAGATCTCGCAGTTGTAGGTGGACAGTTCAATTCTCCACCTCAGGATCTTATTGTTCTTAATTTTTCACCACTATTTGTTGATAAACATGAATGCAACTGCACATTGGTCAGTCAGCAGGGTGAACGGTTTGTCGGCTAGATAATGCCTCCAATGGCACATAGCTTCCACTATGGCCTGGGCCTCTTTCTCAATGGATGAGTGCTGGAGTTCATGGCCCTGGAGGGTACGGGAAAGAAATGTCACCGGTCTGCTCACCTGGTTAAGTGTGGCAGCCAGGGCGAAGTCAGATGCTTCACTCTCCACTTAAAATGGGATGGATTTATCCACAACATGCATCACTACTTTGGCAATGTCACCTTTGATGCAAGTGTAGGCCGCTTGGGCTTCTGCCGACAGGGGAAAGGTGGTAGTTTTTACCAGAGGGCAGGCTTTGTCTGTATAATTAGGGACCCATTATGCATAATATGAAAAGAACACAGGTACCTCTTCAGGGCCTTTAGATCATGGGGGAATGGGAGTTCCAGCAAGGGCTGTTTACGCTAAGGGTCGGGTCCAATGACTCTTTCCTCCAGCACACACCCTGGTATAGTCAGATGTGAAGAGCGGAACACGCATTTCTTCTGGTTACATATTAGGCTTAGAGCTTTAGTAGGCTGGAGGAATATTTGCAGGTTGGCATCATGATCCTGCTGGTCATGGCCACAGATGGTGACGTTGTCCAGATAGGGAAACACGGCTTTCAGTTAGTGGTTATCCACCATTCAGTCCATCTCCCTCTAGAAGACTGAAGCCCCATTTGTGAATCCAAAGGAGACCCTGAGGAAATGGTAGAGGTGGCTGTCTGCCTCGAACACTGTGTATGGGCTGTCCTCTGGATGGAGCAAGAACTGGTGATAGGCCGACTTGAGGTCGATGGTGGAGAAGACCCTGTGCTGGGCAATCTTGTTCACCATGTCGGCTACACAGAGAAGGATGTAGGTGTCCAAGAAGGTGAACAGTTTGATGGTCTGGCTGTAGTCTATGACTATCCTCTGCTTCTCTCCGCTCTTTACCACCACCACCTGCGCTCTCCAAGAGCTGGTGCTGGGCTCTATAATGCCCTTGCCCAGGAGTCATTTAACTTCAGCCTTGATAAAAGCTCTATCCCTGGAGTTGTATTGCCTGCTCTTAGTGGCCACAGGCTTACAATTGGGAGTGAGGTTTTTAAACATGGGGATGATGGGACCTGGAGGATGGACAGACCATAGGTCATGAGCAGTGGGCGGTGTTCAGGGAGACAGGCTACTGGTCTAAAAGTTGATTATTATGGACAATGAGGAAGAGTTAGGGGCTGTCATATTCCATCAGAACACTTTTAATTCCAGCCCCAGTATGACCAGTGTACCGAGTTGTGGCATCACGAGCAATTAAAAATTCTTGTACTTGGTGCCACCCGCAGTTACTGTGCAGCTCCCTTCAGATTTTGGTTGAATGGAACTGTAATGATATGGTTTATTATATTTACTGGCCAGTACAGGCACGGGCTGGCCCGCCCTCCTGATGACATCCTCTCCTAGACTCCTCCCTGGATTCCTCCCCTGTGACCCAGGACATAAAGGTCGAGTCACCTCTTCCTTCCCTGTACTTCCCTAGCTTGGACCTGGGCCACCAAGTCTTGTGTGTAATAAAGCCTATTGTTAGTCTTAGTCTTTGTCTCTGTGATTATTGGGGCAACTGGTAGTGCCCAACAATTTATTACACACAATTTTATTTAACGTCTCCGGTAATGGAGAATTGCTGCACCCCAATCGACTAGAGGTAGATCCCCAAGTCCAGGGTGCATCAGAAGTCTTTGAACAGTGGGTGAACTGCTTCAATAACTTCCTTGAGGCCACCGATGGAGTGGTCGATTTGGACGAGAAGAGGCTGAAGGTCCGACAGGCAAGATTCGGCCAGAGGGCTTCCAAGGCCATCAAAAGCAGCACGACCTACACCAAGGGGATGGCTGAATTACGGGCGCTATACAAGGTCAAAGTTAATGAAGTCTACTCCCGTTACCTGCTGGCGTCCAGAAAACAGCAGCTTGGTGAGTCAGCTGAAGAGTTTGTTCGATCCCTGGTCTCACTGGGAAAAGACTGTTTGGAGAACCTCACGGCCCCGATATTGGGGCCCAGTGCATGGAAGACCTGGTCGGGGATGTCTGTGTGTCAGGATTGAGGTCAGATAATATCCAACAACATCTCCTTGAGGAGGATTAACTCTCACTAAAAAGGGCAATCCAACTGTTCTGATTTGGCCTAGCGCCATGCGGAGTCGATCGCGGGCAGAAGCGGGCCTACCACGTACGTACTGCCACGAGGGCCACCATCCTGGGAGTCAGCATTAGGGGCAACCAACCCGACCACGGCTGCGGTGATGCCAGCATCGTCGAGATGCAACTTCTGCGGACAGGCTAGAGACTTGCAATGCCTCTGCCCCGCAAGAGGAGCTATCTGTTCGGGCTGTGGGAAGAAGGGCCACTACCAGAAAATTTGTAGGTCCAGAACCCTGTCCAGGAGCAGCATGGTGTGTGCGACAGAAGAACTTCCGGTACTGATCGCGTGCGCGGTAAGGGGGACGCCATCTTACTCACTACTACCCCCCCCCCCCCATCCTCTATGCTGCCGATTATATAATTTCTGCCCTCGGCGACACCACTTCTGCCTTCTTCTCGACAATGGTAGTGTGGCCAACATGGAGGCTGCCATCTTGGGCATTGAGCCTCACCACTCACGATGATGAGGAAATAGCTGTCCTGGTGTCAGTCACCCTGAATCAAGCTAGCCCTCACCCGATCATGAACTCCATGATTCAGATCAAGGTGAATGGGCACAAGACGAACTGCCTCTTTGACAGGAGCAGCACTGAAAGTTTTATCCACACCGAGGTCGTCCACAGACTCTCTCTTCGCTTCTTGCAAATGGTTTCGGTATCGGTATCGATGGCAGTGAAGGACCAACAGACTTGTATCCAGGGGTACTGTGTAGCATCACTAGCGGTGGGGGGGGGGGGTGGGGGGGAATGTTACAATGATTTTGTATTGTTGATCATGCCCCAGCTCTGTGCGCCGATCCTCCTGGGCCTCGACTTCCAGACTCAGTTCAGGAGTGTAACGATGGCATTCGGGGGCCCCCAACCGCTGCTCACCATTCACAACCCCCAGCTTATGGATTCCACTCCCCAACCAAGCACCCAGCCTCCGCCAATGTCCTGCAACCTCACCACCCTGAAGGTGGCCCCTCTGTCACTATTTGCAAACCTCACCGATCATCACAAAGAGTAGGCGCTATAGCACTGAAGATATAGAGTTCATCCGGGCCGAGGTTCAGCGACTCTTGGCGGAGGGGATCATAGCCCCTAGCTCCAGTCCCTGGAGGGCACAGGTCCTTGTGGTCAGAAGTGCAGGCAAGCCCCGGATGGTGATTGACTATAGTCAAACCATCAACTGCTTCACCCAGTTGGACACATACCCGCTACTTGGATAGCCAACTTGGTCAACAAGGTGGCGTAATATAAAATCTTTCTGGCCATTGACCTCAAGTCAGCTTACCATCAACTTCCCCTCCCCGAACGACCGAATCTACACAGGATTCGAGGCCGACAGCAAACTATTTCATTTCCTGTGGGTGCCTTTCAGAGTTACAAATGGTGTCCTTGCTTTTCAGAGAGTTATGGATCAGATGATGGAGGAGCACAAGCTGACGGCAACATTCCCATATCTTGACAATGTCACCATCTGCGGCCACGACCAGCAGGACCACGATGCTAACCTCGCAAAGTTCTTAGGTACGGCCAAGTCCCTCAACTTGACGTACAAGTGCGTGTTCAATACAGATCACCTGGCCCTTCTCGGATGCGTCGTAGCACATGGTGTCATTGCCCCAGACCCTGACCGCATGCAACCACTAATGGAGCTCCCAGTCCCAAACACCCTGAAGGTGCTGAAGAAGTGTTTTTCTATTATGCACAATGGATGCCCAATTACGCCGATAAAGCCCACCCCCTGATTAATTCCACAACCTTTCCATTATCAGTGGAAGCCCAGACTCCTTTTCACCAGATCTGAGGAGACATCGCAAAGGCCACAATGCATGCTGTGGATGAATCCATCCCCTTCCAGGTGGAAAGCAATGCCTCTGACTTCACACTGGATGCCACACTTAACCAGGCAGGCAGGCCGGTAGCGTATTTTTCCTGTACCCTGCACGGTCCCGAAGTACGGCACTCCTCCATCAATAAGAAGTCACAAGTGATCATTGAGGAGGTGCACCACTGGCAACATTACATGGCCAGTAAAAGGTTTACCCTGCTGACAGACCAGAGGGTCGTGGCATTCATGCTCAATACAAAACAGCGTGGTTAAATTAAAAAATGACAAGATTCTTAGGTGGAGGATTGAGCTCTCCACCTATAATTACAACATCTTGTATTGGCCAGGTAAACTCAATGATCCCCCAGATGCCTTATCCCGGTGGACGTGCGCCAGCATGCATCTCGACCGTCCCCAGGTCCTACACGACAATCTGTGCCACACTGGAGTCACGAGGCTGTAGCACTTCGTCAAGATTCAGAACCTTCCGTACTCCATAGAGGATGTCCAGTCCACGACCAGATGCTGCCAGATCTGCGCGAATGTAGGCCGCAGTTCTACCAGCCAGAAAAGGCACACCTTATTAAAGCCACAAGCCCCTTTGAACGACTCTGTCAATTTCAAGGGCCCCCTTCCCACCTCAAATAGGAATGCCTACTTCCTGACAGTGGTGGACGAGTCTCCAGGTTCCCCTTTGCGATTCCCTGCCCAGATATTACCTTGACGATGGTTATCAAAGCGCTGTGCAGCATCTTCACTCTGACTACATTCACAGTGACCGGGGGTCCATGTTCATGAGTGAAGAACTGCGACAGTACTTCCTAGCCAGAGGCATATCCACCAGCAGTACCATCAGCTATAACCCCAGGGGTAATGGCCAGGTGGAAAGGGAGAACGCCGTTGTCTGAAAGGCAGTGCTCCTGGCCCTCAGGTTCAGAAACATGGCAGTTTCCTGCTGGCAGAACATTTTGCCCAAGGCGCTCCAAGCCATCCGATCACTGCTGTACACTGCTACTCACACCACCCTGCATGAATGCCTCTTTGCTTTCCCTAGGAGATCGGTGAACAGTTCCTCCATCCCTCCTTGGTTGGCAACCCCAGGGCCGGTCCTGCTACGGAAGCACATCAGGGGCCATAAGACGGATCCACTGGTGAAAGCGGTGCACTTCATTCACGCCAACCCCCAATACGCGTTCGTGAGGTACCTTAATAGCCACAAGGACACAGTACCGATCCAAGACCTGGCAAGGGTCGGAGACCCCAAAACGTCCCCGCCTGCCGCTAACCAGCCTACAGATCTGATCACACTACACAGAAGCACAATCCTGGAGTCTGAGCCGCCTGGCTCCCCGTCTGTCTCCTCCCCACAGGAGTCAATCCTTCGGGAGACATCAGACCACCCATCCCCCTGGAAGTCCCCCATCATCACCCTGACCCAAACTGTTCCCACCCCGGCCTCTCCCGTGACAGCCTCCCCCCCCACCCCCCAACCCCGATGAGCAGGCATGGACATACTGGCCCCTCGTCAGTGCAGCAGAAGGAAGAAGTCGCCTGTATGACTGAACCTCTAGTCAGAGAGAGAGTTTGCCTTTTCCATTTTTTTATTCTTCCTCTCCCTCTCCCCTTCCTCATTATTGTTCCCTGTGGTCTTTAATTAAAAAGAGGGGGTGAATGTAATTATATGATTTATTGTATGAACTAGCCAGTACAGGCATGGGCTGGCCCACCCTCCTGGTGACATCCTCTCCTAGACTCCTCCCTGGATTCCTCCCCGTTGATGCAGGCCATAAAGGATGAGTCACCTAGATTGGACCTGGGCCAGCAAGTCTTGTGTGTAATAAAGCCTATCGTTCCCCTCAGTCTTTGTCTCTGTGATTATTGGGGCAACTGGTAGCGCCCAACAGGAACTTGGAGGCCAACAAGATTTTACACTAGACTGGAGTCTCTGTGAGGGAGCAGCACTGTGCAGTGCCTGGGTGTATAAAGTTTTTGGTGCTTCCCATATTGATCAAGCTGTTTGCAATGCAGCCATTTACCTCAATGTCCATGGTGGACCTTGCTAATTGATGCAGGCCACTCTGGTCTCGAACGATAGACGCCTGTATCTGCTTGTTGTTTGACAGTGTCAGCTCGTCACTGCTGTTGTATGTGTGCATTGGCAACCTCCAAGATGTCTAAACATGGCTGCCTCCATAGTTTCCACATGGTCGCTGCCGGAAGTGATGCTGACCTAGGCCGTCATCTCTGAGTTGCCGCCATACTGTTCTCCGCAACCAAAAGTAAAGCCAAAAATGACGTGGTCCAAGATGGTGATGGTTGCTGCCTGCATGCGGCACAGCAGGGAGAAGGTTTGGACCTACATATCCTCACATAGTGTTTTTTTTTTCTGCACCTGGAGCAGGTCTCACATCTGGCAGGGCACTTCCTCCATGAGTGTTTAATTTGGCCACATTAAAAGCACTTTGAGTGCTCGGTGATAGCAGCTGCTGTTTGGGACCACACATCCCAAGATGGCAGAGCCCATGATCCCCATGCAGTGGTTTCATTGCCAGAAAAGAAAGCCTTTGCGTTCTGTAGGGCTGTCTCTAGTGATTTGGTGAGATTGACCACGTCCTGCAGGGTCCGATCGCCTTTCTCTAGGAACCTCTATCTGATATGGTCTGACATGAAGCCGGCCACACATATGTCCATGATTAGCTCCTCCTGGTAGACAGCTGCTGTAACATCAGTGTAGCTACAAATTTGCCCCAGCTCCCGCATGGCCCGAATATATATATCAACAGTTCACAACGTACTTGTCAACAGCTGCCCAGGAGGTATTTGTCATAGATTATGTTCTTTGGAGCCCAGTATTGCTCTTGCAGGAGTCCCATGGTGACTGGGCAAGTATCACAGTCCCTGTTCATCTGGAAAACGTGGTGGTCGACCTGTGCGAACAGCAGGTCTCTCTTGTCGATTTCATCCCAAATATTGTGTCGCCTCATAAAGGCATTCAGGCAGTGTAGCCACTGGTTGAATTTTATGGAGGCCTCAAATAGTCTTGTCCATGGCACAAAGTTTAGCAATTAAACTGCTGTGCTATCAATTAGACCCGAAATACAAGAAGTTGAGATTAACAGGCTTTATCGCTATAAACATACAGGCATCTCTTACATGCAGTTGACCCAATTCCAAGGCAGTTCTGAGGGAGGGTATTGGGCAGTTCCACCTTTATTAGGAATCCTGAGGGGGAGAAGTTACAGTATCGTGACAGGCCAAACCGTATAATGCATGTATTACAGTGTTCCACCACACCAGGGATGGTCAACCTTTTAATTTTTAATTTCAACATTCAAAAGGTTGGCAGGCCATTTCGGCCACCTAACTAACCTACACCCCCGGTCTGAACTCATGGGCCTAAATGGCCTATTACCATGCTCTATGTCGAAATTAAAAATTTAAAAATTAAAAGGTTGGCCACCCCTTCAATAAAGAGTAAAGAGTGAATGTATGACATTTTTCAGGTGTGTGTTAAATCCTCTGTATTGTCCAGCCATTGAAGCGGTACCATCAATTGCACGACAAACTATGTTCTCGAATTAAATACAGTTTTCGTTTATGTATTTTTAACTTCTTTGAAAATATTCTGTTTTAATCCTTCTGGCAAACACGATCTCTTCCATCAGCTCATTTCCATGCAAGAATCTGGCATAAGCTATGTGAAGAATGTCATCTCTTGCAGAGTGGATTTATCTCAGTGGACTGAGAATTTCTTGGATTGTAATGAAATGATTCATTGTTTTTCAATGTCCCTTGACATCTCATCAATTCTTCAGTGAACAATGGAATCACTCAAAGGAATGACCTGAATAGTTCCTTTGGCATGACTAGATTTTATTACGGTCACTGAAGGCAAAATAAGTTAATCATCGATGTTTTGAGCATTACCACTTTTAGCGATCAATTCACTTATTTTAGACTCTTTTCTAATTTCTATGATTTTTCAGTTTTGAGAGATCTGGAGCAAAACCTATCGGCCTGCACATTTATTTCCTAGATTGCAGGTGAAAAAAAACAAACGAGGAAAACTACATGGAAGACAATTCACAGCCAAAGCTGACTCCATGTCAGTCAAAGTAAGGAACATTCTAAAAACATGGTTAATTTTCCACATTTATCTAGGTCATTCTAGGGTGTCTCCAAATGCCTCCAACTCAACTTTGAAAAAAATCTCACATTTGTTGGCAACAATACACCAAATCCTAGAAGCAAAATCCTTTCCTTTGCTAAAAATTATTTAATCTGTTCAGTTACCATGCCCCTATTCACTTTGGACATCGACTTATAAAGGATTTCAGTCCATTGCCCATGCCCCCAAGGATGGCCATATGGCTGGTCTACATATTCAATAACCCATATAGTTAAACCCAGTGGTGCTGTATGAGACTTAGGCCAGTTTTTCCTATCACTAATGTCCATAATTTTCATGAACATGTTCCATGCAAGGACTTGACTGCTTGGGAGATGCCACATTTTTTTTTCCAAAAGAACACATTAAACAGACATCATTCAACAGATATAAGCCTTCTCACACACTTTTTTGGGGGATCTTTTGCATGGGTGGGGGGGAGGTTGGAGGGTTTGGGTTACAACCATCTTTCAGTATAAATTTGTCTACTTATGTATTCGTACTTTCTAATTTTGTATTTGACTATGCATATGGTCTAAATATTTTTAAATAAAATATTGAAAAACAACAGATATAAGCAAGGCATACTTCCATCCCATGGCTTTCTAAAATTCCCTTCAAAGATAATACCATTCAACTGATCAGAACAGATACTACACTTGATCTTAGCCAAAAGGCTGAGAAAATAAATAAATAAATAAATTGATAGAAAAGATAATACCATTCATTTTCAGTTCAATTTTAGTTAAAATTCCACATTTCCACCAGGATCTCACCAGTGCACAATTATAATCTCTGAGGTTGTGGTCTCAGTAGGAGGCATTTTCATGATCAAAAGACAGAAGATTTCCACCCTTTAATTGCATTCAGAAGCATCCAATGTTAGAGTTCTGATGTTAGAGCTGAACAGCAGAAGTTAGAAGAGACCAGTTATTCTCAATATCAAGGGGCCTTTCAATTCTAGGGTCACCTAAGGTTACAAAATCAACCTTTAGGCACAAAGGAAGATAATTGGACTTGCTGAAATATGTTTGTTTGTTTTTTTGCAGCCTCTCATTTAGTGGAGGAACCTAGATTGTCCTGGAAAATATCCAAGTTTGAAATATGTTATAGCTTTTGTGTCAATTTCTAACAAAGCAATTGCCCACACCTACTGCTCACTGAATGTCTCACCCCCTACACTAAAGATTTTAAAAAGTCAAATGACTAAAGCAAGCAAAGGCTTTTGCAAAACAAGAGAAACTTCTTTCATATCATTGCACAAGATTTGTCAGGGTTTAAGGGGAAAGGACCATTGACTTGCTTTTCCCAAGTGAAAATTAAAATTCTAATTTCAAGCAGCAGCTTCTAATAACTAAGGTAACATATTTCTGGTCTTCATCGCCTCTCTCATTGTGCTGATTCATACATTATTAAAATGTCATCTCTTTGCCTGTGTTTTGAATTTCAATGTGGCACCCAGATGATTGAATTCATTTCTAGGAATTCATACCGATAGATGATACAATCTGACAAACAAAATGGGTTAAAGTGCCATTGGTTACAAAATGTTATCGCAAACTAATTCTTCAAACTTTGAGTTCATCTTGGGTACTGTGGTGCGCTGTTCGACAGAATCAGACACACACAAGGTAAAGACTGAACAACAGGCTTTAATCCACAAAAACCTCCACAAAGCCAGGTTGCAGCAACTCACTGTGAGGCCTCGGGAGGCCGGCAGAGGGTGATTGACACCTAACCGGGTGGGGCTTGATCTGATTGGCAGCCAGCCAGGTGTTGTCCTGTCCCCTTACACTTCTGCAGGTACAGAGGTTGCCCCCTACAGTAGGCTGGTGGTGTACCACCACAGCAGGACAGATGTCCTTTGTATGTTAAGTGCAGCTATCTCAGCCCAATTGTGATAGAGATGTCCTTCTGCTTTCTCCAGTGTGAATATATTGACCATAGACATTTGCAAGCTTCTCAGTTTTAATTTTACTCGTTACAACTCATGTAAGATCTTGTTTTTAAATTGATTTTTTGACATCTGGGCCCCACTGGCAAAGCCACCATTTCTTTCCCTTCCTTATTGCCCTTAAGGACATGTCAAATTTCCTTCTTGAAGCTACCTTAAGTGTTGGGGAGAAAGTTTCAGAATATAATCCCAATGACATTGAAGATTATACATTTCTGACTCAGAATGATGTGCACACTGGAGAGGAACCTGCATAAAGTGGTGCTCCCATGCACCTTTGTTCTACTTGGCAATAGATGTCATGAGTTTGGATGGGCCCAGGAAAGTGCCTGCAGAATATTTTGTAGATGGCATGCACAGTAGCCATATCTGCGATGGTCATTGACATACCAATATGAGGGCTACTTTGCTTTGGATAGTGTAACCTTAATTGAGAGTCAGCTGTTTTCCTGACCTCATGTAGATATCTTCAGTGGATGAGAGGATGGTCTTAGCTAGGTTTGCCTTTTTCTGCAGCCTTCTGCATTCCTGGGCACTCAATTTCCATACCCCTCTCTAATGCAGCAAGTCCGTATGTTTTCAGCAGTACACCTGTAGAATTTTGAGTGAGACTGTTTGATAGAGTTTTCGACAACATTGCAAATCTTCTCAGACTCCTTAGAAAATAAAGATGTTGGTGTTTCTTCTTCACAGCTGCCATAATGTGCTGGCTGCAGGAGAGGTCCTGGACACAGATGAAGATACTAACCCCTTCACCCCGGTCCCATCGATGCAAATGCTCTGTCATGTTCCCTGGACTTCCCTTCCTAAAGTCCACAATAAGCTCTCTAGACTTGCTGACATTGAGTGCAAGATTGGTTCTGGCACCATACAACTAAATTCCCGAACTCGTTCTTAGATTCCATTATTCAGACAACATCAGTGGTGTCAACAATTAATTTATAGTTTGAAAGAGAGCCAAAAATGACTGCATATTTGTGGATTTTGAAGTAAAGAGCAGAGGACATAAGTATACAGCCTTCAGGAAGAGGTGAATAGCCTTGAAGAGAAGGTAATGTTGTTAGTCCACACTGATTTGGATCTTCTGAAGAGGAGGTCAATAGTCTAATTGCAGAGGGATCTCTGAATTTGGTTATTGTTTTTTTTCTGGTTATTGGGAAGATACCAGTGTTATAACAACAGTAGAATCACTTGGTTAGGTTCAAAACTAGTTCTGGAGCACATATCTCAGTACCACAGTATGGTAAGAAATTAATAGAATTTGTTGGTAATTGGAATAATTCTATAATTACAGTTTTGCAGCCACAAATACCTTCAACATTATGATGAATCCAATTTTTAAAAATTATCTATTTATACCAGTGGTTCTCAACCTTTTACTTTCCACTCACAAACCACTTTAAGTAATCCCTATGCCATTGGAGCTCTGTGATTAGTAAAGGATTGCTTAAGGTGGTATGTGAGCAGGAAGGGAAGGTTGAGAATCACTGCTCTAGACCCAATTGTTACTGAAATATTTTGCTTGAGAAAAATTGTCATTGTCCCATTTCCTTTGGAAAATGTGTACATAGCAAGTAATTCAGGTATGATTAAAACAGTGGTTTCAAACATTTTATTTCTACCCAAATACCACTTGAAGCAATCCCTTACTAGTGTATGACTGTACACTTTCCAGTGTTGTATTCCATTTGCCATTCTTGCCCATTCTCCCAATAAATCTGTTTCTCTGCATCCTCTCCATTTCATCCTCAGTACCTGACCCTCTATCTTTGTGTCTTCTGCAAACTTAGCCACAAAGCCATTTATTCTACAATCCAAATCATTAACATTCAACATAATAGAAGTGGCTCCAATTCTGACCCCTGCAGAACACCACTGGTAACTGGTAGCCAACCAGAATAGGATCCCTTTATTCATACTGTCTGTTTCCTGCCGATCCGTCAATGCTTGGTCCACACTAGTATATTTCCTGTAATCCCATGGGCTCTCATCTTGTTAAGCAGCCTCACATGCAATACCTTGTCAAAGGCCTTTTGCAAGTTCCGATATACAACATCCACTGCATGTCCTTTGTCTAGTTTGCTTGTGATTTCTTTAAAAAAATTGCTGTATTTGCCAGGCAAAGTTTTTCCCTTAAGGAAATCATTCTGACTTTAGGCTTTCTTGTCATATACCTCTAGATATTCTATAACCTCATCCTTGACAATCGAATCCAACAACTTCCCAACCACAATGTTAAGCTAATAGGTCAACAATTTTCTATAAGCTGCCTTTCTTCCTTTTTAAATAACAGAGTGATCTATACAATTTTACAGTCCTCTGGAATCATGCCAGAATCTGTTGATTTCTTGGAAGATCATTAATAATGGCTCCACGATCTCAATAGTTACTTCTTTCAAAATCCAAGCATGCATTCCATCTGGTTCAGGAGACTTAACTACCCTCAGATCTTTTAGCTTCCCAAACACCTTCTCCTTGATGATCATGATTGCACTCACCTCATTTCCTTGACAGCCTTGAAAGTCAGATATATACAGTTACTGTCTTGCAAAATATTCATTCAGTTCCTCTGCCATCTCCTTGTCTCGCATGATAATTTCTTTAGTGTCATTTTCTATCAGTCCTATATCTACTCTTGACTTTTTTTTAACTCTTAGCATATTAAAAAATTAGTATCCTTTTTGATATTATTTGCTATCCTTCTTTCAAAGTTCATCTTTTCCTTGCTAATTACTTTGAGTTGCCTTTTAAAAGCTTTCCAGTCCTCTATCTTCCCACTATTTTTTTTTTACTTCCTTGCTTTTATTTACTTTGGCTTTAACTTCTCTTGCTAGCCACATTTGTGTTAATTTTCCATTCAAATATTTCTCACTGAATCTCCAGCCATTGGTTTTCTCCCATCCTCCCTGCTGGTGTGCCTTTCCAACCAACTTTGGCCAGTTCCTTTCTCATGCTTCTGTACCCCCCCCCCCCCCCCCTTTATTCCACTGGTGTGCTAACACATCTGATGTTAGATTCTCCCTCTCAAACTGCAGGTTGAATTGTAACATATTATGATCACTGGCTCTTAATGATTTCCTTACCTTCAGCTCCATTATCAAATCTGCTTTATTACATAACTACTGTTATTGCTCTGATTGGCTGCTGCTGACTGGACACGCCTCCCGAGACCGATCCTACCCATAGCCCCTTGCGGGCTCCCCATTCCACTCTGCCTCAATTAGTCAATGAGCTAGTTAATAAAAGCCTGTTAGCTTCACAACTCCAATCTTTTGTGATTATTGATGGTGTGTCAATACCCAATCCAGAATTGTCATTTCCCTGGTCAGCCATCCTGAAGGCATTCGATAAATTACTTCTCTTTGGATCCAATACCAACCCAATTTTCCCAGTATTGAAATTCTCCATCACCATTGTAACATTGCCCTTTTTGCATGTTTTCTGTATCTCCCTCTGTGGTTTGCACACAAAATCCTGACTACTCCCATCAAGGTATGTTTACCCTTATAGTTTCTTAATTCTTCCTACAGGAATTATATATCTTCCAATCAAATGATTCCTCTCTCCAGAAATTTAACACTGTTTATAACCAGCAGGACCACCCTACCCCCAAAAGACTTGAACCCCAAGGACATCTGTTCATCAACATTTCTTAGAAATGTAGCATTTACTGTAACTATCCTTCTCCAATTTGACTTCACAGAATGTATCACCTCTCACTTGTTTGGATTAAATTCCCTACTGATATTTTGTCCAATTTTGCATTCATATATATCCTACTGTAGCCTTAGACATCCTGCCTCACTATACATAATGCCACTGATATTCATGCAATCTGCAAAGATATTAATTATATCTCCTCCATTCACCAGGAAGTAATTAATACTGGATTGGTGAACTATCTCTTTTTTGCTGTAACAATTTTATAATTCTATAATTTTTTTTGCTCTACTATGGTATTTATGAAGCAACATAATGAATCAGAATCAGAATTTACTGTCATGAACAAGTCATGAAATTTGCTGTTTTGTGGCAGCGTCATAGTGTAAACATTCATATTATAACCATCTTAAGACATTATATATATAAAAAACAATAATAGTACATGAAGAGTAGGCAGTGGCTTTGGTTCATTGATTATTCGGGAATCTGATGGCAATGAGGAAGAAGCTGTCCTTGTGCCACTGAGAGCTCATCTTTAGGCTCCCGTACCTTTTTCCCAATAGTAGAAGAGTGAGGAGGGTATGGCCTGGATGGTGGTCTTTGAGGATAGAGGCTGCTTTTTTAAGATGCTGCCTCATGTAGATGTCCTCGATGGAGTGGTCTGGTGCCTGTGATGTCACAAGTTGAGTTAACAACCCTCTAGAGTTTATTATTGTCATGAGAGTTGGCGTCTCCATACCAGGCAGTGATGCAACCAGCTAGAATGCTCTCCACGATACACCTGTAGAAATTATAAGAGTCTTCGATGACATACTGAATCTCTTCAGACACCTCACAAAGTATGGCAAGCCTTTTTTGTGATTGCATCAACATGGAGGCTCCAGGACAAATCCTTACAAATGTTCACACCCAGGAATTTGAAGTTCTTGACCACTCCACTAAGGAGATCTCGATGAGGACTGGTTTATGATCCCCTAACTTCATCTTTTGTTTTGTTGATGTTGGGTGTAAGGTTGTTATTACACCATTCAACAATCTGATCTATCTCCCTGCTGTATGCTTCCTCATTGCCGTTTGTGATTCTGCCAACAACTGAGGTGTCATTGGGAAACTTGTAGATGGCACTGGAATTGTGTCTGGATATATACAGTCATGGGTGTATAATGAGTAGAGCAGTAGGCTATGCATGCATCCTTGGGGTGCGCCTGTGGTGATAATCAGTGAGGAGGAGACATTGTTTCCAATTTGTACTGACTGGTTTTCTGATGAGAAAGTCAAGGATCCTTTTGCAGAAGGGGATACAGAGTTCATAGTTCCATGACTAGCACTGAAGGAATAATGGTATTAAAGGTCGAGCTGTAGTCGATGAAGAGTAGCTGTGTGTATGAATTGCTGTTTTTGAGGTAATCCAGATCTACAAAATCTAACCAATACATTTCCTTGGATCACAATTAAAATGCACATGTCACAATAAAACTATTGAAAATCAGAATTAGTGTGAAGAGACAACAAATAGTACAAAAACCACAACATTGCTTGTCAGAAACATAGATTGCTTTAGTAAATTTTCTTGTTCTATTTATATTCTGGAGCACCAACTATTAATATTGACTGAGCTGTAATATGAAGATACAAAGCATTAATCTTATTGTTCCATCATACAGGAGGAAGTCATCCATGGCATTTACTAAATCAACCCATTTACTATATTGTTTGAAACTATGCTGTAACTTTTAGGAATGTAAAGGGTCATTTGTTTAACCAATGGCACATTCTCATTTTCTCATGCATTGAACTGTTTCTTGAGAAACATTTAAACATTTATTCCCCACTCCCTTGCTGTGATAATTGATTTATATTTGTTTTTGAACACAGGACATAATATGTTTAGGCAAGTATGTTCTCTGTGGTTTATCCGATTAATCATAAATCTGTCAAATACTTTTCTGTCATGATTCTCTAAAGTGCAGCTAGAAGTCATGAACTCATCCAACTGTCACTCAATGTTTTCCCATCCATACTTGATTGTAAGGTGACTAAGATATGAAATTTATAGTTATGCAAATGAAATGTTGATTCATCTATAAAAATATTAATCTAACCTATTTAAATATGTGAGGATATTTTTAAAAAGAATCTTGAATGAATATTGTGGTCATTAAATACAGTAATGTTGCTATAGCGGCTAGATATGAACCATCCCAATGCCGGTTAATGTTCTTATTTTGAAAAAATGAACATGATTTTCTTTAACTTGGAGCCAAAATCTGAAAGGCTTCATTGCAGATAAACACTGTACTTCCCCAATTCTTGCTCAATTTATTGCAACTTTTTTTTCCACAGAAGTGTTTTGTTACCCACACATTAAGGAACTTTGCAATAACCAGTTCTGCTGCAGCCAAGGATTTTACATGTAATTTTGCACCTTTTGATTCTAGTTTTTATTTAACAAAATAAAATGGCAACAATCCAAGGTAAGATACAGCTCCATATTCAGAATCAAAATTTATTGTCATGAACATGTCACAAAATTAGTTGTTTTGAGGCAGCATCTCAGTGCAAACATTTATATAAACCAGCTGACAAAATAAATTTAAAAACAGTGCAAGAAAAAGTCTATGGAAGACAGTGTCTGTGGTTCATTGTTCATTCAGGAATCTGATGGCAGAGGGAAAGAAGCTGTCCTTGTGTGGCTGAGTGCTCGACTTCGGGTTTCTGTTCCTTTTTGCCAATGGTAGCAGAGTGAAGAGAGCTGGGTGCTGGGGGTCCTTGAGGATAGAAGCTGCTTTCTTAAGACCACTTGTAGATGTCCTCAATGGATAAAAACCTGATGCCCATGATATCACAGACTAAGTTAACAGTGCAATTAAGATTTTTTCTGTCCTGAGCATTGGCACCTCCATGCTAGATATTTATGTAACCAGCCAGAATGCTCTCCACAGTACACCTGTAGAAATTTTCTAGCGTCTTAAGTGACATACCGAATCTTCTCAAACTCCTTACAAAGTATAGCCGCTGGCGAGCCTTCTTCATGATTGCATCAACATGGAAGCTCCAGGACAGACCCTTGCAGATGTTGACATCGAGGAATTTAAAGTTATTTACCCTATCCATTACTGAGCCTTCAATGAGGACTGGTTCATATTCTACTGACTTTATCTTGAAGTCTTCGGTCATCTCCTTAGTTTTGCTAATGTTGAGTGCAAGGTTGTAGCTGTGACACCACACAACTAGCTGATCTATCTCCTTCCTGAATGGTTCCTCATTGTTGTTTGTGATTCTGCTGACAACCAAGGTGTCATCAGCAAATTTGTAGATAGCATTAGCATTGTGCCTGGCCACACAAGTCATCGGTCTATAGTGAGAAGAGCAGTGGGCAAAGCACGCATCCTTCAGGTGCATCTATGTTGATAGCCTGTCAGTGAGGAGGAGATGTTGTTTTCTCCTCATGGACAGATTCAGTGACACTGACTGTGGACTTCCAGTGAAGAAGTCAAGGATTCAGTTGCAGAAGGGTGTGCAAAGCCCCAGGGTTTGGAACTTGTAGACCAGCACTAAGGGAATAATGATGTTGAAGGCTGAGCTGTAGTCGATGAAAAGCAGTTGTATATATGAATTGCTGTTTTCTAGGTGATCTAGAGCTGCATGGAGAGCCAGCAATATTGAATCAGCTGTGGGGAAATTTTGACTATAGGAAAATTGCAGTTTGTCCAGTCCTTTAATTAGGTATGTGTTAATTCAGGCCATGACCAACCTCTCAATGCATTTCAGCGTAGTAGATGTTAGTGCTACCTGGCAATAATCCTTGAGGCAGCTCACTCTGCTTTTCTTGGGCACCGGGATGATTGGTGCCCTTATAAAGCAGGTGTGAACCTTCAATTATAGCAGTGAGAGTTTAAGAATAACCGTGAATGTACTGGCTAGATAGTTGGCACAGATTTTCAGAACTTTGCCAGGTAAACCGTCAGGGCTTGACATCTTGCAAAAATTCTGATCCACCATCAATACTCACAATGGACTGGAGTTGTGAAACTATCAGGCTTTTATTAACTATGATATGGAACTGATCAAGGCAGAGTGGAATAGGGAGCATGCAAAGGGTTATTGGTAGGATTGGTCTCGGGAGGCGAGCCCATCCGGCAACAGCCAGTCATATCACACAGTGGTTTACTACAGGTTCATTCTCTTGAATGATGTTCTGACCTTAGCCCCAGAGACATGTATCACAGGGTCCTCAGCCTTTACAGTGATTCTCATAGGTACTGTGGGTTCCCCTCTCAAAGCAGGCATAGAAGTTATTCATCTCATTGCATAATAAAGCATCACAGGCATCTATGATGTTCACCCTTGCTTTATAGGGTGACCTGCACTCCCTGCTATAGCTGGCGTGTGTCTGTCTCTGACTGTAGCTTTCTCCGGAATTGCCACTTTGTTGCAGAGATAGCCTTTTGCAGGTCAAACCTGGACTACCTATGGAGGTCTGGATCCCCAGCCTTAAATGCCCTTGATCTCGCCTTCAGCAGGTTGTGAATCCTCTGATTCATCTAAGGCTTCTGGTTGGGGAATTCCCAGCATGTGCGCATAGACACACTCATCCATGCAGGCCTTGATGAAGTTAGTGACTCCTGTTGCATATTCATTCAGGTCTGAGGATGAGTCCTTGAATGTGGTCCAGATCTTCAATTCAAAGCAATCCTGCAGGCACTCCTCCTCTTCCCTGGACCATATTTTTGGTGTTTTCACCACTGGTGCTGTACTTCTCAGTCTCTGTTTGTACACTGGGAGTAGAAGTACGGCCAAGTGATCAGACTTGCCGAAATGCGGTCGTCAGTAGGCACTTTTCATTGAGTGTGTCGGCTCCTTTGGTTTTGCAGGTGATGAGTTGGTGGTAATTTGTTAGAGACTTATTCAGGTTGGCCTGATTGAAGTTCCCTACCATGATCAGGAAGGCATCAAAATAAAAAAAATTTAAAAAAAGATGAGCTGTTTTCTGGCTTATTTGACATGCTTCCTAAAATTGTATATATAATTTACTCAGCCTTGGGAAGAGCCTATTATTTATTAGACGAGTTGGCTTTTATTATTTTTGATACTTCCTATGATAAAAGCATGAAGCAGCTTCTTTAGCTGTGCAATCAATGGCACCCTTTCCCCTGACACTATTTCTGAGGTTTGTAGCCTGAAGCCAACAAAGATTTATTTTTCCCCAAGTGACTTATAAGCTGAAGTTAAGGACAGAAGTTGGGAACAGTCTGACAGTGGAATTATTTTTTGTGATTAAGTACAGTCACAATGAAAAGCCCTCAGTTGCAATTCCTGATAAAAGTTGTATTGCAATGACTGTCTTTAGCTAGATTGGGGATATGTCTCAGATGTTTCTTCAGTTTGGGCAACAACAAATCAGTTCCTAACAAATCAGACTTTGTTCGCTGAGCATATTAGCAGAGAACAGGCTTCAATGTCTTTGATAAAAGTACTGCCCAAGAACAGTTATTCAGGGTATAAGTCACTAATTATACAATTGGAAGCCAACCTGTTTATCCTCAGTTCTGCACAAGAAGGACATTTAGGAAAGCTAAAGTTAACTATTCTGAATTCCTCCTTCCTAACCATCCTTCAAAATGTGTGCCAGATCTGGCTCAATAAAGCTTGAGCACTTGGGTAAAAAGGCGGATTGAGCTGAGATTACTTATGGAGACTTTTTGGTTCACTTTTGACAATGGAAATCATCTTTGCAATTGCATTCACCCAGTGCTGTGTATTACTACTGTCTGCCCACTACATATGGCCTAATGATATTGGGCCTTCAATCCTTGCTTATGGTATTATGGAAAACCACTGATCTGGATTTTGGCAGGTAGGCAATTAAGTTGCAGTACATTTTTAGCTCCAGTATATCTCAGTAAAGAAATACAACTGCATTAGGAACAACATTTGCTGGCCTATCGTTACATCTTCTTTATACGTTCTTCAAAAAAAACAGTCGTTTGTAAGATGTGATCTGTACTGCACAAAGGCATGCTGAGTATGTTTTAACTCCAATGGAAAGTTCTCTGGATTTTTTTTCCAGGACAAATGGGTTTTCTTTAAAAAGGCAACCAAAACTAGGAGCAATATTCCAGGAGGATTCTCTTTAACACCAAGTACATTTGTTCAAAGGCTTTCGTACTTTAGTGTATTTCATTTGGAATAAAGGCCCTGACTGGGACATTTGCATGGGTTGCCCCAGTTCATTTGTTCTCTGTAATAATTGCCCAAGCTGTTTGATAACCATTTATGTTTCATGTAGAATAGGTAGAGTAGGTTTACGTAAGTTGGCACAACATCATGGGCTTAAGGTCCTTTACTGTGCTTTAATGTTCTACATTCTGTGTATACACATACAGTAAAATCCCCATTACCCAGCACTTAAGGGATTATGGATGTCGGATATGCAAATTTTCCAGTTGATTGAGACTCACTCTTTCAATGCCTAACTAAGACACCTGCACTGAAGAATACAATTTTTTAAAAATAACAAAAGACAGAAAGACAATGCAAAATGTAAAGTAATTTGAAAAAAATTCAGTATTGTATTCTTCAAACTCGCTGGCGCTGTAATAGTTCTGCGCTAACTGTGCCGTCATTATAATGAACACCTCATGCTGACAACCCAACTCACCTTTACACAAGTGTTCCACTCAGGCCCCCTCAGCACAATCCAACTCACCTCCATGCAAATGTCCCAGTCAGGTCCTCGGCACACCTTCCTTTAAATTTGAACACTGGTCGATGGCACTATAACAGCATTGTGCTAGCCGCTATGCTAACCGTGCCACCATCATAATTAAAACCCCCTCCCCCAGGTTTACAAATAAAGCCTTACAAATATACTGTACTTAATAATATACCTATACTAATAAAGATAAAGACTCTTAAGAGGCAGTGATAGGGAAACACTTTGGGAGAGTCTTCACAGCAGCAAGTGGCATCACCCAGCTCTTCATTCTGGGCGCCATAATTTTTTTTCAAACACCACTTTATTGTAACTTTATTCAAGTAGCTGCTATAGGCAGGGCACAACCGCGGCACCTCAGTGGCTGAATGCTTGTACTGAAGGGGTTGTGTGCTGCTTTGGAGAGCATTTACTTGTACAAATTTAAACTTTTATTTAAAACTTAATTTATTCTTATTTAGTTTTAAATTTACTTATGTATTTGATTTTTATTTTTGCCAGCTGTTTGAGTTTCCAGTTGACTGAGTGCCGGATAATGGGGATTTTACTGTATATCTATGCCCTTCTGAACTACAACAGTCTGTAGTCTTCTTCCATACTAACAATATCTTGCTTTACTATTCTCCTAATCTGTCACAACAGGTCAAAAACAGATATCACCTCACTGGCCCTCTACCATGTGTAAGATCACGTTGACTGCACGAACGAACACTGGTTGTTGTTCATTGACTACAACTCAGCATTCAACACCATCATACTGGCAAAACTCATGACTGAGCTAAAGGACCTGGGACTCAGTCCATTCCTCTGCAAATGGATCCTCAACTTAATCATCTGCAGACCCAACCAATGTGGATTGACAACATCGCCTTCTCCTCACTGACCATCAACATAGGCTGTGTGCTTAGTTCCCTACACTATTCCTTGTACACTCATGATTGTGTAGCCAAGTTCAACTACATCTACAAATTTGCTGACAACACCACCATTCTTGGCTGAAATTACAAGTTAGAATACAGGATGGAGATTGAGAACCTGGTTGGGTGGTGCCAGAACAATCTTGCTCTCAATGTTACAATACTAAAGAGCTGATTGTTGATTTCAGGAAGAAATGGCTAAGGGATCATTCACTGTCCTCATTGATGGGAAGGAAGTGGAGAGAGTCAACCTTCATGTTCCTGGGAGTCCATATCTCAGAAGACTTTTCTTGGAGCCAATACATTAAGGCAACCATGATAAAGCCACACTAGAATCTTTACTTTCTGAAGTGTCTATTTGGCATGTGGTTGGATACTCTATGAAATTTCGACAGATGCACTGTGGAAGATGAACTGACGAGTTGCATCACAGCCTGAATTGGCAATACAAGTGCCCATGAATACAGAAAGCAAACATAGCCAGGTCCATCATAAGCTCTGACCTCCCATCAAATGCAGACATTTCTGTGAGGTGCTGTCTCTAGAAGGAAACTATCATCATAAACAATTCCCAATACTCTGGTCACAAACTCTTCTCACTTCTACCTTTGGACCAAAGGTACAGATGCCTGAAAACCAGAACCTTTAGGTTCAAGAATAGTTTTTTTTCCAAAAGCAATCAGACTCTTGAACCTCGCTTTGATTATCTCCACTACTGTAAATCACTTATTTTTCGCACAAGGATTACTGTGAATACATGTATTTATGATCTATCTTATGCAATTATTGATTCTTTCAATTTAATTAACTTAATTTCCTAGTTTTTTTTTTCCTTTATAAGGACCTGTTCAGCTGCATCAAGTAAGAATTTCAGGCATATGTACACAATACACTGTGTATGACAATAAACTTATTATCATTATCAACAAAGAGGTAACCTCACAATACCTCTCATTCTACTGTGTCTGCTAAATCTTTGACAACTCACTTAACTTAATCCCATTTCAGAGTTGATGCATCATCCCCACAACTTGCTTTCCCATCTACCTTTTGAATCATCAGTTAATTTTGGCTAAGTTACTCATTAATATGATTTATAAATATTTGACACCTCATCATTGATTGAAGTAGCACCCATTATACAAGAGAGGCTAACTTTGAGGCTTATGACTCCAAAGCAATTTTCTCTTATTAGAGTTGATAAAGATATCCACGAGAAAAAGGAATGGGGATGTTGATGAGCCTCCTGCTTGATCAGGAGAAGTGATGGGAATAGCAGCAACGAGGTAGAACATCACATCAATGCATGCAGGCAAGCAGTGGCTGTCATTATGTCAGAAAGGTACAATCACCACCCATCTCCTGACAATATTCACCATAATCCCCCTATGGTCATGCTGTCCACTACATCCCTCCCAGTCTGCTGCTACCACTGCTCTTTCAGTGGGAATGATCTCATGGGAATGTGCATCCCCTCCCATGGGTCAAATCTTGGCCATTATTATATATTGGTGTGCACTATCCAAGTAAAGAAAGTTTGATGGTTGTGAATGAAATGAAGAGTTGTGTTTGTGATACTCATGGAGGTTCCAATATTATGGGTTTTGTGAATGTCAGTATATAAGCACATTGTTGATTATGAGTTGCTAAGATCACAGTTATTTATGAGCAGGGATCTTAGCTTCAAGTCAAATCCAGCTTATTGTCATCTGATTGTACAGGTACAACCCAATGAAACAGCATTCTCTGGTCCTTGATGCAAAACATGCAGACATACAACTAGACAGAACACATATACAGACAAACAATACATATGCAGGATAAGTATTTTATCTATAAAAATAAACAAATAAATGTTGTTGTCTACACATGAGAGTCTCAGATGGTTAGTGTGAGTAGTTCCTTTAATTGTTCAGCACCCTCACTGTTGTTGGGAAGAAGCCGTTCCTCAGCCTGGTGGTGCTGGTTCTGATACTCCTGTATCCCTTCCCCAATGGGCGCAGCTGAAAAATGCTGTGTGCAGGATGGAAAGGGCGCAACCTCTTCAGACAATGACCCCAGAAAATCACGTCAATGGATGGGGAGGGAGACACCAGTGATCCTTTCTGCCTCTCTTATGGTCCTGTGGATTGACCTCTGACCCATTTCTCTGCAGCAACCATAACACACTGTAATGCAGCTGGCCAGGACACTCTTGATAGAGCTCCGATAGAAGGGTGATGATCGTGGACTTCAGGAGGACTAGGAATTTCCACCATACATCTACAATTCTGTAGTAGAGAGAGTGAAGAACATGTAGTTCCCTAGAGTTCACTTAACTAGTGACCTATTGTGAACACTCAACCTCTCATCACTTGTCAAGAAGGCACAACAGTGACTGTACTTCCTGAGAAGACTGAAGTGGGCAAGGCCACCAACCACCCTGCACACAGCATCTTTCAACTGCTTCCATCAGGAGTATCAGAGCCAGCACCACTAGGCTGAGGAACAGCTTCTTCCCAAGGACAGGACAGTGTGAATCCTGAACGATGAAAGAAACAGCTCATACTAACTATCCAAATTCTCATATGTAGAAACAATATTTATAGATAATATTTTCATCAATAAAATCACTGTGGTGCCTTCTTGATAAGTGAGAAGATGTTGAGTATCCACAATAGGTCACTAGTTAAGTGAACTCCACTGTCTCTATTACAGAACTGTTGATGTGTAGTGGAGAGTGGTCTTTTCTGGTCCACCTGAAGTCCACAATCATCTCTTTGTCTTGTCCACATTGAGACTCAGGTTGTTAATTATGTGCCATTTCACAAGATTTTCTACCTCTTCAGTGTAGTGCAACTCATTATTGTTGATGAGTCCAACTACTGTTGTGTTATCTGCAAACTTGATGGCATTGTTGGAGCTGAATCTGGCAATGCAGTTGTGGGTCGGTAGTGTGAACAGGAGCAGGCTGAGCACACAGAAGTGAGGTGCGCCAGTACTCAGAATGATGGTGCTCGACGTTCTGCTACCGAACCAGACAGACAGTGTTCTTTCCATTAGGAAGTCGAGTATCGAGTTACAAAGAAGGGTGTGGAGTCCCTGCAAGGACAGCTTCTCTACCAGCCTCTTGGAAGTTATCATATTAAACACAGAGCTGAAGTCAATGAGCAGCAGCCTGGCTTGTGAGGTATTGTTCTCCAGGTCGGTCAGGATGGAGTGAAGTGACAAGGCCATAGCATCATCTGTGGAATGGTTTCTTCTATAGGTGAATTGAAATGAGTCCTGTATCTCTGGAAAATGTGCTTTGATGCATTCCAACACCAAAAGCTCAGAGGATTTCATAATGGTGGAGGTCAGTGCCACAGGGCAGTAGTCATTGAGGTCTGATATTGTCACCATCTTGGGTACTGGAATGACGGTGGATGTCTTGACTAACTTGAGTCAAATTAGTAACATTTTAGTGATACCACAACCAGATTTGTGGCAGCAATCGTGTAGTGATTCCTGTCTGATCTCCTCCTACATTAAATTCAAGGTGATGGGGGAAAGATTTTGCTGGAACCTAAGAGGTAACTTTTTTACATAGAGGGCAGTGAATGTAGACTTTCAGAGGAGCTGGCTGAGGCAGGTGGTATTACAACATTTACAAAAAAGTTGTCAAGGTCAGGTTTTGAGGGAAATGGGCAAAATGCAGGCAGGTGCGATTGGTATGGGGAAGACATTGTGGTTGGCATGGGCATGTTGGGTTGAAGTGCCTGCTTTCATACTGTTTGACTCTATGACTCTAACATTATTTTGTGTGTCATGGCTCTTGAACATATCCATTTTCTGAATTATGTAGCATTGATAAAAACACAAGAGTAAACCAACCATAACTGTTAGCTTTTTAAGGCATCTAGATTCAGTTTTATGCATCTTTTTTGTCTCATCAATGCCAGGAGCTGCTAAATAATCAAGCCTTGGTCTTAATGTAATGTCATTCAGGAACACATTGTGCTGATGGAATCTTAAACAAAATATAAGGCTCAGGATAAAAGTTAGACAATCTCTTTGTTCGTTGGTTGTCCTATGACCAGAGTAAATAAGAAGTCAGCATAATTGTTTGCATGATATTTCTTAGTTTTCCTTTTTAATGAAGAAGGCAATATTTACATTTAATGTGAACATACACTTTAGAGGCCAGTGTAGGCCACTTGGTCCTGCATACCTGCTCTTCAGGAAGATTGTGGCTGATTCAACTCAACTCCACATTTCTTTCTTCACCATAGTAACCTTTCACCCCTTATTTATCAACAATCTACCTGTATATCCATTGCCTTAAAAATATCCAGACTCTGCTTCTGTCACGCTTTGAGGAAGAGTGTTATTTGACTCATGACACTGAAGGGATAAAAAGAAAAAAAAACTGATAAAAGAAAACTAACCTCCAATCCTTAAAACAGTGGTTCTCAACCTTTTTCTTTCCACTCACATACCACTTTAAATATTCCCTACGCCATAGGTGCTCTGTGTTTAGTAAAGGATTGCTTATGGTGGTATGTGGGTGGAAAGAAAAAGTTTGAAAACCACTGTTTTAATCGTACCTAAATGACTCGTTATGTGAACTGTTTCATAACTCCAAAGGAAATGGGCCAATGAAAATTTTTCTCAAGTAAAATATTTCAGTAACAATTGGATCTAGAGCAGTGATTCTCAACCTTTCCTTTCCACTCACAGACCAATTTAAGCAATCCCTTACTAATCACAGAGCACTGATGGCATAGGAATTACTTGAAGTGGTCTGTGAGTGTAAAGAAAAAGATTGAGAACTACTGCCTTAAAAGAAAACAGACAATTTATAAACAAATACTCAGACATCAAGAATTCATTAACATGACTCAAACGTAGGGTAAAAATCTTTTTTCTCCTTCAGGGTTCCATTATGCATGAATCTGTGTTTTCAAGAATCAAGATTCTTTTATTGTCATGTAATTAAACAGAAAATCTGATTGTAATACACGTCGAAAGAACCAAAGACTTGTCGATCCAAACCAAGGCTTTTATAAACTAAAAGACTGGAGCGTATCACAAGTAGGTTGACCAGTCCAGAATGACCTGGTCTGGCCAGGAGCAATCCTTTAAGACCTGCCAGTAGGTGTGGCTACACTCTCAGCCAATCACAGTCATCCTACACTACAATCTGTACATATACACATTGGTGATAGAATCTGTACTGTCAAAGTGATATAATACAAAATTTAATTTAGTCTACTGTAAGGCAGACAAAGCTTTATTATCAGCAGAAATTGCCCACCACCACTTACAGCCAGAGAAAGATTAGCCAAAGAGAGTCCCCCCCCAGAGTCACTAAATAGCCATGGCTTTGCCTCCAGCACTCCTGGATCCTTCTCAGCCACACAGCCTTTAGTTCAAACCAGCAACAACCCGAGCTCCAGATGCACACCTCTGATATGATCAGGAAACTTCCAGTACCCTCGGCGCCCTCTCACATCTCGGTTCTGGTACCTGGTACTATTTCAGCCAGTCTCATGTTGATCTCCAGCAGTCCACAGCCTGGTATAAATCCTGCAACCGCAGTCACCAGCATCCCGCGGCCAACTTGAGTTCCTTGCCTCGAGTCACCAACAGTCTACCACCTGCATGTTCTTCAGCCTTAGAGTCCCTCACTGATCTGCCGCCACATTCACCATCTCCTGGGTCATTTCCTCTGCTTCTCCTTCTCAAGCGGGGTGTGGTCTCCCCATTTTCTGGTGCCCTGTGCCAGTCCTCTGCTTCCCCGGAGATCTGTCCACTCCTATGGGTACATAATTAAGTGTGATCCCATCTCAGTAAAGACATAACCTACTCTCTTCTTATGATGTTTTTTTTTCTCAGTCCAGAAGCAGCACAAAGGCAACCATAAGGATCAGCAGCCAACTTTCGTCCCAACACCATCTACACTGCTCAGAAAGCAATGGAAAAGTTTAATGGCTTAATTGGTGTTAACCATAGTTCAGCCATTACCTTCCTAATTTTCCTGTGTAGATGTGTAAACCAAGAGACATGCACTGTCTGACACTCTGGTGCAGTACTGAGGAAGACCTGTACTATTAATTGGAGGTCCAAAAAAGAAGAGCTGGCAATTTCTGCTTAGTGTCCTGATCAACATTTATTTTTAAAGTATCCTTTTAGAATCACATAAATTGTTCAGTTTTCATTCTTTTTATTCAAAATATAGCTCAGAATTTTCAATCTACATTTAGGTCTGCAACAATTTTCTCACAGGGGTGAGAACCTTTTAATTTTTAGTTTAGACATACTGCACGGTAACAGGCCATTTTGTCCTACAAGTACATTCTGGGGGGGGGGGGGGGGTGGGGGTATAGGTTAATTGAGCAGCACAGACTCATGGGCCGAAATGGCCTGTTACCGTGCAGTATGTCTAAACTAAAATTTAAAAGGTTCCTGCCTCTGGATAGTTGATGAAATTTCCATCCTATTTCATCACATTTAAGAGGACGCTGTGAAGGTTGTTCCCCTCAGTTACAATTCCTTGTCAGTATTCATTGTTTTGAACCTTACTTATTCATACCCACATAGAGCAGCTGCTGAATGTGAACGGGTTGTTTTGAGTAAGTCATTCATTTGTTTTTGCTATGATAGGATTTTGTGTCAGACATGCTGCTGCATGCTTCTGGACTAATTCCGTTTTTTTTTCCCCAGTAACTTGTTGCATCACAGACCGAGCAAATCCAGATATTAGCTGATTATTTTCAATATCTTTAATTAGCCTCACAGTGGAGATTAGCCATGGGATCAAAATCTTGTCATAACAGGGAAAAAACATTGAAATCAAGGAGAGTAATGTCCTTGGACACTTCCAAAGTGCACTCACTTGTCTGCAGATCAGTGTGAGTACTGAAGTCACTTAGCCAGGGGCCTTCTCAGGGAGGGGCTGCAGCAGCCTTCCTCTCCTCGTTTAGATGGCAGCATTTTCCAGGTAGGGCCATGCTAGACGATTTTGCACCCTAAGCAAAGGCAACTACTTGCACCCCACCAAAATATATTGCCAACTTCGATTTTCAAAAACAGATGTTTTATCGAAAATATGAAAAGCACAAAACTTGAAACTGCTAAATTTATTATAAATTGCAAGAATAAGTAATACATCAATCTTTGATTATCTTTCTCAAATACAAAAGGAAATATTTTGGCACACAAATCGTTTTGAACTAAACGGCACACAGCAGAATACATATCTCCGCCAAGGGCAACACAACATTAAAACCTTTTAAGGCTATCAATTTCTTCCCACAAGAATGAGGCAGTATGAAAATACCCTTTGGCCCATCAAGTTTGCTCTGACTTTCCTGTAACCACTTTTTCCTGTAACCACTCTATGCTATTCCATTTTTTTATTTTCTCTCAATTCTATCATTTCCCCCCAGATTCTACCACTTACTTACACACTCCAGCAATGGCCAATAATCTTTGAGATTCAAGAGGAAATTGAAGCATCCAAAGGAAGCTCATATGGAGAATGTGCAAACTGCCCACAGACTGTGCCAGAGTTCAGCACAGAAGCCAGATCGCTGGAGTTGTGCATGTGCAATAGCATGTGCATGTGCAATAGGCCAAGGGGATAAGGGAGAGTTCGGGTCAGGACTCAGGCAGTGGGAGCTCCTGGCTCCGGTGACCGGAGCTCCCGATGCCTGACTCCAAAGGCCAAACCCCTCAGCAGCCAGCCTACAGGCGCACACCGGAGCTCCTGACACCAACTACGAACCCTCCCCTTGACCTACCTGAAAAGTGGGCATAATTTGCTCTCTTCAGCCGCGACCCTCTGAGGTCTGACCTCTAAGCAGCTGCCTAGTTGGCCTAATGGTAGTGCCGGCCCTGTTTGCAGGAGTTCCATATTGGTGAGAATGCTCTGAAGTCAAGCACTAGGCTAATCCTTTATTAGTGCATGGTCCTTGTGCTCCACTTTTACTGGAATAAAGCCTGTTGTATAGTCTTTTGAGTTTTGTGCTTGCTTGCTGCTACCTCGGTGTCCCACAATTTATTCAAATAAAAGTCTTAACACCAATTCATGCTTCGGTGGCTCCCGTGTGACTGGCTCAGGGTGGGGCTGGCTCAGGTCTATATTCAGCCGGCCAGCAGGAGTCAGCTGTTAGGTGGTCTTCCTGCAGGCACAGAGATCGCCCCCTGCAGTAGGCTGGTGGTCATATCACCCCAGTCATTATCAATTCTAAGTCATGATTTACAATGCTTATATAGACTTCCAATCCTAACTGAGAAATAGAACCACGCTGTTCAAAAAAATCCAGACATCACAAAAATGGATTAAAAGACAAAAGTCTGCAGACACTGTGATTGAGTAAAAATACAATGCTAGAGAAATTCGGCATGAGCTTCTACAGCGTTATGTTTTTAACTTTAGTACAAAAATTCAGCCCACCAAGTCAATTCTCGCCATCAAGAAGCCTTTTCCTCTAATTCTATATTATTCTTCCCATATATCCATCTCCCCTCCCCAGATTCTACCACTCACCTATGCACTCAGGGCCTATTAAACTACCAATCCACACATTATTGGAATGTGGGAGGAAACCAGAGCTCCTGGAGAAATGTTTTGTGTTCACAGGGAGAATTTACAAACTCCACACAGACAATTTACAGAGTCAGGATTGAAGCCAGGTTACAGGAGCAGAGATACAGAAAGTCTAAGCATGATAGACAGGCTAGGAAGCACTGTTGGTTCAGAGGTGCAAAGATGATCTAGCTGAGAAACTTGTGGTTGCCCTTGTCAGCAAAGGCAGGATTTCACTAAAAGGCAAAACCTTGCAGGTGCTTGATGCCTGAACCAAAGGCAGAAAATGCTGAACATACTCAGCAGGTCAGGCAGCAGAGTTAGTTGAATCACACGCTCTGGTTTCGCCCCATACATAACATAAGAAATAGGAGCAGGAGTAGGCCATCCGGCTCGTCGAGCCTGGCACACCATTCAATAAGGTCAAGGCTGATCTGATCATTGACTCAACTCCACCTACCTGCCTTTTTCGCATATCCCGTAATTATTTTTTTAAATAAAAATCTATCTAACTGAACCTTAAATACATTTAATGAAGTAGCCAATCACTTCCCTGGGTAGATAATTCCACAGATTCAACATTAAAACCTTTTAAGGCTATCAATTTTCCTTTCTCTATCTTATCTATCTCTTTCATAATTTTATATTTTTCTATAAGATCTCCTCTCATTCTTCTGAATTCGAGTGAGTATAATCCCAGGTGATTTAGTCTCTCCTCGTACGTCAACCCCCTCACTTCCGGGATCAACCTGGTGAAACTTTTCTGGACAATCTCCTCTGGACTGCCTCCAAGGCCAGTATATCCTTCCTCAAGTATGAAGACCAGAACTGCACACAGTACTCCAGGTGCAGCCTCACCTGTACCTTGTATAGTTGCATCATGAGCCCCCCTGCTCTTGAATTCACTTTCCATTTGCCTTCTTAATAACTTGCTGGACCTGCAACCAAACTTTTTGGGATTCATGCACAAGCGCACCCAAATCCTTCTGCACTACAGCATCCTGCAGTTTTTCACCATTTAAATAATAATCTTCTCTTGTATTTTTCCTACCAAAGTGGATGACCTCATATTTACTAACATTATACTCTGTCTGCCAGACCTTTGCCCACTCACCTAATTTAACTGTATCCTTCTGCAGCATCTCCACATCTTCTGTACAATTTGCTTTTCCACTCAATTTAGTATCATCTGCAAACTTGGCCTCACTACACTCTGTCCCCTCTTCCATATCATCAATGTAAATGATGAACAGCTGTGGGCCCAGCACCAACCCCTGTGGCCCCCCACTTACCACTGTCTGCCAATCGGAAAAATACCCATTTATCCTGATTCTCTGCCTTCTGACAGTTAACCAATCCTCAATCCATGCCAATACACTTCCCCCGACTCCATTCATCTGTATTTTATTGCTAAGTCTCTTATGTGGCACCTTATCAAATGCCTTCTGGGAAATCTAAATATACAACATCAACCTGTTCCCCTCTATCTACCGCACCCATTATATCCTCAAAGAGCTCTAGCAAGTTTCTCAAATAAGACCTACCCTTCCTGAATCCATGCTGTGTCTGCCTGATGGAACCCTTTCTTTCAAATTTCTCGCTATTTCATCCTTAATGACAGCCTCAAGCATTTTCCCTACTACAAATGTTAAGCTAATTGGCCAGTAGTTACCCATCTTCTGCCTACATCCATTTTTTAAAAGTGGCATGAATTTTGCTGTCTTCCAATCTGCCTGGACCTGCCCAGAATCCAGAGAATTTTGGTAAATGACTACCATCGCATCAACTATAACTCCCGCCATTTCCCTCAGTATCCTGGGATGCATCCCATCAGGACCAGGGGATTTATCTGCCTCCAGTCCCATCAGTTTGCTCTTCATTATCGCTTTTGAAACAATTATTTTATCGAGGCCCTCACCTCCCTCCACATCCCTTTCACCACTCTTTGGCATGCTGAGCATGTCTTCCACCATGAGACTGACACAAAATATCTGTTCAGTCTCTCAGCCATTTCCTCATTACTAAATATCAATTTCCCTTTCTCATCTTCCAAGGGACCTATGTTGACTCTGGCCACCCTCTTCCATTTTATATATTTATAAATTTTTTGGCTATACGTTTTTATATTTTGTGCTAATTTACCTTCATAATCCTTCTTCCCTTCCCTTATTTCCCATTTAGTTGTCCTTTGTTGCCTTTAAAAGTTTTCCAATTTTTTCAGTTTCCCACTACTCTTGGCTACTTTGTACACATGAGCTTTTAATTTTATACTTTCCTGTGTTTCCTTCATTAACCAAAGCTGGCTCTCCCCTCTCTTACTGCCCTTATTTTTAACAGGAATATATATTTGTTGAGAACTGTGAAAAATCTCTTTGGAAGTCTTCCACTGTTCTGCCAACTAGCCTGTGCTCCCAGTCCACACTGACCAATTCCTCCCTCATCCCGTTGTAGTCTTCCCTGTTCAAGCATAATACACTTGTTTTAGACCTAACTATTGCACCCTTCATCTGTATAAGAAATTCAATCATACTATGATCATTTTTCCCAAGAGGGTCCTTAACTACTAGATTGTTAATTTTACCTCTCATTGCACAATACTAGATCTAAAATAGCATTCTCCTTTGTTGGTTCCTTAACATGCTTCTCAAGAAAGCTATCACAGATACATTCTATAAAGTCATCCTCCAGACTCCATCGACCAACTTGAGTTTTCCAATCTACATAGAAGTTAAAGTCCCCCAGACAACTGCCGTTCTGTTCTTACATGCCTCCGTTATCTCTCGTTAATGTCCTGTGCTACTGTGCTATTGTTATTTGGTGGGTGTTAGCCAACTCCCACCAGTGATTTTTTTTTCCATTTACTATTTTTTAATCTCTACCCAGATGGACTCAACATTCTGCTCCTTAGATCTCACATCTTCACTCACTATTGCCCTGATCTCATCCCTAATTAAGAGCACCACACCACCACCTTTACCTTCCTGTCTATCTTTTCATATGACCAGATACCCTTGAAAATTTAATTTCCAATCACACCCATCTTGCAACCATGTTTCTGTGATGGCCACTAAATCATATGCCTGAGTACTGATTTGCGCCTCAAGTTCACTAACCTTGTTTCTAATACTTTGGGCATTCAGATAAAGTGTCCTTATGCTCATTGTCCTTTTAGAATCTAGTGACCTCTGCATCCTTTGCTTTTGACTTTCCTGCCCTCTATTTTTCTTTTTCTCTTTCCTAACTCTATCTTTGGTCTCTGTACCACCTTCCTCATTATTTCTTTGTAGGTTCCCATCCCTCTGCCCCATTTGTTTAAACCTTCCCAACAGTTCCAAAACAATCTTACAAGGACATTGATCCCGGCCCTGCCCAGATATCGACCATCTGGTTTGTACAGGTCCCATCTGCCCCAGAGCCAGTTCCAGTGCCTTAAGAAACTGAAACCCTCCCTCCTGCACTGTTCAAGCCACATATTCATTCTAACTATCCTGCTATTTCTTCTCTGATTAGCTTGTGGGACCAGTAATAATCCTGAGATTATTACTTTTGATTTATCTCCTAGCTCCCTAATTTCAGCCTGTAGGATCTCATCCCACTTTCTTCCTATATCATTGGTACCGATATGGACCACGATAGCTGGCTGTTCACCCTCCCCTTTCAGAATGTCCTGCAGCCACTCCGAGACATCCCTGACCCTTACACCCAGGAGGCAACACACCATCAGGGAGTCCCGTTTGTGGCCAGAGAAGCTCCTGTCTGTTCTCCTTACTATAGAATTCCCTATAACTATTGCTCTACCACAATTTTTCCCTCCCTCTTGCCCAGCAGAGCCACTCACAGTGCCATGATCTTGACTACTGCTGCCTTCTCCCCTAATAATATCCAAAGTAGTCTTGGAGTGTGATGACTGCAGGAGACTCCTGCACTACATTCCTGTTACTGCTCTTGCTGTTGGTCACCCAGTCCCTATATTTATCTACTCTCTTAAGATATGGTGTGACCAACTCACTAAATGTGCTATCTACCACATTCCCCCATCCTGGATGCTCCAAAGTGAGTCCATGCTCACTTCCAATGCCATCAGGTGGTCTACTAGGAGCTACACACATAATCCTAAGGATTATGTCTCCTTAAGTTCCCACATGGCACAGGAGGAGCATGACACAGGTCAGAGCTCATCTGCCATGCCTGAAAAGCTTATATTAAATTTTTAAATATAAAGAACTTACCCATTTTACCTGCACCTCAGCCTCTCCACACCTCAGCCTCTCCACGCCAAAGCCTCAGTGCTCCACTCCTTCTCTGTACCACTCACTCACTGGCCGCTCCTTGACCTTCCCCTCCATTTATTTGCCCCTAACAATTAATCCTGCTGCCCTGTTGCTCACTCCTCCTCCTTGTTGGTCCTTTGCCTCTTGTCCGAACTAGGCCCGAGACCAGAAAGCACGCCCTTTTACTCACTAGTTCTGTCACTTGCTCCTCATTCCTCCTCCTCGGTGGTCCTTTGCCTCTTGTCTCTTGTCCGAACTGGGCCCGAGACCGGTAAGTGCGCCCTTTTACTCACTAGTCCTGTTACTCGCTCATTGCTCCGCCACCTCGCTGGCAATTCCTTTTCCTCCATGGATACCTCATGACTCACTGAGTTCCTCCAGCAGATTGAGTGTTGTTAACAAAGCTAAATTTTCATGTTGATGATCGTTCTCCTTTTCCTAGAAATTCAATCTCATAGCAGTGTTTTTCAGCTCCAGATATATGAAAATAAATCTGACATAACATACAATTACTGGATTTTTTCAGTTAATTTGCACCACTTTGGATATTTAAATGAATTCCACTTGATGATATGAGTTTCTTTCAATGTCAGAAGTGCACATAATGATATAATTCCAAACACACACTCATTTAAATCCAAATTGATAGTTGCTGATTAATCTCAAACTCAAACAAGGTTTTACAACACTTCTTATTTTTCATGATGTTATTCGGAATCTATTCTTGCCTTACCACTGCCCCAACTTTAGCAATAGGCTGTGCAAAAGGACACAATTTAATGAAGTAAGGTAATTACACATTTCCTGTTGAGAGTTCACCCCATTTTCAGGTCAGGCTTAATTTAGGATTCCAGTAATCCTGCCAGGTTCAGTCAGGAGTCCCATTAATATAAGCAGACCAAGTACAATTTTTCGATCTCAATCAGTAATAGCCACACTCAGTCCACCCACAAACTATCATTGATATATGACATGAGGTGGTCAGTTCGATCTTTGACTAAATGAGTCAAACTGATATCTGATAAAGTGGGAAGAAGATTTTGGCAATGATTCCTCCTTAATTTTGGGGGTAATTTAATCTTCAGAGGCTTCTAAGAGTGGCTGGCTGAAATACTATTTATATCCACATGGATCTGCAGCTCCAACTTTTTCAGGAAGTCCCTTGTCATTTCATGCCTGATGTGATTTCCTGCTTTCCAATCATGATGTAGTTGATAAGTGGTGTGAACAATGCTGACAGTTCACCTCTCTGCTTAAAAGTCATGTACTAATGTCACTGGGTGTAATGGAACCATCACCCATCTGGAGTATACCACATAAAACAAATTATTCCATGTCCATGAATTTTGCATATTCAAAGCAAGAATGTGAATTTAATTTAAATCATGTAGTTTTGAGTTTGCAAGTTTGTTTCAATACTGAGTGATAGGCTATTCATTGCTGCATTAATTGACTGAGTTTGCAGGCTGGTATTTACATAAATTTGCATGGAAATATCTAAATTTGCAAAATTGAGTGGAAAATCAAATTGTATTGAGGACACCGAGAGGCTTCAGAGAGGGCAGGTGGAGTACATTGTTTGTAAAAGTAAGGTCATCTACTTTGGAAGGACAAATAGTAAATGTTATTGTTTAAATGGTGAAAAAGTGTGGCATGTTGTGCAGACTGGAGAATGCTTATATATGAATCACAAAAGGTTAGTTAGCAGAAGCAGAGGGTAATGAAGAAAGCAAATGGGACATTGTCCATCATTGTTAGATTGATTTAATTTAACAGCAAGGAATGTTCTGCTGTAACTGTCTACACGCAGTGGTTCTCAACCTTTTCTGCATTAGGGCCACTTTAATTTTTTCAAAGAACGCTCGCCCCACCATTAGCAGAGAAAAGATTGTATATTCAAAAGTTTTCATTAAATCATTTACTGCAAGTGTTTTTCAATACAATTAAGGTCAGGAATACACTGGAACACATATTTCATATTCAACTACTACTTCAATATATCAACCATCTCAAACACACATTCAACAATTGTCGTCACTTCAGTGGAAACCTTGTCCCTGATGCTGGCTGCAGATTGTTTTCAATCAAGGGACTAATTTTGTTAGTTTCAACCTTAAATCGCCATGTTTTGTAATTTCCAGTCGGTTTCTCTTAGCTTGTACCAAATACTATCAGTAATAAAGCCACATTCTTCTGTAGCAGGCCAAGTCAACCCATACACGATGGGCCGAATCGGCGTGGTGAACAGCCAGCACAGCAGAGCACAGGGACTTTTCACCCACTGCACAGAAGTTCAAGGATGCAGGAGCACATTGCCAGGGAACGGCAAGGCCTCAAAGCAGCATTATGACATCACTCCCGTGAGCTTGTTGCATCCCCTAAAAAGGAGTGCACATAGTTTGAATAAGCGGCAGTTACTGGTTTACTGGCTTGGTGTAGACAGCATTTATTTCAATAGCTCAGTCTTTAGCATTGCTACACTACTAAATAAGACAATGGGAAATGTATCTATAGTTCCCTTGCTAAAGTAGTCAAGTTTGGGTTTTTCTTTTCAATCTCATTAGACAGATTTGTCATGTTGCAGCTCAGATAACTCCTCTTGGTTTTGCACTGGAACTTCAGATAAGTCCACCAGCAATGACTGAGTTAAGCAAGAGGGAAAATTAATTGCCTCTAAATCACAAAATCTATCACTGAAGTCAGTAACCAATATTTTCAAATGTCATTTGTAGCAGCATTAGTTACCTCACACTTATTCAAACAATAGAATTGACTGAAATTTTTTGCAGAAATATTCTTTAGGCATAAATCTAGAAGTGTCATGTATCCAAAAATCTTTGTTTTTGCATCAACAAGTGTCGTATTTGCTACATGGAGTTGCTCGTTCAATGTGCTTAGTTTCTCAAAAATGTCTGTCATAAACTTTGCCATCTGTTGTGAGCAAGAGCTTTATTTCACGTTTGTCCTTCAAAAACTCGCTGAGGAGATCAAACAGTTCCATAAACATTTCAAAGCAGTTTCCATTTGACAATCACCTTGCTTAAGAGTGAAGCCATAATTTCACAGTTTCTGCATTTTTATCAATACAAAACTGCTTAAATAGATGTTCACATTTGGCATTAGTTTGATGGTTCTTCATCACAGAATGTAGCATCTCGTGTAGAACAGGGGAAACTTTCTTGGCAACTAAGTTTTCACAGTAGATAACACAATGCACAAAAAACATGTTTGGGTTTTCAACCTTCATTAATTTTAAACATTTTGCAGCACAAGATACAATGTTTCCTTTTGGTATTTCATGTTCATCCAAATAATTTTTGAGCCTGTAGTAGTGGTTGTTCATAATGATTCACGAAACAACATTGAAACTCTTCCTGATCAATATATGCCAATAACAGAGTCTCACTATCCTATTTGTATTGAGAACTTTTGTGATTTCAGCTTCTCAATAATCTGTTGTTCAACATCTTGACCCATGTCATCTATTCTGTTGCAGTCAGTACTATTACTCAATGGCTTTGCTCAGACATCTTTGTCATCCTTTTGGAGAACTGTTTTGAGAAACAATGATATTGTGGATTTAATCAGTTCCTCCCCAATCGTATGATTCTCCCCATGTTTTGCTATCAGCAGAGAAGTTTTATAGCTAGCTTCAAGGGTACGATTCAGGGCTGTTAGTTTGCAAGGCGAATAATGAAGTGATTTTTGATCTCTTTTCAAAACTCTGTGATTTATCATATTCCAATTTTGAATTGACATGGTTAGGATGGTTTACCCTCAAATGAGCTTCAAGATGGCCTGCTTTCATTGATTCATTTGTCAAAGTCTGTTGGCATAATAGGCAAAAGGTGCACATTCATCGTGTACAGCAGGTATAAACCCTAACTTCAATAATTCCACTGAATATTGACAAACCTTTTGCTTGCTCATTTTGAATATACAACAGCACGAGCTAGCTCCCTGAAACAGATCAATACCAGAACGCGAGCTCCCAGAAACAGATTAATCAATATTTTATTGTGTCTTATAAATATTCTTGATTTACTTTTCAACTTACAATTTATACGTGCTGGACTAATATCTTCTATTTATAATGACCTACTGGATTTAAGATCAACCTCAATGGTCACGATTAAGAATGATTGGGAATGTGATTTGAACATAACATTTTCAGATGAAGATTGGTACAATATTTTTAAGTTGATTAATAAATTGTAATAAAAGTAATGATTGAATCAAAGAAATAAATAGTGACCCTAAAAACACCTGGAAAAATATACACTAGTGCAGTTTTTGACATTTATTTTCCTCACAGAGAGTGCATCAAAACTGCACGAGCCTTGCGCTTTACTTTCTGGAGTCCCTTTTTTTTCCAATTTTGGCATCCCCCTCAGGCTGGTGCCTGGGGCAGACCCCACCCCCACCCCACCATCAATACGCTAGTGCACAAAGGTAAATACAGATGCAGGTCTCACTCACTACTGCTCTGCAAAAGCAAAGGGGTATGGACGGAGACATGATTGTTGAGATCATTTGGAATCCTCATTGCCAATGAGATCATTTGGAATGGATGATAATATGACTGGTCAGAAAAAAATATAATTATAATGTTAAACAAGCATAACAACAGTTAAAATAAGAGAATGGAGTTACAATGGAGAAACATTGGAACAGCAAAAACACATTATGAAAATAAAAAGAGCAAAGTGACTTTATTTGGAAGTTACCTCAATTGTTTTGTATTGACAGTGTCACCAAGTCACATCTTTCACACCACCATAACGAGTTAAATTTATCAAACCAATTTTTTAATTATTTCCCAAAATATTCTTAGTCCCCACTAAAATATTCTTAAGCCCCACACCCCACCAAAATATTCCACACCCCACTTTGACAATCTATAGTCTACATGATAGTGTTGAGGCTACACCTGAAGTATTATGTAGAGTACAATATAGCAGTTTTCATCTCTTTATTTAAAAAATAACACACTAATTTTCTCCAAGCTTAAATATGACATCATGTAACCACTGAGCATGAGTAGGTAAAGATACATCTTTCCATTTCATTTCATCTGGCTATCAAAGTGCTGAAAGCTAAAACTTTCTCTTGAGATGCAGGCAAAAGTATATCCAAAGCAATTAAAGGGCATAGTTTTATTTTAATCTTAAAAATTGTTGAAAAAGATTGAAAAAGTTTTCCCAAAATCTTTCTAAATTGGGACACTCCCAAAATATATCAATGAAGCTTCAAAAAATTTTACACTTCTCACAAAGTTTAGATAACCATGCCTTGCACAAAAAGAACCATTAATCAACTTAAATATATTGTACCAATCTTCATCTGAAAATGTTATGTTTAAATCACATTCCCAATCATTCTTAATTGTGTCCATTGAGGTTGATCTTAAATCCAGTAGGTCATTATAAATAGAAGATATTAGTCCAGCATGTATAAACTGTAAGCTGAAAAGTAAATCAAGAATATTTATATTTGAAATTAGATGCAACATTATAGATAGAAAGTTTCATTTGAAAAGATATGGGATATGCGGCCCATTCATAGAATATTATCAAGATTGGCAGATTTAAGTAATTTGGATGCTCTGGCGATTTTCTGCCTGGTTTCTGAAGGTTGCTATTCAGTCCTTATCTTGTTCTTTTCTGCAAAATAACCTTGATTAGAGGTTGGGGGTAGATTAGATTTTTTTCTTGTTTTCTTTTTGAGATTAATAGATATATTTGGGAGAATTATATTTGTCCTGGATTATATCATTAATTAAATATATATTATTATGTATGATACAATGCAAGTCAATGGGTTTCTATCAAGAATTATTTAATAGAAACTATGTCATATTAATGATAATGTTTTTTAATGTGAATTATATCCATATTAATTGTGATATACACTTGATATGAAATGCTTTTTTTATTATATTAGCTGACTAGGTAATTAGGATTTATGTATTAAACTCAATAAAATTATTTTAAAACGAAAATAAAGAATATATTGATTTTGCAGATGGTGCAAAGGTGGTTCCTCAGTTGATTCCAGAAATAAGGTGCTTTGCTTATGTGAAGAGATTGAGTAGCCCAGGATTGAACTTACTGATGTTCAGAAGGATCTCATAGAAAAAAAAATATAAAATTATCAAAGGAATAGATAACACAGAAGAAGAGAATTTGTTTCTAATGGGCATGTGAGGTGAGAAATAGGAGGACATAATCTTACTATTTGGGAGAGTAGGTTTAAAGATGATGAGGTATTCTTTCACCCAGACAGTAGTGAATCTATAGAATTTTCTGTCCATTGAAGCAGTAGAGGGTGTTTCCTTGAATAGGTTTAAGACACAGATTTTTGAATAGTTGGGGAATTGAGAGTTCTGGGGAACAGCCAGGGTAAATCCACTTGAGTTCACGGCCAGATCAACCACAATCTTATTGAATAGGAGAGTGGGTTTGATGAGCCAAATGGCCTACTCCTGCTCCTATTTCTTATGTTCTTCTGTAAGCCCAGTACAGAAGCTTAATGATTGTAGTCACAATGGGTCTCATATTATTCTTTCTTTTTAGACAAACAACACAGTGACAGGCCCTTCTGGCCCACAAGCCCATGTTGCCCAAATATCCCAATTAACATAACCCCCATACATTTTAGAGGGTAGGAAGAAATACCTCCTCATCTTTCTCCCCATATAGACATGAGGAGAAAGTACAAACTCCTTCAGACTGTGCCAGATTTGAACATGAGTCACTGGCACAACTATAGCTTTGCATTAACTACTACGCTGCCCAATTCTTCCTCATTTCATCCATTAGCACTAACTTCCATTCCTCTCTTGTGTTTTACCTCGAAATGTATTGTTTTTTGGGGGTGTTGGCCCGATTAGTGTACCAGTTACTAAGTATCCCCAATAACCTATTCTGGTCAAACCATGCCAAGAAAGTGAACCATCACCTCTACTTCCTCAGAAGTCGAGGAAATTTGGCATTTCCCCAATTTTTATAGATGCACCATAGGTAGTATCATGTTCAAATGCATCACAGTTTGGTATGAGAACTGCTCTGCCCAAGACTGCAAGAAACTGTTGCAAACATAGAGATCGAGCCATTACACAGATCATCCTCCTCTGTTGACTCTGTCTTCACCTCCCACTCTCTCAGGAAAACAACTAACACTTTAAAGGACATGACACTCCCTGGTCTCTTCACTGTCCTCCCTTTGGGCAAAAGATGTATGAGTTTGAAAACATGCACCTCCAGATTCAAGGTCAGTTTCCCTCTGTTATCAGATTCTTGAATTGACCTCCCATTATTACAAGATAATGCCTTGCATTGTTTCATTGTATTTTTCTCTTTGACAATATACCGAGCTCTTTTTCTTATGTGATGCTATACCCAGCACCTTCATTATTAAATTATGTTTTTATTCTATCATACAAAGTAGAGGTTGACTTGCCTGACTAGCACACAAAAAAATGTTTTTCACTGCATCTTGGTACGTGTGAAAATAAACAGTTCAATTAAAAATGGAATTCAATAAACAAATCAAATCAATTCAATTCAATTCTGCCCATTGCCACTCAAAATGTGGGAGTAGTATTAAGAATAGTATTGAGCATCGATGGAAGGAATATATCTCAAAATTAGTCACTGCTCAGGCATCAGCCACCTGTGTGGAAAATCTGCAGTGCCCACAATAGGATGGCTAATAAACTGTTGACCATTGTTATTTCAATTACATTTATTTGTGTTACATCAAGCTGACAGAGCACACAGTGCCTCCCTTTAATATTATTAAAGAATTTACATTTAAATCATATATTTTCTCATTTTGGGGCATGTTAATCTTCTATCATGGTGGAAGCATGTGCCTAGGCTAAAGGGTACCTTTTAGTGGAATGTTCATCATAAAAGTCATAAAATAAGTGTTATTTTGATGGGCTTTTTTTTTATGGTGAGTCCTGTCACAGGAATGTAATTTCTTTACAGGATTTCAATACTGCTTGCTTATTTCATGGTTGGCCTAATACAGAGGCTTGTAAGTCAAGCTCTCCAAAATCTCGGCTATGGGAAGAAAATTCTGCAAGGGTCTTCAATTACCATTGCTGATGTAAATTCTGCCAAGTTGCCACAGTGGAGCCAAAATGAAGCTGCCTTTTCACGTTTAAATAATTTATCTCAATTCATCTTTATGCATTTACTTTGTTCATACAACATACCACCATTGCACATTTGTTTCCCTGTTGCCTCTACCAATAAAATGTCACAAACACTTTAATCTCATAAGACATTGACCAGCATGTGAAATACAAAGCATTATCTTACATGATCAAGCAGTGATGCCAATTGTAATCAATGTGATCTTGCATAAAACATAGCATTACAGAAAAGGACTCAAAGATGTTGGCACGAGCATTTAACTATTTATCTGGAATTTTTTGTATAAAAATTCAACACATTTTTGCTTTGTTGTGAAAAAAATATTTTTTACAGGACCCTGATGTGTCATTAACGTGGAGTTCATAAATCTAGACAAAGATGAGAACTAAATTTGAATATTGCAACTGACAAGCAAAGATGGACAGATCTTTGCAGAGATTGTATGACTTACACTATTAATGTATGTTCGGTACAGATTTTATACATGAGATATATTTTTTTACCACAGAAGTTGAATAGATTGAAATCAGACTTATCAGATCATTGCTTTAATGATGTAAGAACTTTTTTTTTTACATTCAACTTGGTCTTGTCCCAAGGTAAGATCTCTTTGGGTGGATTTAGGGAACTTTTTGGAACAAATTACAGGTGTGGCATTTCTGAAAAATCCAGATTTATTTTTATTGGGAAATATTGAAGGAACAAGACCCAAACTAAAATTGTCAATATATCATTTGGAATTTGTTAAAGTTGCATTAGCGATGGCAAGGAAATGTATTGCAGTTACTCGGAAGTCAGATATATGTTTGGATATGGCCAGATGGAGTGCAGAAATTCGAAGTTGATTTCCCTTGGAAAAAAATTGCATATAATTTGAAAAATAAATAAGTTACATTTTTACAAATTTGGTCCCGTATACTCAAACATTAGGTTTAAAATATTGTACTTCCTGAGCCTCTGGACCTACAAAAATCTACTCTGAATTGTATTAAAGAAATCTGTTTAAACCTTTGTGTTAGACGACATCCCTCTGTGCAACCTTGAAAGTTTATTTTTCTTTTTTAAAAATTTTACGTAACTATCTTTTATATTAATTATTTTGAGGGTGGGGGTTTGTGGGGGGGAGGTTCTGGGGGGGTAATATATACCTTCATATATGTATTTTATAGTTTGTTTTTTTTTGTAATTTGTATTATTATATTAATCTTTGATTTCTACATGAATAGAGTAAATTTTATATAAAATATATATTTTTTTAAAACAACAGAAAAGTAGGGTTCATTTCCCAATTGATAACATTCCTTTTACATCTATGGCTGACAGGGCAAGAATTTGTTAAAATGATTGTATAATAAAAATAATTTCATGGTGTTCTCATTCTGAGTGCAGACATGTTTCTCCCATTGAAAGTTGGCAGGGTCTCATTAATTATGGAACTCGGATCTAGTTACTGTTGTCAAGTATGACCAAATATTTAAATTAATGTTATCACCTTTGTGCAATATGAAAAAAAGTGCTGAAGAAACTCAGCAGGTCATGCAGCATACATAAAAAAGTTAAAGGCAGTCAACGTTTTGGGCCTGAGCCCTTCACTGGGAATCTGAAAAAATAGCCTCTATTAAAAGGGTGAGGGAAAAGTTAAGAAGAGAGGAGAGGAGAGAGGAAGACAATACAGGAGCATTAAAATCAGGACTGCCAGGCTGGGAAATAACTTCTTCCCGCAGGCTGTGAGATTGATGAACAGAATCTCGCAGCCAAGCAAATCATTCAAATTATATATTTATTTAAAATTACATTTTTACGTTATATATGAGATTATTATGTGCTGTATAATTTGTGTGCGGTGGTGGTGGTGTCGTGTGGGCGTGTACTCTGTTCATGAGAAACACTGTTTCATCTGGTTGTATATGTGGAGTCAGATGATAATGATACTGTATGTGGAAATAGGTAGAAGTGTAGAAGAGAAAAAAGCTGACAAATGAAAGGGGGAGAGGGCAGCGGATTAAGAAAGATTACTCTCTGATAGGAGAAGGAAAGGAAGGGGAAGAAAGAAGACAAATGAGTAGGGAAAGAGAGAGACCAGGGGAGGGATTTAATGGAAATTGGTGGTATTGGAGCTGCTAAGATGGAATATAAGGTATCACCTTTAATTGCTCAATCTTCCCCACAAACTATGACAATACAAATCCATCTGTACAACTTAAAGAGAATCTTCAGCAGGCAAAGTATTGCTGCAGGAACTCAGCAAGTCAGGCAGTATGTATGGATTGAAATGTCCAGTCACATTTTCAGGTCTGGATTCATTATCAAGACAACAGGGCAGGGCTGATATTACACGAATAAAGGGGGAAATAAGTTGGGAGAAGTTCCCATATGTGGAAAGACAGTTTAAGGGAGAGGTCACAAGGTAGGTTAAAAAAAAGTTAGAGGGGAAAGTAATAAGTGCGGGATTAGATTAAGAAGAGATGGAAACAGTGGAACCAGATCGAAGCAGGATGTTACCTAAAATTAGAAATATCAATGTCCTTGCTGTTAGGCTGTTCAAGAGAATTATGATACATTATTTTTCAAGTTTACAATGCAAGCTCAAGATTAGACCCATAATCAGTGTGTAGGTGTTCAGCAAGGTGATCACCCAATCTGTGTTTAGCTTCACCAATGTAGAGGAGGTCTCACCAAGTACCCTGAATAAAATAGATTAGGTTAAACAATGTGCACCAAATACACCGAAAGCAGTAGATTAGATTGATGGATGTATATATGAAGCTTTGGCTTACTTGAAGGGTCTGTTTGTTGTGGTGAGGGAGGAGATGCAGGGACAAGTTTTGCACTTCCTCCAGACACACTGAGAAGTGCCTAAGGTGGTGGAGAGGTGGTGGGGAGGGCAGAGTGGACTCAGAGACACTTATCCCTGTGTAAAGCAGAAAGGGGTAGAGAAGGGAAAATGTGGCTGGTGGTGGGATCACACTGAAGTTGACAAATGTGTTGGAGGATAATCTGTTGGATGCAAAGGCTTGAGGAGTGGAAAGTGAGGTCCAGAGGAACAGTGTCCTTGTTCAGCCTCAGGGAAGGTGAGGTAAGACCAGAAATAGGAGAACTTTTCCACATACTAGTGCTGCTTAACCTGTTGAATCCCTCCAGCAATCCCTTCTCAATCCGATTCCAGCCTTTGTGCTTCTTTGAAGGGGTCCTCAACCACTCGTATTTAAAGTGCTGTAAGATTTGGGAAACATTTTACTGCTGTCTCATTGTGATATTGGTATATTTTGACTTTATTTGAGGCCTACTCACAGGATTCCTCACTCTTTCTTTCTCAGTATCTCTCCTGTAAATATTGGGAATTTGCTGTTAATTTAAACTAACAACAATTTTCTTTATTAAATAAACAAAAAAGTGTACAGTTAGGACAGTGTTTCTTACTGTGACTTTCTTTATGGAGACAGATCTGACATGCTCCATATTGTTGCAACAACAGAGAGAGCAGTAAATCAACTCTAAAAGCAGTGCAGGAATAAAACACCAACAACTAATATTATGTATATTGCACTTTCCAAACATAGCTAAAATGTACAGAACAAATACTTGACACAAAGGAGAACAATGCACAGAGGCTTTGATTATCCACAGGCTGCCACAGATCTTGCATCACTTCTCCTGCATCAAGACCTGAAATCAATTAATATAGCATTGCGTATGGCAGTCAAATTCATTGTAGGATTGAACTCATTTGCATTTTACCAGGTTGTATAAATGCCCACGCTCTATTTCTGACCCTGTTCATATCCTGAATGTTAGAGTTAGAGTGTCATCGAGTCACACAGCATAGAACAGGCTCTTCTGCCTAATTTGTCCATGCTCACCAAATAAACATTCCAGCCTGGTCCTATTTACCAGCATCTGGTCCATGTCCTCCTAAGCCATTCCTATCCATAAATCTGTGCAAATGTGTTTTGAATGTGATTATTGTGCCCATTTACACAGTTTTCTCTGGCAGCTCATTCCAGATATGACCATCCTCTGAGTGAAAAAGTTGCCACTTAAGTCTTTCCACTCATCTCAAACCTATGCTCTCTAATTCTAGAATCATGTAACCTAGGAAATAGACTGCAGTCATTTACTTTGTTCATGCTCTATGTGATATTATAAACCTCTATAAGATAGCCCCCTCAGCCTTCTTCACTCTTGAAAATAAACATCCATCTAGCTAACCTCTCCCTATAACTCAATCCCTCCAGTCTCAGCAACACTCTGATAAACGTATTCTGCACCCATTCTAATTTACTGATGTCTTTCCTGTAGCTGGGTCACCAGAACCGCACATTCAACAGCGTTTTGTACTGCTGTAACCTAAGGTTCCAACTTGTGCACTTTGTACCCCATTCAATGAAGGAAAGTGTGCCAACTTCACAATGTTGTCCGCCTGAGTAGCCACTTTCAAAGAGCTATGCAGTTGTACCCCTGGGTCTCTCTGTTGTAGAACATTCTCCAAGGCTCTGCCATGAACAGTGTAAGTCCTGCCCTGGTTTGACTTACCAAAGTACAACACCTCACACATGTCAGAGCTAAATTCAATTTGTAACTTTATGGTCCACCATGATTCTTGTAAATTTAGATAACCTTTCTCACTGTGACTACACTAAATATTTGCTGTTATCCTCAAATGTATTAATCATGTTGATTATATTTTCATCAAATTGTTAATATAGATGACAAATAACAGTGGACCAAGCACAGAACCCTGTGGCTCACCACTTATATCACCTTCCAGGTTAACCTGCTATGTGGAGTCTTGTCAAAGGCATTGCTAAAATAAAGTCCATACAGTAAAAATCCTAAAATACAGTCTGCTCGGGAATTGGGTCAGTCCCGATTTTTGTATTTTCCATATTCTCGGGCAGTGCATATATGGCCTTTGTGCAATGCACACAAGCATGTATGTAATGCATGTACTCACACACATGAAAGCCAAGAGTTGTTGAGAAGTCTGGATTATTGGGTGGTCTGGATTTCAACCTAGAGTTTTCAGAAAGTCTCGATTCTCGGGTGGTTAGAATTTCTGGGATTGGGATTTTTGGATTTTTACTGTATATACAACATACCTGCTCTCTTCTATCGTTTTTCTAATTTCTTCAAAAGCCTCTATCAGTGTGTTCTCTTTTCTTCTATAAATTATGCTTTGATACTTTCAACTCAGGAAGTGGAAAGTTGCATATTGTTACATAAGAAATCACATTCATAAGCCATTGGCTCCTCGTGCCTGCTCTTCCTTTCGACAATGGGCGATCTTTTAACTCACTTTCATGTACCATCTGTACCTTAATTTTTCTTTATAAACAAGGTCTATTGACATCTGGTGTACATTGCAGGTGGGTTTTCCTGTTTAGTTATAAAGTCAAAAATGTCAAATGGAACTGGTAAAAGAGAAAAGAAATAGTGTATCACACAGTGAAGAGAGATAACTTTCTTTTGTTTTTCCTTCTAAGTGAACAAAGAACTCTAGAGAATTTCCAGAGATTATACTGAGTGCAGATGTATGAATGTTGAATGTTTGGTTGACCATGTCAAACATTGATCTAATATTGAAGCTGGGTTCAAATTTTCTCTGCCATCCTTACCCCCTCTGTAAAACACTTACCTTGTCAATAAAAGTCCATGATGAAACATTAGGAAGTAGGGACCATATTCCATGTCTTGAGAGCCGCAGGACAGTGAAGGTAAACAATGATAAAGAAATTTACTGTTCCCTTCAATGCACAATCATTGCCTTCAATCAGGTATTTGAAGACTTCAGAACCAGCACAAATTTCATAGTCTGTGTAACAATAATGATACACATTGTAATGAATGCTTTAGCATCATGAATTATTGACAATCAATATGGTGAAGCACTGGAGCTGTAAAGCCAATGGTTTGCACAATTCAGCAACTATTTTCCTTTATAATCATTTGAAGGATATCATAATTTTGTTGTTGTCTATGACTCATTCAAGCAAATCCATACTAAAGTTGAGATGCTTTCTAGAGTTTATGAAACATTGTGAAAGTTATTATTAGTTGCTATACATTGTTACAAGCCGTTAAATGTTAGGTGTTTTCATGATGGGCCTTCACTTCGAGGCAGGCTGCAGAGGCAGATAAAAATTTTAAGCTTACCTGTTCATGGAACAGCCCTAAAAGGATGCTCCAGTGGGGCTTTTATGCAGAACGATACCTCGGTGCACCATCCGGAGCCGCTGTAAGCGGGGCGACGTTGCTGTGGCACCGACCATCATAAATACGCAGCCGATCAATAGCCATCTTCCCTACCTATAATCCCCAATGCAGCTGGAACTGCTCTGCATTTTGCAGAATGGTTCCAGCTATGCGGGGGATTATGGGTAGGGAAGACAGCCATTGCTCTGCTGCGTAATAAGCCGCTGGTGCTGATCAGTGGCCCCAAAGGCTAAAGTCACCCAGTGAGGTGGTGGAGCGGCCAGTGGGGCTATCACAGCCTGCACTGGCTGTGATAGTACAGATTCTATCACCAATGTGTTTATGTACATATGTACAGATGGTCGTGTAGGATGACTGTGATTGGCTGAGAGTGTAGCCACACCTACTGGCAGGTCTTGAAGGATTGCTCCTAGCCAGACAAGGTCATTCTGGACTGGTTGACCTACTTGTGATATGCTCCAGTCTTTTAGTTAATAAAAGTCTTGGTTTGGATCAACAAGTCTTTGGTTCTTTCAACACGCATTACAATTTTTAGCGCGCATGGTACAACCCACCCTTGCCGCAATGACGTTCACCCTAACGTCCGACCAGGCCCCAGCCCTGACTTCAACACCCGCAGCCACTGCCGCCAACCAGTGACCCATCGCTGCCGACCAGAAACCCGCCGCTGCTGACCGGGGACCGCCGTCGCTGCCAACCAGGGACCCGCCACCGCTGTCAACCGGGGACATGTCTATGTTGCCGACCGTGGACTTGCCAATGCTGCCGACTTGGTACGCGCCGACGCTGCCAACCAGGGTGCAGACGCTGCCGTCCGGGGACCCATCACCACTGACCACCCCACCACTGACGGCAAGCAGCAACCCCCAACACTTACCTTTGGCTTCAGGCAGCAACACCACCTCCCCGACACTGTTTTTTCAGGCCCCACTGTTTACTTGACGTTATCACACACACGTTGCCTGACGTCATCACGCATGTCTCCACTGTCTACATTACAAGTCTCTGCATCAATAACACTTGACCAGGACTTCCCCCAGCCCCTCACAAAAGCAATGAAACTGATTAAAATGCATGGACACTAGAGCACTTGCTTATTTGACTCTGGGTCAACTGACAGTTTTATTTGCCCGGTCCTGGCCCACTGTTGCGGACTGGCTATTCTCCCCACTACACAGAGAATTTCATTCGCGACCAAATCGCCCTCGACTGGGGTAAAGGGGTACTACGTGGTGACCCTGAAAGTCCAGGGCATCACGTTCACAGACTTCAAACTATTAGTCCTTCCCCAATTGTGCGCCCCAGCTCTGCTGGGACTGGATTTTCAGTGCCAATTTCAAACCATTTCCTTGCACTTTGGGGGGCCGCACGCTCCGCTCTCTGTCTGTAACCACTCCACCCCGGGAACCTCCTGCCAGCAGCAGCATGTGCCACCCGCCCCCGCGCCCTGGGGCCTCACCTGTAGTCTCTCTACCCTCCGAGTTGCTCCTCCAGCACTTTTCGCAAACCTCACCCCTGGCTGGAAGTCTGTGGCCACCAAAAGCCGGCAATATAGTTCTGAACACGGAAAATTTATCACAAATGAGGTGCGCAGACTGCTGGATGAGGGTATTACCGAACCTAGCTCGAGTCCATGGAGGGCCCAGGTAGTAGTTGTTACAAATGGGGAGAAGCGTGGATGGTGGTTGACTACAGTCAGACAATCAACCACTTCACGCTCCTGGATGCGCACCCCTTCCACGTATCACGGACGTGGTGAATCAGATCGCCCAATACCGTGTATTTTCCACCATTGACTTACGTTCAGACTATCATTAGCTCCTGATACGCCGAGAAGACTGACCTTTCACGGCCTTCGAGGCGAATGGGCAGCTGTATCAATTTCTCAGGGTACCCTTCGGAGTCACAAATGGTGTTGCGGTCTTCCAGTGGGAAATGGACCGGATGGTGGACCAGAACGGGCTGACTGCTACTTTCCCGTATCTGGACAATGTCACCATCTGTGGCCATGACACGGAGGATCATGATGCCAACCTTGAGAAATTTTTTCAGACTGCAACTCGGCTGCACTTGACCTACAATTTCAACAAGTGTATCTTCCGGACCACTCGGCTCGCAATTCTGGGTTGTGTGGTGGAGAACGGAGTGGTCATGCCACACCTTGACCGCATGCGTTCCCTCATAGACTTCCCCACCCCACACCCAGAAGGCACTCAAAATCTGCCTGGGTTTTTTCTCCTACTATGCCCAATGGGTTCCACACTATGCCGACAAGGCACGGCCACTCATCAAGACCACCTCCTTCCCCCTGTCAATCGAAGCCAGAGCGGCCTTCGACCGCATCAAATCGGACATCGCTGCTGCAATGCTGCACGCCATCGACGAGTCCATTCCTTTCCAGGTCGAAAGCGATGCATCTGATTTTGCACTGGCAGCCACTTAGAACCAGGCTGGCCAGCCGGTTGCCTTCTTCTCCAGAACCCACCAGGTTCCTGAGAGCTCACACTCCTCTGTCGAGAAGTAGGCCCAGGCCATAGTCGAGGCAGTATGTCGTTGGAAACATTACCTCACTGGCAGGTGCTTTACGCTGCTGACCGACCAACGCGTGGTCTCCTTCATGTTTAGCAATACCCAGTGAGGTAAGATCAAGAATTGCAAAATTGCCAGGTAGAGAATCAAGCTCTCCACCTTTAATTATGACATACTGTATCGGCCAGGTAAACTCAACGACCAGCCAGATGCGCTATCTATGGGGACTTGCGCCAACATGCAACTGGACAAGCTACAGAAACTCCACGAGGACCTCTGTCATCCAGGGGTCACTAGATTCACGCACTTTGTCAGTTCTCGCAACCTGCCCTACACAGTCGAGGAGATTTGCTCCATGACCTGGGCCTGCCCAGTGTACAAGCCCCACTTCTTTCATCTGGAGAACACCCACATCATCAAAGCCACTCGCCCCTTTGAGTGTCTCAGCGTAGACTTCAAGGGGCCCCTACTGTTGACCAACCATAACACCTACATCCTTATGGCCACCAACGAGTACTCCCGCTTCCTGTTCGCTGTGCTCTGCTCGGACATGACTGCCTCCTCAGTTATAGAGGCCGTGCACAACATCTTCGCCATCTTCGCCATCTTCGAGTACCACAATTACATCCACAGTGACACGGGGTCCTTGTTTATGAGCGCAGAGCTGTGGCAGTACCTTCTGGAGTGTGGTATTGCTTCAAGCAGGACCGTCAGCTAAAACCCACACGGTAATGGGCAAGTCGAAAGAGAGAATGCCACCATCTGGAAAGCAGTTACGCTTGCCCTCCGGTCCAAAAGTCTCCCCACCTCTCGCTGGCAGGATGTGCTCACTAGTGCCCTACACTCCATCCGCTCCCTCCTACGCACCATGACCAAGGCCACCCTCCATAAAAGGATGTTTTCTTTCCCGAGGAAATCTGAGTCGGGTACGACCATACCGGCATAGCTCACGGTTCCCGGACCAGTCCTTTTACGGCGCCACGTCCAGTACTCTAAGAATGACCCCTTGGTTGACCGAGTGACTCTGCTCCATGCGAACCCGCATTATGCTTACGTTGGTTGTGTACCCACATGGACAAGAGGACACAGTCTCGGTAAGGGACCTAGCCCAAGCCGGATCAGACGCAGCAGTGCCTTTAACCTAACCTCCCCCTATTCCTTCTTGAACAGAGGGATCAGCAACACCCCACCAGCTCAGGCCAGACTGTCGACAATGGCTTTCGGGAATTGAGCGAAGCAGTGGCCGCACCCTACAGGTCTGCCGGCGACACGACTCTGGCGACCCCAATCCCGGTGCCACAGCAGTCATGCCGGATGGTCAGACCCCCTGACCGGTATAGCCCCTAATCTCCATTCACCCTGGGGTTGGTTCTCAAAGAAGAGGTGAATGTGATAGTACAGATTCTATCACCAATGTACAGATGGTAGTGTATGATGACTGTGATTGGCTGAGAGTGTAGCCACACCTACTGGCAGGTCTTAAAGGATTGCTCCTAGCCAGACCAGGTCATTCTGGACTGGTCGACCTACTTGTGATATGCTCCAGTCTTTTAGTTAATAAAAGCCTGGTTTGGATCAACAAGTCTTTGGTTCGCGCATTACACTGGCCACCCCCTGATGGCTCCCACCAGTTGCCCCTGTCCTGACAGTCCCTGCCCTGAAGGGGCCATGGAGGGAGAGGTGTGTGTGAGATGGGTCGCAGATTGACAACGTCACAGTGACATCATCAGTCTGGCACTAGCCAGCCACTTGGAGCAGCAGTACATTCATACTGGGTGGCAGAGCACAGCTGACCTGACCCTTCCCCTGAGAGGGATTGCAATCAATGCCTTGGGGCGGGTCAGGGCTCATTCATGAAGGTAAGTCTCCTGACATTAGGGCGGAGTATCTGCACCTTTACACTCGGGTTTTTTGACTGTATGAAAGGGCCTGTTGTTAAACAGCGCTAAAATTCTGTAAGATGGTCAATAAAAATTGTCAGATATTCTAATTCCTTACCATTTCATAGAACAAAGGAAGCTAAAACTAATATGTGTAATCTCTAGCAAGCCATAAGACCTTGCCTCAAAGACGTTGCTAGGAGACACTCAGAAGAAAATGTAATTAATTGCATGAAAGCCACAAAACAGAATTTGTTTGCATGAAATACATTTTAACCCTTACAATACCGGCCACTGTCATATATCGGTTAAATTTCAAAAGAAAGTGAAATTCAATTATCAAAGCTTTCTGCTTCTTGTAAAAGACAGATTTTGGAAATTGGTCTGTTCAGAAAGCCAATTTTGGTTTTGTTCCGAACTTTACGCACAAATCCTCTTTTGTCCTGGATAGTATCAACAATCTTCCCCATCAATCAAGAATTTTAAGGTGCTGAATGGTCTATGATGACCACGACATCCCCAGCCATGAAATTGTGCCTGATCTTAAACCATTTTTGTCACTCCTGCAACAGAGGGAGATATTCTTTCGCTCATTTTTCCAAAACAAATCTGATATAAAATGTGCCTGTTTCCACTTGTAGCGAGCATATATGTCTTCCTTCTGAAATTGCCCTGGTGGCATCGAAGGTTTGCCTTTAAGAATATTTATTCCCTTTCTTAGACTCAAAATTTCATCTGCAAATCTATTCCTCTGGCAAAACCAGATTATCTCCATTTCAGCATTAATCAATTCTTCAACTATGAGAACATTTTCTTGAGTCTCAAGATCGCCTGTTTCTTTTTGTGGTAGATATCATTGATGGATGTTATCCAATTAAAACTGAGCAGGAACATCGCTTGTTTGTTTGTTCTGTCTGCTACAATTCAGAAATTATCTTTTAAATGCTGTTACCTTTTTCAAATGATTCCAGGTTGCGAGGTAATGGATTAAGAGGGTAACTTTATCCATTTGTTCAGATATTATCTGAACAGCATTTGCAGTCTTACTCCTGATTTCAGGTTTCTCTGGTAAAATTTCTTTTAATTTATCAGGATTTTGAGGCCTCTGATTTTGAGGCTGTAGAAGAAATCAAGGCCCTGATACCCACATTTCATTCTTCAGAAAAGATGACTTTGAAACCTTAGGAAGTCAATTGGCAGGTTGTTAAATGCGTTAACATATCTCCTCTGTATTGGGCATGAGACTTTATCAATTTTTGTGATTCTGTTAGCCACAAAAATTTTGTTGATCTATTTGAGAACAGAATATGGAGCCTGTTAGTTTCATCTGCAACTCGTTCTTCAGCATTGTGTCCATTCTGTTTGCCGTGGTGGCAACCGTCAACTCCATTCGTGGGGTAGTGATTAATTTCCCATTGCAAATCCATAATGTACCTGATCATTGTTACCATGTAGGAATAGTTGTGTAAAATGATGTAATTGAGCAGATGTTACAGTTCCAAAATTTGTGGTTTGAAGCATCTGTCAATCTTGAAGCCTTCCTGCTTACAAAGATCCTATATCCTACATGTCCATTCTTGTACAATGGAGACTGGTATCTCATCATCCCAACCAATCCCTTTTCTACATAAATCTTGCAGGATCTTCTTGGCAGTCAGGAAAATTGGTGCCAGTATTCCTAGAGGATCATATATTAAACTAACTGTTGATAGAATCCCCCTTCTAGTGAGAGGTCGCTCCTTCAAAATGATTTTTAACTCAAAACATCACACTGAACACACCTAACACCCTCTCCACAGGAAAGATGTCATGGTCTAAGTCCAAATTCTTCATTTATTTGCCATCTCTCTTTCATGTATGGCAGCCAATATCTGGCAACTGTTACTTATCCATTTGGTAAGTAGAAAGTCTCCTTTGAAACAGATCGCCTTTAGCTCATGATAAAGAGCTATTGCTTCTTTAACTGTAGCTGCAGAAGTGAGACAGTCATCCACATAGAAGTTATTCCTGATGGTGCTTATAGCTTGAGAGCTAAATTGTTCCATATTGGCCTCAGCACACTTCCTAAGGGATAAATTTGCACAACTTGGTGATGAAGTCACCCCAAATAGATGCCCTGTTATTCTGGATTCTACCATGTTCTGACCATAGTCTCCATCAGGCCACCAAAGAAATCGTAACAAGTCACAGCTTTCACTTGGTACCTTCACCTGGTGGAACATTGCTTCAATGTCTGCAGTGATGATGACAGATTCTTTACAGAATCTAATTAAGACTCCTATCAATGTGCTAGTCAAATCAGGACCCTGTAAGAGTTGAGAATTTAATGAAACTCCCCGTAACACCACACCAAAGTTTTTCTTCTGTGAATGGAAAACTCCATGGTGTGTGGTGATTACCATTTTTTTTGCCATCACCACATTCCAAAATATTAACGAGCTTGGCAGTTTTTGTCACTGAGTCCCTGAGGCACTCAGAAAAGTCATTTTTGAACTGTTGCTCCCACAGCCTATCAAGCATAACAATCAATATCTTGTTGGCACATATAGATGACTGATTTTGAAGCTCTTTTCTTCCTCCTAATCATCAATTAATCATCCAACCAAACATAGTTACAACAACATGAGGTCCTTCTCCCTCACTCCTTATCCTATCTAACGGTTCCGGAGCTTTTGGTACATCTGATCCAATCAGCAACTCAATCCCAGAGTTGATTTCGCATAAACAAACATTTCTCAAATGCATCCACAGTTCAATGTCAATTTGATGTGGGATGTTTCCTTTATGCGCAGAGATAGTTTTCTTGTGTGTTATATGCCTGAGAGTTCACAAAAAATCATTAATATCCAATCCAGTGATTTCTAGGCCAAAAACAATGTTGGTTTTAATGTGTTTAACTTGACCTAGAGTTCGCAATAGAATTTTTGACCTTCCTTTAAGATTAATCTTATTCATTAGCTCCTCAGTGCAAAATGATGCAGTGCTCCCTGAGTCAAGCTGAGGAGCTAATGAATAAGATTAATCTTAAAGGAAGGTTAAAAATTCTATTGAGAACTCTAGGTCTAAGTATGCACTATTGGACTTTCTTTCTTGGCCTTGACTTGCACAGGTTTAAAAATTTGCATTTGTTCTCTATTGCCCCTGTAAGACCATTTCTCTGTACTGTGGCTTCAGCACTGTTTCACCTGCTTCTTTGCATGCAGTTTGTTACTTTTCTGTATTCTTTTCCTGGAAGATATGTAGCATTTTGGGATGCTTTTGACTACATATCTACCAATATGCTAATCATTTTAAATAAATTACCCTACTGGATGAGAGAACTATGGAGGTTCAGTTGTTGAATAGCAGAAAAGATGTGATAAAATGGCTACTTTTAAGGATTTGGTGGGGTTCAAGTGGACATTGTCTCAGATGCAGAGTATGGAAATATTAAAGGCACCCAGACAGTAAGAAAAGAAGTTGAGAGGTCCAAATCAAACCCTCAACCAAATTTTTTGAAAAGTAAAGGTGAAGGTTCCATTATTGTCATGTAATAAATTGCAGCGGAGTCACATTTTGCAGTTTTTTACACTGTCAGGCAAAACATACTCCATTTTCCTTCAAAACTGCGATTTTCTCACTATGCGTCTTCTTTTCCAACTGTGCACACTTTTCCAAATTGGGCTTATCCTTACAGAGCATGCTTTCATTTTCCTTAATTTGTTTATCCACCACTGCCAGGGAAGTGCCAAATGTACTTAGAGCACTGGTCCTGTAAACCAGGGGTAGCAAGTTTGTTCCTCGCTGGGGCTTCATTTCTGTGAGGAGCTATGATCAAAGTGGTGACTGTCTTCCTTACGGTAGACAAAGTTAAAGAATTTCATGTATGCTACATTCTAAATGTAGCATTCTACATGACAATAATGGAACTTTTACTTTTAATTTTTAAAAATTTTGGATGAGGGTTTGATTTGGACCTCTCAACTTCTTTTCTTACTGTCTGGGTGCCTTTAATACTTCCATACTCTGGATCTGTGACAATGTCCACTTGAACCCCAGCAAATCCTTAAAAGTAGCCATTTTATCGTATCTTTCAACAACTGAACCTCCATAGTTCTCTCATCCAGGTAATTTATTTTAAATGATTAGCATATTAGTAGATTTGTCAAGCTTTGGTAGATGGCTGATCTCCATCTGGATATGGCAACATCCTCTTTGAAAGAGGGCATAAGCTTGTAAAGCTTTTGTGCCTTATTGACGACCATGAAAGAGCCTTCTGTACATAAGCTGTAGCAATTTTATACTTGTTGCCAAAATGCTTCTTTAATAAAAACTTAGACTTTTCAAATCCTTTGTTCATGGCTGTATGATGGCAACTCTTTACAAGCTCTTATGGTTGTCCACTCATGAATTGCTCAAATAATATAGACAATCTTCTAAGTGTTGGCTCTTAATTTCAATACTGCATTCAAAGTTTTTTCTTAGAATTGAAGTGAGTTACCATCAAAAACTGGAATGTTTCTTTTGGCCAGAGAAGAGAGTGACTGTAACTGCATTAATGATGCAGCCATTTCATCTTAGCTTGTCATGCCTGGCCATAAGTTACTTTGTTCACCCAGATTTTCTATTATCTGTCAAGAGTGGGTGGTATTCTGGTTTGTAAGATGGCATTGTGCCCACATTTCTGTCCACTGGCATCATAATTGGGATTTGAGATTTGGCACCATCATGACTTAACCAGGCTAGTTCAGGACCAGACTTGTCTTGTAACATAACACTGGCTCTCTAGTATTAAATATTTCCTTTTTTTGTTGTCCTTCCTCAAAATGTGACTCCAGAACATTAGACACTTTAGCTAATTTACTTCAGCTCCAAATACTTCAGAGCCTTCTAGCGCCCTTGCCCTGGCTTGATTAACAGCATTTTTTTTAGTCCAGTTCCATTTGCTCCTTTTGCCCTTTTAGCTGCACCTCATCCCTCCTTAGCTGCTCTTCCTCCCAACTTAACTGTGTCTCCTGCATCTCCTTATCCATTTGCTACTGATCCCATCTTCTTCTTATCTGCTCCTCCCGCTCTTCTAAGGCCAATTTATTTTGAAGCATTTCTTTTTCTGCTCCAAGAGCTGCTGCATCAACCTGAACCTTTAAACATGTAGATGTAGTACTTGACACTGGAGCCTTCTCTAGAACTCCTCTTGCTTTTCCTGCTTCCACTATTTGATGCACTATCACTTGATAGTATTTCATCCTGTATGTCAGATGTCGTTTTAATATCTGACTTAGTCTCCACTCTTGATTTCCCATTCTCCACACCACCATCTTGTGGCCCAGCTTCAGTCATTTCCATGTGGCTTGTCTTAGTTTCTATTTATGTTTTTTGCAGAAATTCTGTGGGATTTGTATTCTCAGCAGCTGTAACCTTCTGATTTTCTATTGCCTTTTTCAGTCTCACAAAGAGAACAACTTTGTTTCCACCTATATCCAAGTGGCACCATTACTATTCGTCTTTAAGTTCTGTAACCTTTATCTTCTTGATGTGTAGCTCCCAGGGGCAGCAGCTTTAGTGGTGGCTGCCCTATTATCCATTCAGACAACCATCTCACTCAAACATCAAACATGCACAACAATAACTCCAAAGCCAAAGCAGTCCTCAGAGGACAAGCTTCAGTTTCTCCAAACTGTTTTCTAACTTGAAATAAGCACACCAAAGAATTCCTTTAGTAATGCTTCTTCAATGGCCTTGATGATGCAGTTGATGATTGTGTCTCCTTGAATTTTGAAATGCTCTAAACAGACCCCAATCAATCCAGTCTGAATTCCAAAACCAATTTCCAACTTTATATTGTCTTAAATTCTGTTTTTTTTATTGATTAAATATTGTAGTGACTTTTTTCCTTTATAATAGCTTGAACGATATCAGAATGTTATAGTTCTCTATGACTTATTCAAACAAATCCATACTAAAGTTGAATTGAGTTTTCTAGAGTTTATTAAATATTGTTAATATTATTATCAGTTGTTCTACATTGTTACAAGCCATTAAACATTGTTAGATGGTGCTAAATCTTTGTTGGACGGTCAATAAAATTAATAGATATTCCGATTCCTTACTATTTTATAGAACAAAGAAGACTAAAATGAACATATGTAATTTCTAACAAGTCGTAAGACCTTGGCACAAAGACGTTGCTAGGAGACACTCAAAAGAAAATGTAAACAATCACTTGAAAGCTACAAAACATAATTTGCTTGTATGAAATAAATTTTAATCCTGCAAAACAGAATCCTACAAGTCCACCGACAGGAAGAGTTTGTCAATATCAACGTGTTCATGAGGCTAACATTCCCAGCACTGAGGCTGTAATTAATTTCAGCTGGGTCCATTGAGAAGGCCACCTCATTCATATGCTTAACACCTGTTGGAGCAAACATCCTATTAGGATTAATTCAGCAGTGCATACTGATAAATGGTAAACTCTTTATTACTTTCTTGTGGCATTCTAGAAGTTTATGAAGAAAATATTTTCATTTATACGCCATCTTTCAAATAGTCAGAATATCCTAGTTAAAACACAGAAATGCTGGAGAAACTCAGCCAGTCTCACAGTGCCCATTGGAAGTAAAGACATATTACTGATGTTTCAGGCCTGAGCCCTTCCTCAAGGCAGGTATATTGGGGAAGGGCTCAGATCCGAAATGTTAGTGATATATCTTTACCTCCTATGGATCCTGCGAGACCAGCTGAATTCTTCCAACAATTCTGTTTTGACTACAATCATAGTGTCTGCAGACATTCGTGTTTCACTCCAGAATATCCTGAAGCACTGGCAATCATTGAAATACTTTTGAAACAGATGAAGCAGAGAATTCTGGATGTTGAGTTTACTTTGGCAGTCAGATTGATGAGCAAGATTGTTCATTGGTGTATTGTTTTACTTTTTTTTAAGTTCCATGCATTCTAACATCCAGTGGGCGTTAAAGGAACAGTGAATGTGATGCTGTCCTAGAAAACACAGATCTTAAGACTCAATTTGATTCAGATAATTGTTAATAAAAGCCTGCTAGTTTAACCCATTACTCTTAATAAAAGAAGTGCTCTGACTTGAATTGTACATCAGAGAAGATGCCGAAATTCTCGTCTAACTTGCATTCACTGGGAGTCCAAGAGCTGGGTTTGCTCTATAGATTTCATGCGGTGCTTCCTATTGTCTCTTCAAGTTAACCTTATTTAAATCTTAAATGCCAGCCAGTGACGAATTTTAGCAATGAAGAAAATTGGTCCAGTGCTTTGAGTTTTAGAGTGTTCATAGGAATAGCAGGTAAAATATTTGTTATAACTCATGACGGATTAGTTACTGCCAAGGATTCTTATTGCACTTAAACAATATTTGATGACCAAAAAATATATAATCACATAGCATTGTGTAAGGTAAAACATCATGAGATGGGAATGTGTAAGGAGTTACCCTGTACAGGGCTGTAACAAGATGTAAATGCATCCTTGTACTTACAAGATAAGAGAGACATTGATGGATTGAGAGGCAGGAAGCTAGCAGGGAAAGGATAGCAACAGTTTTAGTCATTGGACAAGTAATGATATGATGATGTTCTAAGCATGTATCCAAGGGTATAAAAAATCACCATTTTGCTGATAACGGCAGAATGCATTCTCCGACTAACATGTTTAGTCGCAAGTGTTACAATCCGGTAATAAAGAACAAAGAACCCTGATTTCGACTCAGCCTGGTGTTTGTCTCACTCATTCATGAACAAAGCAGACCTAACAATTGCCAACAGTTCAATTAACATTCTAATAAACTAGACATTTTATGTATGTATATGAAAGTAGTTATGAAAACATCAGATTAAAAGATAGGTAAACTCTCTTTTAAAACAATGTGGCCTTCTTATAATAGAAACAACTTATTTTCCAACTTGGCACACAATCTACATATTTCTTAATTAAATTCTTCTTTAGCAGTAACCTTTCCACCTTCGCTTTTCCACTCAGCTCACATTTCACCACATAAAGTAGCCTAATGTACAGAGAAGCACTTATAACTGACAAATAAAATGCCTTGATGCACTTGATTTGTAGTGGGTGCACAGCAGGAGCCAGCCTCGGACTGATTCACATTTGTATTTTGTCTAGCTGCAGTGTGTGCACTCTGCCAAGAAACAACATGTTTTCAATGCAGCAATGATCATCAAGTTTACCAGTGCTGGGATGAGAAACAACCTGACATTCACAGACACATTAAATATATAACAAAGGAAAGCTATGTTCATATGAAGTTTACCATAAATCTATGCCCAGAGAAGTATTTTAATTGATCTTATGGCTTGTTGGCTATCATCATTTCATGATCTGACGTTGATCATAATGGCTGAAGCACATGAGAATGCCTGTTAACCTCTTGACCCCAGCAGTTTAGGTTATGTCACAGGGTAGCAAATGCAGAGCAGAAGGCCGTCAAAGTTGTAAGACTGTTGAAGTCGAATTCTGGGATATAACAGAAAGCAGAAGATGTCCTAAGGGAGCAATTCTTCTCTTCAGAGCCCTGTGAACTGCTTTTTAGTATCAGGTGCATCATCTTGAGAAACCATCTTGAGTTCCAAGTAGAATTGGTTTAATGCTCATCTCACATAAAAGTAGTAAAGCCAGGTGGCGAGTAAATATACGAGTGTGTTGTGTGGAACTAAAGAGGTCTAGGTTTAAGCTTAACTTGCTGTTTGACACATCTCAAGCACTCGTTGAATTACCAATGATATAGTGATAGTCTGTTTAGTTACTTTAGGACCCTTTCTTACATTAATCATCATCTGTTCTATGTAAAGGACGGCAGATAGAAGAATCGTGTCATTCTGGCTTTCAAGAAAACATACAACCCAAATAAAAAAGCTGTTGCTAAGAAATGGATTCCCCAGATAGTTTTGAGAGCAGAAATCTGTTTGCTATTTTCTGGCATCTCAGAAAATGATAGTTAATAACATCATTTATAGAGTATCACGGCAGTGGTGGGAAGTCACAGGAATTCTTACACAGGTGTGAAAGGGCCATAACTTAAATATGCCACAAAATTGAAGTAAATTATGTGCGTCTTCTCAAGTAGAGAAAGAATACTTTCACATATTGCCAATGATATGTGAGATTGAAGCACTCTTACTTCTCTCAAGCACTTCCTGGAATGTGCCTCCAAGACTGGACTGTTCCATGAGAAGGTATTTTAAGCAAAATTATCAAAATATTGAATACAAGATAGATGAGGAGAACTTAAAATTTTCTTCATACATGGAATAGTTTTGTGGCAAATCAAAAAAACATGTAGTACAGTAGCACTGCTGGTACAGCTACTGCCTCACAGCATTTGTGTTCAGGGTTCAATCCTGACCTCTGACACTGTCCGAATGGAATTTGTATATACTCAATGTGCCCATGTTGATTTGCTCTAGTGTCTTCCCATGTCTGAGAAAACATGCAGGTTAGTAAGTTTATCGGGCACTGTAAATTGTTCCTGATGTACAGATATGATGCAGTCCTGGGGTATGTGGGAATAAAGTGAGTTCGGGAAAATAATTAATGTAAAAATGTGTGCCTGATGGCTGGCATGACGTCATTTAGCTGAAGTGATTTTGGTAGGAGGTTCGATCTGTTAGGTATGAAGGGCCTGTCTCTGTGCTGCTTCCCAATTTGACTCTATGACTTTTTCTGAAATGTTTGTGTTACCTGTCAATGAGCTGAATGATTGGTAGTCAAGCAAGGGCTGAGATTGTGGCTATTCAGTTGTTATGGTAGATCTTTCAATTTCTGACAAAATAAATTGCCAGGTCTCCCAAAGCGTGGCAGCAGAACCAAGGGAGAGACATACCGGACTTTTTTTTTGTGCAGTTTCTATTATTTTCAGCTCTTCCTCATTTGAACTTGTAGGTACTTCATATTGGTAAACATAGGAAGAACAAGAGTTTATTTTCAATGGAGATCAAATTGAATTTATTGTCTCAGCTTGTTGTGAATTTTTGGAATTTCCCAATCCAAAGAGCTGTGTGGCTGGAGTCACTGAATGTACAAAGCAGAGACTGATATTTAAGTTACAAATAAGTCAAATGATATGAGGAGAAAGTGGTGTTGAAGTCAAGAATGGATTGAGACCTTAACCAATGGCAGAGCAGGCTTGAAGAGGTGATTGGCCTACTCCTATTTTCTGTTTCTATGTTCTTGTGATATGTTCACATTCATGTTAACACATGATTACTATATCCTGATGCAAGTTCTCAATGGTCAAAATATCAGGCAATATCTGAATAGAAAGTTCTTATGTAATTTATTTTTGGGGTTCTTCAATTGGACATTTTACATGAAGAGCTATCAAATGGAGAGCTATCTGCTGCTTCTGGTCCTTGGATTTGATGGTTTTGATTCCTGTCCTGGATTATCCAATTGAGTTTACTTTTGGGTACATTACCTTGAGTTCCACTCCTTTTTGTCTTTATTGGTGATATGTTTCATCAGCACTACACAAATGAATTGGAATAAGGCAGTGCCTGGGCCTTCTTCCAGATTGTATTTTTTTGTTTTCTTCCTTCCTACAAGATATATGAGCTATGCAAATCACCTTTAAAATTCTCTGGACAGTCATTCCACCAACATTTTATATAATTACCCAATAACAGGGCAATGTCCAAGACTGTAAAAATTGGCTGCATTTACTGCAATGAGATTGCAGATCCTGTTAAGAGTCATTGTGGCTCCCTAATGAATGAAACTGCATTTACTTCTCACATCAGATTTTCCCACAGCCATGCTGTTTTATTGGCTATGTGTGTATTATCCAAGACCAGATATACTCTGTTTTCAGACTGTATTGATGCCAATGAAGTAAACTTGTCAGCTATGCTAAATACTTACAGCCTGAGATCAGTTCATCCCTCTTAGAGGATTTTAAGTTCATCGGAGAGTGATCAAAATGCATTGCATTTCTTACATTTATCAGCATGTAATTATAAAAGAATGTACCTGGCAGGGGGACAATAATTATCATCCACATGATTCGTCCTAATTTTAACATTTGGGTTTGCTCTGATTACATTTCCACCTTTTAAGCTGAGGTTTTAAGTTTACTACATACATTTCATCTTTAGTTTATAGTTCAAGAAGTAACACACACCACCCTGACTTGGAAATATATTGCCATTCCTTCACCATCACTGGGTTAAAAGCCAGGAACACTCTTCCTAACAGAATTGAGGGTGTATCCACACTTCAATGAGGGTAGTGTTTCAAGAAAGCAGTTCACCACCATCTCCTTCTGGACAGTTAGGGATTGGTGATGAAATCCTGGCTAAACCTCCGAAGTCCACGTTCCTTGAATGAATTTAAAAACAAATCCCCTTGATTTTACTGAGTCAAAATTTCTTCAGAGATAAAGCACTTTTTTTTTTTGTTTTGGCTCTTCTTTCTTTCTTTGTTGGAATATGTCCATAAGGCCATAAGATACAGGAGCAGAAGTAGGCCATTTGGCCCATCTCATCTGCTCTACCATTCCATCATGAGCTGATCCATTCTCCCACTCAGCCCCACTCCCCTGCCTTCTTCCCAGAGCATAAAACACAAAAGCCTGCAGACTCTCTGGTTGAAGTAAAGCCACATAATGCTGGAGAAACTCAAACAGTATCCTTTATATAGCAAAGATAAAGATACTTAAGCAATGTTTCAGGCTTGAGCCCTTCATCGAGGTATAGAAAAATATTAGCAGGTGCCAGAACAAAATGGTAAGGGGGTGGAGGAGTGGGGGGAAGAGCACAGTCCCAAAGGCAGGAGATCAAATGTGGAGAAGGGAGGAAGGGCACAGCAGCAAGCAGGGGGAGGAGGGGTGGCTAGATACATAGAGAGGGAAAAGGGTGGAGAGCTGAGGAAAAGATGGCAGGGGGAAGGAAGAGGAGGGAGAAGGGAGAGTAAGTTAGCAGAAACCAGAGAAATTGATGTTAATGCCATTCAGCTGGAGAGTGCCCAGATGAAAAATCAAGTGTTATTCCTTCAATTTATGGGTGTTCTTGGTGAGTTAGAACAAAGCCATGGACAGACATGTGAGTATGGAAGTAGGCAGTAAATAACTCCTGCGGATACACAAGTGAAGGGAAAGGTGATTGGTAGGGAGGGATGAGTGTATGAGGAAGTCATGGAGGGAGGCGACCCTATGGCAGGCAGAGAGGGGAGGAGAGGGGAAAGTGAGTCTGTTAGTGGGATCCTGTTAAAGTGCCAGAAATTCTGGAGGATAATGTGATGGATGTGGAGGCTGGTGGGGTGGTAGGTAAGGACAAGGGGAATCCTGTGTTTGTTGCATCTAGGGCAGAGGGGGCCAGGGTAGATGAGTAGGAAATTGAGGAGATGTGGGTGAGGGCTGAGTTGATGGTGGTGAAGGGGAAGCCACATTGGTGGAAGAAGGGAGACATTTCAAATGATCTGGACTGGAAGTCCTCATCTTGTGAACAGATACGGAGAAATTGTGGGAAGGAAATAGAATCCTCGCAGGGGACAGGGTGCGAAGAAGTGTGACTGAAATAATTGTGGGAGTTTGTGGGTTTCGATGGAAAGCTTGTCTCCCAAGATGGAGACAGAAAGGGAGAGTGTTGTCAGAGATGGACCAGGTGAGTTTAAGATCAGGGTGGAAGGTGGCAGCGAAGTGAATGATGTTGACAAGCTCATTGTGGGTCCATGGAGCATCAATATAATGGAGGAAGAATTGAGGGGCCTTGTTTGTGTAGGCTTGCAGCATGGATTGTTCCACAAAGCCCACAAACAGGCAGAATGTAGCTGGGACACATGTGGGTACCCATGGTTAATCCTTCGATTTGAAGGATGTGAGATGAGTCAAAGGAGAAGTTGTTTAGAGTGAGGACAAGAAGTTGTGCCAGGTGGAGAATGGTGGTGGTAGAGGATGACTGGTCAGGTCTCTTGTCAAGGAAGAAGTGAAGTGCTTTGAGACCTGCTATAAGGGGGGATGGAAGTATAAATGGATTAGACATCCATAGTAAAAATGAGGTGGTCTAGTTCAAAGAATTTGAAGTCATTTGAAGAACCATTTCTGGGAATTTGAAGTCATCCTCTCTACCAATTGCCCCCTCCCTCACCAGCACCTTCCCCTGTGGCCACAGGAGGTGCCATACTTGCATCCCCACCTCCTCCCTCACAACAGTCCAGGGCCCCAAACAGGCCTTTCAAGTGAAGCAACATTTCACTTGTATATCCTCAGGAGTGATTTACTGTATCCAGTGCTCCCTTTATGGCATTCTCTATACCAGAGAGACTTGGCACGACTGGGAGATCGCTTCGCTGAGAAAATTTGCTCTTTCTGCAGCAGTGACAGGGCCAGCCATTTCAGTTCTGCGTCCTATTCTCTTACTTATATATCTGTCCATGGCCTCATGTACTATCACACCAAGATAACCTGCAAATTGGAGGAACAATACTTCATTTTCCATCTGGGAACTCTCCCACCAGTTGGCATTAGCAGTTTCTGCTAACCTGCTCACCTTTCCCTTCCCCTGACTTCTTTCCCTCAGCTCTCCACCCCTTCCCTCTCTATTCACCCAGCCACCCCTAGAACCCTGCTTACTGTTGTTTCATCCCTCCCTTTTCTACTTATTACCTCCTACCTTTAGGACCATGCTCCTTCCCCACCCCTCTCTTTACCTTTTTGTTTGGACACTTGCCAACATTTCTACAGACCTTGATGAAGGACCCAAGTCTGAAACATTGGCTATGTATCTTTATCTTTACTGTCTAAAGTACACTGTTTAACCTGCTGAGTCTTTCCAGCATTATATTTTTACTTCTCCCCATAACCTTTTATACCCTGACTATTCAGTTACCTATCAATCTCTGCCTTAAGTACCTGCAACGACTTGGCCTCCATAGCTGCCCATGAAAAAAAATTCCAACGGTTCACCATTCTGGCTCAAGAAATTCCTCTGCATCTTTGTTTAAAATGGGTGCCCTTCAATCGTGAAGTTCTGTCCTCTTGTTCTTGACTACCCTACCATGGGAATCAACTTTGCCACATCTACTTTGTCCAGGCTTTTGAACATTTAAAATCTTTCTGTGAGATCTCCCTTCATTCTTCTGAACTCTAAACAGTATAGTCCAAGAGGTGTCAAATATTTCTCATATGCCTTCATTCCATCAATATTCTTGTGAATCTTTCTTAAATAAGGAGTCCAAAATTGTACCACATACTCCACATGATGCCTCACCAGTGCCTTACAAAGCCTCAACATCTCATCCCTGCTCTTAAATCCTATTCTTATAAATATGAATGCCAACAATTCATTTGCCTTCTTCACCACCTATTCAACCTGGAGGTTAACTTTTAGATTGTTCTGCACAAGGACTCTTAAGTCCTTTTGCACTGCAAATTTTGAATTTTTACGTCATCTAAATAATAGCCTGCCCTTCTATTTCTTCTACCAAGTGCGTGACCATACACTTCCCAACAGTATATTTCATTTGCCACTTATTATCTAAGTCTTCTTGCAGCCTCTCCATTTTCTCATCCACCATATAACCATATAACAATTCTTTGGCTTGGCTTCGCGGACGAAGATTTATGGAGGGGGTAAAAGTCCACGTCAGCTGCAGGCTCGTTTGTGGCTGACAAGTCCGATGCAGGACAGGCAGACACGGTTGCAGCGGCTGCAGGGGAAAATTGGTTGGTTGGGGTTGGGTGTTGGGTTTTTCCTCCTTTGCCTTTTGTCAGTGAGGTGGGCTCTGCGGTCTTCTTCAAAGGAGGTTGCTGCCCGCCAAACTGTGAGGCGCCAAGATGCACGGTTTGAGGCGATATCAGCCCACTGGCGGTGGTCAATGTGGCAGGCACCAAGAGATTTCTTTAGGCAGTCCTTGTACCTTTTCTTTGGTGCACCTCTGTCACGGTGGCCAGTGGAGAGCTCGCCATATAACACGATCTTGGGAAGGCGATGGTCCTCCATTCTGGAGACGTGACCCATCCAGCGCAGCTGGATCTTCAGCAGCGTGGACTCGATGCTGTCGACCTCTGCCATCTCGAGTACTTCGACGTTAGGGATGAAAGCACTCCAATGGATGTTGAGGATGGAGCGGAGACAATTACAGCACAGAAGAAGACCAATTCTACTCCATACTGAATATCTTCTCCCACCTGTTCCCATTGATCTGCACCAGCTCATAACCCTCCACACCTATCCAAATTTTCTTTAAATATTAAAATTGAACCCACATCTAGAACTTCATCTGAAAGCTGATTCCACACTCCCACCACCCTCTGAGTGAAGAAATTCCCCCTCATGTTTCCCCTAAACTTTTCCCACTTCAATTTCAATCCATGTCCTCTTGTTTATATCTTCCCCACTCTCAATGGAGAAAGCCTGTCCACATTGACTCGATCTCATAATTTTAAATACCTCTATCAAATCACTCGTCAATCTTCTATGTTCCAGGGAGTAAAGTCCCAACCTGCTCAACCTTTTCCTGTGACTTTAACCCTGAAACCCAGGTAACATTCTTGTAAATCTCCCCTATACTCTCTCTATTCTGTTTATATCCTTCCTATAATTTGGCAACCAAAACTGCACGCAATATTCCAAATTTGACCTTATACAACTTCAACATGACATTCCAATTCCTGTATTCAGTACTCTGATTTATGAAGGCCAACATGCCAGAAGCTTTCTTCACCACCCTATCTACATGTGACTCAACTTTCAGAGAATTATATACAATAAATCCTAAATCCCTTTGTTCTACTGCACTCCACAATTGTCTTCCATTAATGTTTATGACCTTTGCTAATTAGTCCTATCAAAATGTACCACCTCACATTTATCAGTATTAAACTCATCTGCCATCTTTAAACCCACTTTTCTAACTGTCCTATATCCCACTGCAAGCTTTGATAACCTTCCTCACAGTCCACAACACCACCAATCTTTGTATCATTTGCAAACTTACTAATCCAATTTACCACCCTATCATCTAGATCATTAATATATATATGACAAACAACAATGAGCCCAGTACCAATCCCTGTGGCAATCCACTAGTCACAGGGCTCCAATCTGATAAACAATTTTCCATCAGTACTCTCTGGCATCTCCCATGCAACCATTGTTGAATCCATTTCACTACTTCAACATTTTTAAAAAAATTTTTAAAAATTTTTTCACACTATGAACCATACTGACCAAAATACAAATAAACATTTCTCTCTTGAATATACACAGTCATTTTCTCCCCTTTCCCCCCCTCCCTTCCCTCCCTCCTTCACCCCCCCCTCCCCACTCACTCATCGTTCAACATATATGATACATTAAACCCATTAAACAATGTCATCACACAATGAAAATAAACAATAAATTTGTGTCTTCTACTTTTACATACTGGGTCAGTTTATTTCGTCTTCTTCTCCTTCTGTCATTTTAGGCGGTGGAGGTCCGCGGTAGGACTTCTCTGTTGTGTTCCATGTACGGTTCCCAAATTTGTTCGAATACTGTGATGTTATTTCTTAAATTATATGTTTTTTTTTCCAATGGAATACATTTATTCATTTCTATGTACCATTCCTGTATTCTCAGGCTATCTTCTAATTTCCAGGTTGACATAATACATTTTTTTTGCTACAGCTAAGGCTATCATAATAAATCTTTTTTGTGCATCATCCAAATCGAGTCCAAGTTCTTTACTTCTTATATTACTTAAAAGAAAGATCTCAGGATTTTTTGGTATGTTGCTTTTTGTGATTTTATTTAATACCTGGTTTAGATCTTCCCAAAATGTTTCCACTTTGTCACATGCCCAAATTGCATGTACTGTTGTTCCCATTTCCTTTTTACAGCAAAAACATCTGTCTGATACTGTTGGGTCCCATTTATTTAACTTTTGGGGCATGGTGTATAGCCTGTCTAACCAATTATATTGTATCATGCATAACCTCGTGTTTATTGTATTTCTCATAGTTCCCATGTTTCATTCTTTATCTTTATGTTTAGATCTTGTTCCCATTTTTGTTTGGGTTTACAGCTTGTTTCCTCGTTCTCTTTCTCTTGCAGTTTGATGTACCTGTTTGTTATAAATCTTTTAATTATCAACGTGTCTGTAATCACATATTCAAAACTGCTTCCTTCTGGTAACCTCAGCCTGCTACCCAATTTGTCCTTCAAGTAGGTTTTCAGTTGATGGTATGCAAACATTGTACCGTGAGTTATACCATATTTGTCCTTCATTTGTTCAAAAGAAAATAATTTATAAAAGACAAAATAGATGAGTTTCTAGCTAAAATTGAGCTACCGAAATTACAAGAAGAGGAGCAAAATAAATTAATAAAACCACTTGAAATAGAGGAAATACAGGATATATTAAAAAAACTACCGAACAATAAAACCTCGGGAGAGGATGGACTCCCAATAGAATTCTATGAAACATTTAAAGACTTATTAATTCCTCCTCTCCTGGAAGTAATGAACCAGATTGAAGAAACACAAAACATGCCAGATTCATGCAAAACAGCAATAATTACAGTAATACCAAAGACGGGGAAAGATCCACTAACACCAGCATCATATAGACCAATATCTCTAGTTAACACAGATTATAAGATAATAGCTAAACTATTAGCAAACAGATTGGCCGACTGTGTACCAAAAATAGTAAAACTAGATCAAACTGGATTTATTAAGAAAAGACGAACAATGGACAATATCTGTAAGTTCATTAACTTAATCCATGCAGTACAAGGAAACAAGGCGCCAACAGTGGCAGTTGCCTTAAACGCAAAGAAAGCCTTTGATAGAGTAGAATGGAATTATTTATTCAAAGTACTACAGAGGTTCAACCTACCGGAGAAATATATTAATTGGATTAAAGCATTATATAAGGGACCAATGGCGAAGGTGACAGTAAATGGATATATATCAAACCAATTTAAATTAAGCAGATCAATTAGGCAGGGATGTCCACTAGCTCCCTCACTGTTCATGTCAACTATAGAACCACTGGCAGAACTGATAAGAACAGAAAATAAAATAAAAGGGATACAAATAAAAGAGAAGGAATATAAAATCAGTCTATTTGCAGATGACGTCATTGTATACTTAACAGAACCAGAAATATCAATAAAAGAATTACATAAGAAATCGAAGGAATATGGAGAAGTATCAGAGTACAAGATCGATGCAAATAAAAGTGAAGCAATGCCAATGAATAATGCAGATTTTACAAAGTTTAAGAAAGAATCACCATTTAGATGGCAAACACAAGCAATTCGATACCTAGGTATACAACTAGATAATAATCTAGGCCATCTATACAAACTAAATTATCAGCCATTAATGAAGAAATTACAAGACGACTTAGAACATTGGAAAGACTTACCACTAACACTGATAGGAAGGGTAAATTATATTAAAATGAATATCTTCCCAAGGATATAATACCTATTTCAATCATTACCAATTCACCTAACAGAGAAATTCTTCAAGGAGCTAAAGAAAATAATAAGGAAATTCTTATGGAAAGGGGGGAAACTGAGGATAGCGCTAGATAAATTAACAGAATGGTACAAACAAGGGGGCTTACAGCTACCAAACTTTAAGAATTATTATAGAGCAGCACAATTAAGATACCCTTCAGCTTCTTATCAAACAAGGGAAAAACCAGATTGGACCAGATTAGAGGTAGATAAAATAAGGGAGAAGGTACCCGAACATATACTATATAAGTGGAATGAAAAGCTGGTGCAACATAGAAATTCACCAGTACTGCACCATCTGCTCAACATTTGGAAGAAGATTCACGTAGAGAGGAATAAAACAAATTATCAACTACCAAAACTAATCCTTTTCACAATAGATCACCTTTTCTGTAGAGAATGGGAGAGAAAAGGGATCAAAAGAATACAAAATTGTTTTTCGGGAAATAAACTACTTCAGCATTAATACCTAATGCTTGAACCTTACTAACTAACTCTTATGTGGAACCTGCCCCTGCACCTATCTTTATTAATTCTGAGCAGGAAGGTCTACTCAAATGTTCATGCCTGAACACAAGTGTTAGGAAGTTTTACAATTTTGGAAGTTAAAATACCTGAGTTCAGTTTTAATCTAATCCATTGTCCATGCCTACTGCCTATTAGTCACTGAGTTATGATTTGCGGCTGGAACGTCCCCCTGGCATTTCCAATTGCTCCCCTGAATTAAATCAACTACCGGTAGCTAGAAAGTGAATCTTATCTTCCTAATTTTAAAAGTTCAGTACACTAAACCTTCTCTTAACTGGACAAACTCTGAGTCTGAATTTAAAAAATGCCACTGTCCTTTCAATTTAGGGGCTGTTGGAATATGAAAGAAAATTATGTATGAGATCTTCAGTGATATAAACAATGAAAAATCATTTAAAGCAAACTCCAGCAGATATTGGAAATCTGAAGTGAAAAGAAATATGCAGAAAATGGTCAGGAGTTTAGGTAGCATTTATGGAGAAATATCAAGAGAGTTAACACTTTGGGTTAAGGAGTTTTAATTGGAACCTGAACAAGTAAAAAGCAAAACAAGTTTAAATATGCAGGGACAGGAAGGAGTGTAAGATAAAAGAAAAGGGAATGTCTGAATTAAGGTGGAGACTAGCAGAGGTTTTAGTGACATAAGTGGTGAAGATGTTGACTGAAAGTGTGGTATGCCCAGAGAGGGTAAATAGGAGGAGACAAATAAAATGTGAAAGTCCAACAAAAGAGAGAAGGAAAGAAAGAAACAAATTGTGGAGTTCAAGTCAGAGCAGTTTATGATCTGAAATTGATGAATTTTCTGTGAAATGTGAGGTCCTTGACATGTGAAACTGGAAGGTCAGATGGTTGTCCTCAAGCTCACATTTTCATAGTGAATGAAGTTAAAGGTACAGAAGACAGAATGGGAGGGATGTGGAAAATTAAAGAGACAGACATCTAGGAGGGTGATCTTCTGAATAAAAATATCAGTCATTACCTTGATAGGGTAAATAAAAGGATATATGAATAGTTGCAGGAAAATAATTTTTCTCCCTGAAGTTGTGTTATCTTCTCAATATGCATGCAGAAATTATGACTGTGCATTGATTACTGAGCTGGTTGATATAAGGTACCAGCTATAGGTCACTGTGCTTTGAAGAAGAAGCTGTAGAATATCCATCTCATTTAGAAAATCCATAGGCTAGAAAATCATTCCCACCACATTGAATTTTGAACACAATGTGATTGAATTTCAATTTTTGTTTAGGTTGTCTACAAAATTCAACCTGGTACCTCTGTGGATGTTATGTGTTAATAATTTTAATGCATGCAAGATGTTTGGCACATAAGACATGCACAGAGTAAATATGTTTCTCATGAAGTGCTCATTTAGAGCATTAGCAGCTGAAATTGGGTAACATTTTATTTGTTTTAGACACATCGTGGGACATCCACAAGAAACCAAATTTTCACAGCTGTCTCTGCATCGGGCTTTTCAAAACTCTACCCAGAAAATTCACTTACTTTGTGTGCTATATATGAACATAAATGGACCTTTAAGGTCTGAGTGCCCATGAGGAATGACTTCTGATACATTATTATATCAGCTGCTGTTGTTATTTGAGTTTTTGGCTGTCTTCAATGAAGGATGTTTTGTTGATAGCTCAATTGCTGTAATCTGCCTTATCAAACAGCAACACTCAGACCTGAAGATTCGGCACCAATGCAGTAGTGTTGACCTGAAACATTAACTCTGTTCGTCTCTCCGCGAATGCTGCCTGACCTGTTTCCAGCATTTCTTGTACTTATTTCAGATTTTCAGCATCAGCTGTTTTTTTTTTAATTATTTTTAATTTCTGGGATACATGACACCTTTGGAAACTGCTTAGAGATTCAGAAAAATAATTAAAAAATATCCCTGTGACAGTTTCTGCTCTGGCATTGATGCCCCTGTCATGATCAAATAGATTTACTGCTTGAGACCAGCTGGAAGATAGTGAAGGCAGACTCATATCTCCAGACCTTATTCCTTCAGAGACATAGTGGCACTTATGTTCATATCCCTGGCAACATCTTGAGGGGCAAGGGTTTTTTTTCAGGAAGCGGTGGAAATTGGTGCAATTTTGAAGATAGTGTTGCAGAAACACAACATTGCATGGACGAGTGCTCTCCCTGTCCCAATCAAGGTTGCAGTCACTTTCAATGTAGTCACCTGCCTGCATTATATCAGTTATCCCTGTCTGATGGGCCAGGAAGATTACATATTGAGCAGAGGCCAACAGGCTTACCAGCTATGTGGATTTAAGAGAATTGCTATCTTCCCAGAACTCAGGCAATGGTAAAGTACTCTAACCCTAATTCTGGCCCTAACCCTTTCGGAAGTCAGAGATTGACATGAATTGTAAAAGTCTATCATTCCCTGAAGATCTGGCCCTTGTGTAACCATGAAAAGACTTTTCTTAATTCTCTACTTTATTCCTGTGGAGTTTGATGATTCATTAAATCCCAGTAGATGCCATGTTGCATCCACAAACCTGCAATAAGGTATATCTTGTAGAAGAAGAGAATTCTCCCCTTTGGTTCATGATTCAATGCCATGTTTCCATTAATACTGCAGAAAACCTTATAATGATGATCAAGGGGTCACCAGGAACCTAGTATCCTTTGGGATAATTGAGATAAGTTTCTGCTCTGTTCATTGTGTTGTGGGATCTTGGAGTAATATCCAGAGAAAATGTGATTCTTGTTCCTTGTCTGCTGCATGCTCCACAATCTCACCCTCTAAGAGGATTCAACCTTTGCCTGTGGACCTACTGCAAGACAAGGAATGGTTTGCGCTGAAGGAGGTGGGGAAGTGGGGGGGAAGTACATCTGCAGAGAAGCTGGATGAGCAAATGAGGGCAAATAGGGGAGGGTGGCCCTCTCTGACAAGCTATCAGATGACACTTTTGTGCAGGAAAATCTGTAACAGTGAAATGTCACTGGTGAAAGGTTTTCTCCTTAAATCAGGCAAATGACCCTCAGTGGTTTGACAATGAAAGCTAATGTAGAGAAAACTTGCATTAGCAGCACTTGAGCTCATGGAGACATCCTTTCGCTATTCACCCTGTCATGTTTCTGTATTTATTAAGTGCACTATCATTCTAACAGAAGTGTACATACATGTTTGAACTGGGATCAGGTCTGAATTCTGTGTCCTAGCTGTTCTGTCTTGGACTGAGATGGATTAACCACACAGAACAAGTTTAGCCCACTTACTTCAGTAAGAATGAACATTTTGGCCACAAGTCGTAACATGCTATCTATCATAGCCCACATATTCCATTTCCAGTCTTTTATTTACCGTAGAAGCAAAACTCGAAATGAATCTTTGTATTTGTCCAAATGACAAAGATAAGTTTCAAATGACTTTGGCAAACGTCTATAACCATTACTTCTCCCACATGTTCAAAAACAGTAAATCATTTTCAAATACACCAAAAATGCAATGATCATAAAACCTCCACAAATGTGGCCAATAAATTCTCCTCATAGTTATTCTGAAAAGGATATGATATCATCTCTATTCTTTGCTTATTCATTTTAAAATAATATTTAAGGGACTCAAAGGACATCAGTCCTTATAAAAAGTGGTCCTGTTTACAGCAACCAAGATCAATGTGAGGAATCTTGGTGTAAAAACAAGGGAAGTAATAGTCTTAGTTACAAAATAGGTGTGAAGACAAAAGAACTTGCAGATGGTGGAATCCAGAAAACAGGACATTGGAAGAATGCAGCAGATTAAATCAACAAATGCACGATTAAATCAACAAACCTGAGCTTTCTGTACACAAATTCCAAAAGCAAGGATGAAGAATGACTGTCTCCACATTCTCCCATCATGGATGGAAGTCTTGTGCAATAGTTCTCCAAGGGCCTTCTTACTTAAAAGGACATAACTGTGTTGGAAACCAAACATTGAAATTTTACTAGACTGATTTAATTAGGGAAGCACGTTTGGCGTAGCGGTTAGTGCAACGTTTTTACAGCGCCAGTGATCGGGACCAGGATTCGTATCCCGTGATGTCTGTAAGGAATTTGTATGTTCACCCCGTGTCTGCATGGTTTTGCCTGGGGGCTCTGGTGTCCACCTTTCAAAATATAGGTGTAGTTTAATTGGGTATGAATCAGGAGGCGTGAACTCGTGGGCCAAAATGGCCTGTTACAGTGCTGTATGTCTAAATTTATGAGGTACTTTTTCTCTCTGAAAAGATTCTGAATCTTTTGAACTCTCCTTCACAAAGGATAGTTGAAACAATCTTTGAATAAATTTAGGATAAAGATAGATAGATACTTGATAATGAGGGGGTGATAGCTTACAATAGATAAACAGGAATGAGAAGCCATGATCTTATTAAATGGTGAAGCAGGCTGTTGTTAAGAAAGCACATCAATGCCTCTACTTAGGAATTTGTGGAGCTGCACTATGGCATTGGAAACCTTCGCAAACCTCTACAGATGTGTAGTGGAAAGCGTGCTGACCGGCTGCATCATGGCCTGGTATGGGGGTACCAATACTTCTGAGTGGAAAGCCCAGTACATCACAGGGTAAACTCTCCCACCATCAAAAAAATCTATGTGAAATGCTGCTGTCAGAGAGCAGCAACAATCACCAAGGATACACACCAAGAAGGGCATGTACTGTTCTCGTTACTGCCATCAGGGAAGAGATATAGGTGCCACATGATGTTACCAGGTCCTGGAACAGTTGCTACCACTTCACTATCAGATTCCTCAACCACAGACTCAGAGACTTTTTTCAGGACTCTTACTTTTTTATTATTTATTACAGAATATTTTGTTCAGTATTTCCACAATGAGCTTGTTTACATTTCTTTATTTGTTTAAAATTCTCTCTCTGTTGAATACATATCTTTTTCTTGAGTGCATTTTAAACTATTGATAGGTAGGCATTCTGCTTGGCCTGCAGAATCTCATGTATGTACTCTGACAATAAATTTAAACTTAAACTTGAAGCCCCTGTTTTTAATGCTTATGTTCATATGCAAGTATGAAAGTTTGTATAAAAACCTGCTTTGGAGCAGGTTCACCCTTGAGTGGCAATGGACATGTCATGTTGTGCGGGGGTACTGGGGATACAGTTTTTGTGAGGTGTACGTGATCTCATGTGATCTCTACTGCTACTCAAACCTTTCAGATTTATCACAGGTCCCACTTCAATCTTTTTGATGGTAGATTGAGAGGAAAACTCTTGAGGACACAGCAACATATGGGACCCATGAAGGAATGGTTATCATGAGACATAATAATTCAACAGCATAATATGATCAATGGCAAATCAACCACTAATTTAGCATCAAATTTTAAATATTGGAAGTATAAAATTGACTTCTATTTTGATATTAATTCATATTACATTATACAGAAAAAAAAAACCCCTGGCATCTATCTAGATGCCAAATAAGTGTATTTTCCAGTTGCTTGAGACTTCATCTTACAATGCCTAACCTCAAGTCGAGACAAGTCAAGTCAAGTTTATTGCTATCTGATTGTACAAGTATAACCCGATGAAACAGTGTTTTCCTCCCTTCGGTGCAAAACATGCAGACGCTCAACTTGCATACTAATAAATAATACATATGCAGGACAAATATTTTATCTAACAAAAATAAATAAATATTGCTTTGTACAAATGAGAGTTTCTTATGGTTAGTGTGAGCAGTTCCTCTGGTTGTTCAGTATTCTCACTGCCCATGGAGAGAAGCTGTTCCTCAACCTGGTGGTGCTGACCCAGATACTCCTGTACCTCTTCCCTGATGGGATCAGCTGAAAGATGCTCTGAGTAGGGTGGAAGGGGTCCTCAATTATTTTGTGTACCCTCTCAGACAACAATCCAGGTAGATCCCGTCAATGGTGGGGGTGGGTGGGGGGAAGAGTCAGAGGTCTTAAGGTCCTGTGACCTCCGACACTGGCGTCACTAGAGGGGTGTGGGGTGAGTGGACTGCACTGGGTGACACCATCAGAGTGACACCAAAATGACTGTCTATAAAATATTTGTGCAGTGTTTCAGCAGAAATGTTTTTTTAATATAAAAATATCCCTGTAGTTAGTGATAACAACATAATCAGTTTTCGTAAGCCCAGCTCACATGTATCAATATACCTATAAGGCTAAAACTCTATGCTAATTTACTTTTTGAACTTTCTAATGCGCTCTGGTCAGAGCTGTCATTATTACCCAATTACAATTATGCTTTGAATCATGGTTTCGGCTGCACACACTACAAGCATGTGCTCGCTGTTGTTTTCATGGCTGCTGGTGTTTTTATAGTCACTGCACATATGATATTGTAATTTAAAGGTGTAATTTTAATTTTGCTAGTTTTTTGTCTCACTACAGTTGCCATTTTACATTCAGTGATATTCAGGAATGATGATTTAAGAGTAACATTTAGTACAAAAAAAATTACAAAGGATAGAGCTCCTGTAGAAGATTGATATAATGGTGGCTGATAGCCTTGCCTGCTTCAGTCTTCTCAGGAAGTACAGTCACTGTTGTGCATTCCTGACATGTGAGGAGATGTTGAGTGTCTACGATAGGTCAAAAGCACCATGGAACTAGATGCTTTCCACTCTCTCTACTACAGAATTGTTGATATGTAGTGGAAGGTGGTCATTCCTGGTCCTCCTGAAGACATGATCATCTCCTTCTTCCTATCCATGTTCAAACTCAGGTTGTTACTCTTGCACCATTTCACGAGATTTTCCTTCTTCTCTGTAGTGCAACTCATAGTCTTGATCCCTTGCCACTTGCGCCTCATGTTGCCACTGAAATACAGCTGTCTATGGATCTTCTGTGTGTACCCATGCTTTGCCTTTCGCATTGCATGGGAGAGTTCAGACCTGGCTGATCTTAGTGCCATCCTACACCCTGCCCTGAAGGCAGCATCACAAGCTCTGAGAAAGGCCCGGACCTCTGGAACAACAATGGATTCAACACCCCTACATTAAGAATAAACAATTTAAAAGACAAAAATACTATATTGTACTTACATTGAAAAAACTTCACTTGCATGAATATACAAACTTTAAAGATAACTATTTTTTAACCATCATTGCATTTGTAGGTTCCTCCCTCCTCATAGCTGCCCCCAAAAGATGAACAGATTAACCCCTCCTCATCCAAGTTTACAGATAAAGCCTCTGACCAGGGTGACTCTTAGCAGGGATAAGGAGACACTTTAAGAGAATCAGCCCAACAACGAACAGCATCAACCAGCTCTTCATCTTGTGTGACGCCATTGCTGTTTCACACAACTTTATTCAAACAGCAGCTACAAGCAAAGCACAACCAAAGCACTCTACTATTTGCTCCCATCTTCACCAAAGATTTATGTATTACTTCAGTGAAATTTACTATTAAAAATGTAAATATGTATTTTTTTATCTATTATTTTATTCTTTTTTTAATTTTTTTTCCTTGTTTTTTTAGTCGGTTGCTTGAGGCTGCCAGTTTCTTGAATCCCAGATACTAGGTGTTTTATGGTAAATCGTATACAATTCATTTAATTACTTAAAATTTATCTGGTGGAATAAGACAAAAATCAAGAAAATTTCATACTTCCCTCCTATTTGCTTGACTTAAACAAAGAAGGAAAGTTACTCTGGTCAAAGAATAAAAACTGATTTTACTGAATACTTTGCCCATTTGAACATCTGAATTTATCAGAGAAAATTTTACTAATTGTGGGTTACTTTGGACGACACATCGAAAACCATTCAGAGTGAGAGGACACATGAGATTCATGCACTGGCTGTCTTGTTGGAGTGGACCCTGAGAAAGTGGAGGTTTTCCAGGGGCAAGGATGTTACCTCACTCTTGCAACCTCTTGTTTCCCTCCGCACCAGCTGCTGGTGGTGCTTTGTCTGGCCTCTTTTCATTCACTCATTCTTTGCAAACCTCGAGGGACTCTTATCAGGATGTTTCATAGAAACATCCAGTGACTTTCATAGAATGGAGTAGCAAAGCAGTAAAATTCTTGGTAAATATTGCTGATCTATTGGTGAAATGCATTCTAAATGTTTTTAAATGTCACAGCCATATAATGAACATGATATGTTTTTTTTTAAATGCTAGAAATCAATGTCAGCCCAGTGCTTACTCTCAAACTGCTGGATGCTGCTGTAGGGGATAAGCTATCAGCTAAAATCTAGTGTTCTTTAAGGTTCTGACCAAACCTTACTTACCAGTCTCACACTATCTGAGATATTCCATTGTTCTCCCTATTTACCATCCTCTCTACAACCTAAACAGACTTGTCCCTCTTTAATTTCTGATGGAGTCCTGTGTAATGTTGCTATTCTTATTTCCACAGATGTTGCCTGACCTTGTGAGTTTTTCCAACTTATTCTGTTTAATAAAATGTCAAGCATCCTTTTTTAATGTGCTCGCATTTTAAATCATAATCACCTAATGACTTTGCTGCAAACAATTTTGAAGTGGTATTACAAAAGAAGATGATCAAATCTTGGGTATTTTCTAGTTAATAAAATTGATATGCTATCAATAAGAGTTCAGACAAGTGAATGGAATATTACTTGGCTTTAATTAACAGACTCAATGCTACCTTAGTTCTGAGCACCAACTGTTATACCAGCTCGGCAGATACTCCTACAGCAGTAGCCAATACACGAGTACATCTAAGTGAGTGACAGTCAATAATAATACACTAAGTATTTAGCACAAGTCATCACCAATAATTTTTAAATGTTTTCTATCATTTGCTTTCCTGACTTATTGAGATTCTCCAGTGTTTGTGTTCTAAACACACACTTGCAGAGTCTGACAAATACTTGCTGAATCAAAGTCTTAAATCAGACTTTCAAATGGGCATGTTTTATTAGCAAGTTATTCAGTAAAATCAATTTTTATCTTTTGGCCAAAAAAGATTTTAGAAACTACAGCTTTCACTTTAAAAGCCTGTCTGTATTTCTGTCACTTGTTTTCAAAACCTAAATAGAAACATATTCCAGCCAATACCTGCTGAGGCCCCAAGACTTTTAAAGGCCATCAACTAATTAATGATCGCTGAAACAGGCAATGATTTGGTTATTAGTTATAAACTTCAAGGGAATTAGATCAAAGTTTGAAATGTTTAACAGGGAGTTGTTTTTCTTTAGCTTTTTACCCTTTTTAGTTTTTATTAAAAATATACCAAATTCTCTTCAAATTTGATCAGAAGTTACTAGTTAATTAACTAGAAATCTGACATATATGGATGGTCTGTTTTAGTTGCACAACTGTGTTTCACATCAAGTGTATTTAGGTTATGGTCCTAATGGACTAAATTTATAACTCATTAATGTGATATTTATTACACTGATGTGCATCACTGAGACCTTGCTGCATTATTGGTTGCTAAGCTCCATTCTCCATTTATCTCACATTGCACAGAGGCCTTGAAACATCTGTGGACTCAGAGGCAGTGTAGTTCCCATGTACAAAATGTATTAAGGCCTATTTATTCACATCAGTGAGGGTAATCCTCTGACCTATAACAGGCGCAGAGTGATGATTTAATGGAGTTCCTGTATTTGCTTTATATTCAGGGAATACATTCTCTATCATATTCTTTCCCCATCTGCTGTGGTGGGATTCCATCTCTTGCCTTTACATCATGGTCCAAGCCTCTAATTGCTTGTCCTGTAAGTTGACTACTATGCAACAATGCTCTTAAATGCCACTTCTGTAAAATTATTATGCAACTAAGCTTCTTTCAAGAGACCACTCTGCGTCTCACTGTCATTTTTACCTTTTAGAGTCGGTCATTGAGTCATAGAGAGATATTGTCTGGTAAAAAGCTCTTGGACCCACCATATCTGCTCCACATCCCTCTACTCTCCTCACATTCTCATGACCTTCTCCAGATTCTTCCATTTACCTGCACAATGGGAAAATGTACAGTGGCCTGTTAATCTACCATCCCACACATCTTTGAGATGTGGGAGGAAACTACAACACTCAGAGGAAACCCATACAGTCACAGGAAAAAAAAAATACTTTCTCCACACAGACAGCACCTGAAGTCAGGTCTCTAGCACTGTGAGGCAGGCATTCTACTCAGCACCACTGTGGCATCCCATGGCATATGGTTTTAATAAATGCTTAGACATGTGTGAAGCAACTAAGGATTTGATTGAGAGAATTATTTTCCTCTGGTGGAGAGAAAGATACATTAATGGAAGATTAGAGACTTAGCAAATCAGCTTTGATATCAGAATTAATTTCTTTGCCCAGATAGTTTTGGAATGCTACAAAATTCTCCCCAAAATATCTTAATTAGACAGGAAATTCTGCAGATGCTGTGATTATAGTGCAATACGCAAAAGATCTCGAGTATCTTGACAGATCATGCAGTATTCAGATTTCAGATTTATTTTCAGGGTACATACATGAATGACATCACATACAAGTCTGAGATTCCTTTTTCCTGTGGATGCGGCAGAATTACCATTAATTGGTAGTGGAAAAATAAACTGTACACAGCTTAAACCTGTAAACAGATAAAAGAACTCTAAATAGATAACAAATGTAAACAAACTGACTGTGCTTTACAGAGAGAACAAAAGCAATCAATAAAGTGCACAAGTAAGAGTCACTAAACAGTCTGATTGAGTTTCTTGTTGAGGAGTCTGATGGTGGAGGGTTACCAGCTGTTCCGTGTGAGTCTTGTGGCACCTATATGTCTTTCCTGATGGCAGCAGCGAGAACAGAATATGAACTGGGTGGTATGGGTCTTTGATGATTGCTGCTGCTCTCCAATGGCAGTGTTCCCTGTAGATGTACTCAATACTGGGGAGAGTTTTACCTGTGATTTTCTGGGCTATGTCCACTAACTTTTGGAGGGTTTTATGCTCGGGGGTATTGGTGTTCCTACACCAGACTGTGATGTAGCCAGTTAGCACACTTTCCACCATACCTCTGTAGAAATTTGCCAGGGTTTCTGGTGTCATACCTAACCTCCACAAACTCCTGAGGAAGTAGAGGCGCTGACATGCTTTTTTCACAATGCCATTGGTGTGTTGGGTCCAGGAAAGATCCTCTGAGATAGTGACTCCCAAGAACATAAATTTGCTCACCTTCTCCACCTCTGATCCCCAATGATCACTGGAATTTATACCTCTGGCCTTCCTTTCTTGAAGTCAATAATCATCTCCTCAGTTTTGGTGGCATTGGTGGACCATTCAGTCAAGTTTTCAATCTCCATCCTGTATGTTGACTCATCCACTTTCTTTATGCAACCCACTACCATGGTATCATCGGCAAAATTGTAGATGATGTTATTGTCGTACCAAGTCATACGGTCATAGGTGTGAAGTGAGTGGAGCAACAGGATAAGAACACAGCCCTGTGGTGCTCCGGTACTGATGGAAATTGTGGAGGAGAAGTTCTTACTAATCTTTACTCTACACATCTGTAGGAAGTAAAAAAAATAACCAAAATTTCAGGCCTGAGCCCTTCTTAAAGGTATGAGCAAAAACCTGGGAGGTGCCTGAATAAAATGGTGGGGTGGAGGGATAGAAAAGAGGAATGGGTTGGGGGAGGAGCATAGGATAACAGTTAAGAAGTCATAAGTAGCTATAGGTGGGAGGGTATAAGAGAAGATAGCTGAGAAGTGGAGGGAGTGGATCACTGAAAGGAGAGGGATATCTGTATCTAAAATATCCATTTAGTCAAATATGATTTTTACATAGAAATGCCACAATATTGCCATAAAGAAGACCTGGCATTAAGCCAGCTTTGGTCATTTACACTGAACCATTTTACACAGCAAACCATCATTCCAGGACCAAAATAGGTGGGACATGTAATACAATACCGTCAGCGACTAGTGTACCATATTTGACACCATGTTTGGACCACCTTTATTTCCCAAAAATGGCTCAAAAATATTCCCAGGTCTTATATGCAAGTTGAAATTAGGGTTGTTAGGGTGGAGGGGGGCAGTGGGATCAGTGTGGGGGGGCTGGTGGCCGGCTGTCAAGAACTCTTGTGGCAGCCCGCTGTCGGTCCCTGCATGGGTCATTTTTACGTTGAGAAAGTGTCAGTTTCGAGAGAGACGAGTTTGGATGAAAGTGTTTGCAATTAAACTTTACTTTTATTAACACACCACAATTAATGGGAAATAAATGGGAAAATCATAGTGGGAATAAAACTCACATGCACAATTTATAAAAGAGCATGGGAAAATCTACTGCAAGTACTGATCTATAGCAGTGGATTTCAAACTTTTTCTTTCCACTCACATACCACCTAAAATGATTCCTTACAAATCACCACTATCTATCATTGGGGGCTGGTTTCAGGCTGTCAGGGGTGGGGGGTGGGTTGGGGGAGTGCAGCAGGTAATATCAGACTGTTCAAACTGAGGACAAACACACAGACCGGCTTGCTCACAGCAGAAAGTGACCAGAGACAATTGGGAACAACTGAGAATGGGGTGGTGGGATCAGTGTGGGGGATGATCTTCTATCACAATGCCACTCGCTAACGCTAATCTCTTCTCCCTTAATATCTGAAGTCCTGTCAGTGACTGTTATAAATATATTCAGTAAATGAGCATTCACACCCTCCTTTTGTAGAGTTCCACTCTCAGTTCCCTTTCATACATAATTTTTATCTTATTCATGAATGATCAAGCCTATTTTGAAAGACCAACAGCCACCCCACATCTGTCCTGTCAAAACGATGAATTATGTACTTGTGAACTAAATCATCTCTCATTCTCCTCCCAGCAACACATCAGTTCTTCACCCACCTAATGAAACGATGAGTCTAGTAGAGAAGGCATCACTATGTCACCACCAGCTCATTTCATCTCCAGTTCCAGCCATTTCATCGACAACTCATTTCAGCCTTCAGCATTTATGGGAGCATGCATAGACATCTGAGATGGCTAAAACCCATGTGCCTGCCAGTCAGGTATTCCCTATTGAATTACTCGCTGTCAAGCAGATCAAGTCTGTCTTTTAACTTTGCTGTATAATTGCAGCTCAATCTGCCAGATCTAGTGTTAAAACAGTGATGTACTAGGAATGATACCTTGCTGGGTTGGTGCTGGACCCAGCCACACTTTATGATTGCTCTCACCCTTCTCCATTAGCAGCCCACAGCAACACTAATATTTTGCAGCTGGGTGATCCTAACTACTGTGAGACTTCCATGACTGTTTCACCAAATGGAGGGGGCCAAGAATGGCAAGTGGGCTTCAGACCAGCTTGCTCACAGCACAAGGTCACCAAAGACACCTGAGTACAACTGGGAGCGGGATGGTGGGATGAGTTTGGGGGCTGGAGGTGGGCTGTCAGGAGACTATCCAGGCAGCCTGCTGTTGGTCCCAGCACTGGTTCAACCACCCCACTCTCCCCCCCTCCCCCCTTCCACCAGGAGAGAGTGGGACAGTGGGCTGCTGGGAGAGATCAGACACCAGGCTGCCAAGGAGAGCTGGACAGTGACATTATTATTAAAAAGATTTTTCCTGTTGTCCTACTTGCATGTTTTGTCCAAGTTTTAAATGCTTATGTGTAAATACACTAAAAAAAAATTATGGTACGCAAACACATCCTTTCCCATCATGGTGCCGGAATGCCGGATTGTCCCTTTTACACAGATGGCAATCTGGCGCTGTTACTACCTCTGCTGCCAAAAAAAAGCCAGGATTGGAATGACAGCCCTCCTGCCCCACATTCTGTGTCTGTGCCTTTTACACAGAAGGCATAGCATAATAAAGCTGCAAATATCCCAAAATGAAGTGGCTGTGTAAAAGAGCCAAAAATTTAAAATTAAGACTGATACATTTTGTCGAGCAAGGGTTGAAGAGTTATGAAACTCCATCCAGGTAGATAGAGTTATACTAATCGGCCAAAATTTCAATGAAAAGTGGACAAGTGTCTTCATGACCTAGCACTGTTCTTATTTTTTTGCCCAATTTACTGCTGAATTACCACTAAATCCAAATGACAATGTACAGTATGTGCTGTTAACATATTATACAGTTTGTAGCCCTCAGTTTAAATAGTTAAATTGAATAATGGGTCATATTTTAATCATGGCTAACTTACTGAACAAGCTAATACTAGTAATGATGTTACATAAGCAGCAAGTTTATAGGTCCATTGGAGTCAGAAATTAAGCCAACCCAGATTATATGTGTTTCATAATGCACTGTTTAGTAATGGACAATAAATACGCCAACCCTGCTTGTAATGTCTACATCCAGCAAATTAATGAAAATATACATATGGTACATGTGAAGGTTAGTTCAAGAATTATGAAATACATTCTGAGCAGAAGTAAACATTTCATTTGATTTAATTATGATTTGGGTTTGTTTACTTTTGGTGTTGGGTTGCCCAATCTCTGCAACAAAATATTTTATTCAACAGTCTACAGTTAGAAGTATTTTTCTGGATAATGAAATGAACTGGATATTATAATTCCGGATAATATTAGAACAAAAATGAAATATTAAAATAATATCAAAGTATAGTGACTACAACGGTAGATCTACTAAAGAAATACAAACACACACCAGAGTGGTTTATTGAAGTTTTACAAGCGGCTTTTATTCCCTGCCTGTCCCGGGCTCCACGTGGACCTTGTTAAGGAATGGCTGCTGGTCCCTTGGACTAGCAGTTTTAAATTGAGACTTGTTAACATCCCGTGCCTTTCAGCAGGGGACCCAGCTGATCAACATGTCATCCCTTGGCACTCAGTACCACTAGTATGCCAGTCCTTTGGTAAGTCCCTGCATTGCACTGATGGTGGCGGTTCACATTACCGCACTGAGTGCCCGCCTTGCGTTAACTACTCTGGCGTGTGTTTGTATTTCTTTAGTAGCTCTACCATAGTAGCCACTACAAAAGCACAAAATAAATCCAATTTTACAGCTGTGGAAACAGAGCAAAGATGAACAGTTCCTCCTTCTTCTTCAGTTCATCCACAAAGAAATGGATGCTTCCACTTGCAATGACTGCTTGTCATTGAAGCATGATGAAAGGTAATATCTGGATTGTCTTTCTGTAAGATTTTCAAAATCCTACTACAAGGCCAAAATATCTTGATTTGGTTATAGTATTCTGGTTCACTGCTCTTCGTATTGAAGCAACAATTATCGACTCAAAGATGAGAATTCCACAGATGAACCACAGTTGACATCTGATAAATATAGTGGACTGAAAAATGTTAGGGGTAATTTAAAAAAAAATGTTAATATTCATGAATTTCAGAGATTGTTTGACTGGCTTTCAAAACTCCTTTTATGAATGCTCCCTTCTATTTTCTCCCTTTGGCACTGTGGATATGTTTGCTTACAATCTTAACTGAGGTAGGTTTCTAACATCGTTTCCAACAGCACAAGGCACACCTATCTGAAAAATATACACAATTCTAAACACTCAGGAAATTGCACAATACTTGAATTTGCATAACATTCTTGCAATATGGATGCAGATGATGTAATTGCCGTAAAAATCAACATCAATTCCCAATGCATTTTGAAATGTAATTAAATATCATGAGTAGAAGAAACACAGATATTATGATAACCTCAGATAATTAGAACCCTGTGACTACTGTTGTATTATTAATAAATATGGTTTTGTATTTGGAATAGCTGTTTTAAGTATGTGGAGGGCTAAGATGTCTTAGAAATAAGATGTCTATTCACAAACTTGTCCAAGTTAGATCATCTCAAAATAAAATGGGTTTCATCTGAGATGATCTTGAGGATAATTTTTTTTATTTTAAATTTTATTTTTATTTTATTTAATTTATTAACAACATGGTAGAAATCAATTCTGGCCATTTAAACTCAATTACACCCAATTAACCTACAACCCAGGTATGTTTTGAAGGGTGGTATGAAATTGGAGGTTCCGGGGAAAACTCACATAGACATGGGGAGAACATACAAACTCCTTACAAACATTGCCGGATTTTAACCCGGGCCGCTGGCACCATAATAGCATCACACTAATGGCTAAGCTAACCATAATTAGGAATATGACTCAATAAATTAATTTAAATTATGATGTTAGAGGATCATACATAACAATAAGGCATGCTTGGTTTTGCATTTTGCTACCAAGTCATAATACAGTGAGGCGTATAATAGTAATACAAGGTGCAAGTGCTGGTTTGAGCCTGAAATCGCACCTAAAACCAAATTTAGTGTCAGTGTCTTTTGCAATATATAACCATATAACCATTTACGGACCGGAAACAGGCCATATTGGCCTTTTGAGTCCACATCGGTTCATTTCTTTTTTTCTTTCTTCTTCTTTGACTTGGCTTCGCAAACGAAGTCCTCAATAATTTCCTGTAGATTAGCTATGCTTTCCTTGCTCCAGAGAAATATTGGAGGCCAATGCATAGGACCCTTAGAGTGGCAGAGAGGTTCCATGGAGTCTCCCTCCCCTGCGCCACCCCCACCCCCCACCCCACCAACCCCATTGGTGTGATCCACAGGAATTATTGCCTGAAGAGGATGCACAAAACCATTGAGGAACCCTTCCACCCTGCACATAGCATCTTTCATCTGCTCCTATCAGGGAAGAATTACAGGATTATCAGATGCAGCACCACCAGGCTGAGGAATAGCTTCTTCCCGTGGGTAGTGAGGATGCTGAATGACCAAAGGAACTGCAAAATCAAAGTTTCTGTCTGCTGAGTTTCACAATTTCACAGGTCTGTGCCCAGAAACAAGGCTTGAGATTACAAGAAGGATTCAAAGATGTTCCAAATATTCCATAATGCAATTGTTTCTTCAGGTTTTTTAATGCTGTAAAAGTCGTATAGAAAAATTTGTAAAAATAAAGAATAAGAATTAATTCCAAATGATATTCCATAATGATGAAAAATCTCAATGAAGCGACCATTCAGGGACATCAATCCACCATATTCCTGATCTTTTTGGTGGCTGGAAAGATTTAGACGTCAATAAGACTTTAAGAAATAGGAGTAGGAATATGCTATTTGGTCTTCATAGCCTGCTTTATCATTTAGTAAGATAATCACTGATCTGATTGTGACTTCAGCTCCAATTACCTGCATTTTCCCTAAAATCCACTTAATTGCAAAATTTTATCTATGTTTTAAATGTACCCAATTAGGTAGCGTTTTCTGCTTCCCTGAACAGAGTATACCACAGATTCACCACTCTCTGGGAAAAGCCTCGTCTTCTCCATTCTAAACCTACTCATTTGAATCTTGAGGTGATATCTCCTCATTCTAGTCTCAAGGCAAGAATTCATCACAGAATATTCAGTCCTTGATCTGTTCACCTTGTCATTATATTTATGCACCCGGGCTAATTAAAGTTCTGGGAAATGCTGATCCAGGACATTAATGACAGAAATCCAGCAATGGAATGCGGTTCAATATCAAGAAGAATTAGTTGGACTTTCATTTCCCAAATCACAAGATCACAAGTTAAAGGAGCAGAAGAAGGCCACTAGGCCTATCAAGTCTGTTCCGTGACTCTACACTAAGCTAAACTATGCTCACACTAAATTCCAATTTCTAGCCTTTTCCCCATATCCCCTGATACCCATACTAATGAGATACTTGTCCATTTCCTGTTTAAATACTCCCTCCACTGCTTTGTGCGGCAGTGAGTTCCACAGATCCATGACCCTCTGACTAAAGAAGTTCTTTCTCCTCTCTGTTTTAATTGGATAACTTCTAATTTTAAGACTATGACCCCCTGTCCTTGATTCAGCCATCAAGGGAAACATCTTATCTGCATTCACTCTATCAAAACCTTTCAATATTCAAAATGTCTCTATGAGCTCCCCCCTCATTCTCCTATACTCCAATGGATACAACCCAAGAGCTGTCAAATGCTCCCCATACACCAGCCCCTGCATTCCAAGAATCATCCTAATAAACTCATCTGCACTGTCTCCAACAACATAACATCTTTTCTAAGATAGGGGTCCAAAAACTGTACACAGAACCCTGAATGGGTTCTCATCAGTGCCCCATAGAGTCTCATTAACATCTCTCCAGTCTTATACACTATTTCTCTTGAAATGAACGGTAGCATAGCATCAACCTTCTTCACTACCAATCCCACCTGGGCATTAACTTTTAGATTACTCTGCACAAGGAAATCCTCTGAGGATTGAATTTTCTCCCCATCCAAATACTGCTCTGCCTGTTTATTTCCACTGTCAAATGTAGAACCGAAGACTTCTCAACATTGTACTTCATCTGCCTTATTTTTTCCCAGTCTCCCAATCTATCTATACTCTTCTGCAATTTTACGGATTCTTCAACAGCTCCTGCTCTGCAACCTATCTTAATGTCATCCACAAATTTGGCCACAAAACCATTTGTTCTACAATCCAAAACATTAATATAAATTGTAAACAGCAGCGGCGCCAAGACCGACCCCTGCGGAACACAACTTGTTAAAGGATCCTTAATTTCAACTAGAAATACAGAAGGTGGAAGAGACTTAAAGGGAATAATGATAGATTTTTCACCCTGAGAGTTGAATGGACTACTTGAGGGAGTGATTGAACCTAGATATTGACAGCATTTAAGAAGTGCCCAGATGAACACTTGCATCTCTGGGGTGTAGAGGGCTGTGGATCAAATGCTGGGCAATGTGAGTAAAATGGAAGGGTACCCATAGGTTGGCATGGTTGACTTAGGCCAAATGGCCTGTTACTATGCTGTATGATTAAGTCGTCTATTGTCATCTGATTGTACAAGTACAACCCAATGAAACAGCATTCTCTGGTCCTCGTTGCAAAACACGCAGACACACAACCAGACATAACACACATACAGACAATCCATACATATGCAGGACAAATATATTATCTATACAAATAAATAAATTATATGATTTTATGGACATGTTTGTGCTTTACATTTACCATTCAGGAAAGACTGAATATTCATGCAAACCAGGACTCCTACGTTGCCTGCGTGGAACAGTACACAATGTGATCAGCAGTGAACATCCACACTTTTCAACCTAAGTTGGAGGGAAATCTTGAAGATGGTTAGGTCTAGGAAATGTTGGCTATTGAGAAACATCTACAGCAAATTCATTATTTTAATTTCTTGCAGGCAAACCATTCAAACACCTATGGAATTGAGAACTTCACTGACACAAACAACCTTGAAATCTGAGGCAATTTAGACTCACAAGGAAATGAAAAAGGTAAGGCCACTTGATATACGTATTTACACATATTTAATCGTAAACAGCAACTTGCATCTGCAGAAGTGAAATTAAATATGATGTAAGATCAAAATCTGATGTGATTATTGTGTTTTTGACCAGACTATTTCCTGCAGTATTGTACTCAACAGGTGATATTGAAAGGAAAGTGGATTTGTTTATATTTCCAATATAATCCTTCATAATATTAATTAAAGCAGATTTCTTTATAGTTTCTCTCCATACTCCCCTAAGCTTGCTTAATTAAGCAGGAATCAAAGCCAGTCTTGAAAATCAGTTCACAGTTCTGTTGTTCATGTAACAGAATACATGAGAATTTCCAATCTCCTGATTGAAATGGCAGTTTTAAAGCATAATTCCAAAGTATTAAGCATTTGCATCATGAAACATAAGCATAGTTATTTTCCTTCACTTGGAATTAGAAATAAATTTCCTTTTAAGTTTTCCAAGTGTTACACCCACCACATATTGACCAAAGAAGTATGATGTTAAAAGATAACTCAATTAAAATTGTAGTGAACATTATCAAAATCAAACCTGCATTTTTGTGATAAATGATCCTCTAAAAGGATCATTTTAATTCCTTTATAGTCAAATTGGTCATTTTTATACACTCTTTATAAGACTACACAGTTAAATCTCAAGTGAAGACCAAATGTCAAAAATGAAAGCTGGTGATACATTAAGTAAATGATTACAGACCTCTGCATTAAACAGGGCATAATTTTCCCATCTGGCTCATTGTCACAAGTACATTAAAGAAGCAAAACATAGCTCATGTCTGTTGTGCCCAGCAGCTAAGCATAATTTCAAGTTTATTCTCCATTACTTGAAGCAGTTTCATGCTCAATGTTCTAGGTGGCAGAATCACAGTGACCATTTGCAATATTATCCTTGACATAGCCAAAAAAAAAGTTAAAAGACATCTCTATTTTGGGTATATCTAAGAAAAGGTTGCACAGGATTTGCAATTTGTGTTCTCTTATTGTGATCCTAGTGATCTAGGATGTATTTATTCTTTAATTCCCGCAACTAAATTTGTACTCACGCTTCAGTTTGTGATCATTGAAGATGATTGATGGTTTGCTGGAATGGAATGTTGGTTCCATCGTTTCCCCACGACATGATGAAGCTGGTCTTTAATAGTTTTGATAGATTCTCAAGTGCAGCGTGCCACATTTGAATGAGAAAAGACCTTCAGGTGAAAGAGGTTCATGCTAGTCTGGATCTTTTGCACTGCCAGCCACAGTTAATTGGTTCAAATTAAAGAGCATCATTTAAGTCATTTTTGTGAAAATAATATGTCCAGTAGTGATTGCACGTATTAAATAAAAAGTTCAGTTTGAAAGAGGTTAGTGTTGAATGTAGAGTTTTTTGGAAAAAAAATACAAAAAAATACATCATACTAATGTTTACACTTGAAATCACCACAAGGCCACATCAAAATTGTAAGCATATCAAATATTATTTGTCCAATTATGCCAGGTCAGAATTTGGGTCTATCTGACAAAAGATTGCACAGAATTTGCATTTTTAAAAATCTTTCAGAAGAAACGTAATGTGAGGTCTGGTTGACTTTCTCAAGTGACCCTCATTCCACTATAATGAAAAGGAGTGAAAGAGTTTCATTTTGAAGTCACAGCCAATATTTATCTCTCAGTTAATATCACTTTGGAATGTCATCAGCCCATGAAATGTGATCTACCATTGGACGTTTTTTGAAATACTTTTATTTCTATAGACTCAGTCAACCAGAAGTTAGTAAAAAGAATGATAATTTGTTCTCCTGATCAGTTGATGAGAACAAGGTTAAGTACATAACTGGCCATACTGATGAGAAGAATATGCTACAAAATTCACATGCAATATCTCTGTTGCTTCTAACTGAGCCAGGATGGTACTGATAAAATCATTGAGCACACTCAATCTAATGAAGGGGAAAATCAACTCAATGTGGAACCCTAATCATTGTTCCTTGGGTATAAATTTCACCCTCATGATCTGACACTGATCACCTTATTTCTATTTTCATTGGATAAGCATGATGAAAATTTGTGGTTTCTGTAACAGCTGTGAGTCCCCCTTGCCAGCTCACTGTCCATGTGGAAACAATAAAAATTCCCACCCGTGATCCTTGCCAGAATGCCAGTGGAAACTAATCCACTTTGGATTTCTCCTGATTGGAGATTGTGACATTCAAGAGAGTGGGTTAAAATCAGTAGAAATATTTTAGTGCTTTTATTTCCAAATATTTTGGGATTAGTTACACAGTGAATGGAATGGAAAGGCAAACCAAGGGCAATTTATACTGAGCAGCCAATTCACAATCAGCTCATCTGCACAAGCCATACTGACCAACTTCCCTTCAGGATTTATCCTGTGTACCTTCCAATGGTGGATTAAGTGCTCCCAGCATGAAAAAAAACAACATGATGAGAAAGGGTGCAAATTGAGATTCTGCAGGTCAATGAATCAGTTTCATAATTATTTGGCTTAAATACATAAAATTGGGCAGGTTCCAGATCAAGTGAATGGGCCTTCATTTTGCCATGTATAACTTCTAACAATGTATGGCAGCATAGAATTTTCAAATTATTCCACATACTGCATCATGTTGAAATCTCCAAAATATTTCACACAGTTAATTTCTTTTGAAGTACAGTATTTTTGTTGTGTAAAAAATTGCTACTGATTGTCTGAAATCCCACTCAGCCTCATGAATTTTGGGATGAGGTATGACTGCAACCTGTAAGGATGTTTCCCCTTGACTCCCAGTGACTAATGACACTAAGGCTCATTCATACCATCATCTGACAGATGCTGCTTTGATATGTAGTGCAATCACTATCACCTCAGTCCTGGAATTCAACATTTTTGTCTGTTTTTGGCCATGAGTTTGCATTGAGAACTGGATCCAAGTGGCACTGGCAGTGACAAAACTGTGGTTGGATGAGCAGGTTATTGTTGAGTCAGCTGTTGGATAACATTATTGTTCAATGGGAACCATCTGTTTGTTGATGGCAGACATCAAAAAAGACAAATTTAAGCATAAGGAAAGCTGTATGATCAATATTCATACACCCTTGTTCCGTGATCAAGTTGTTAACTCAATTTTTCCTTCTGAATATCAAATAAAACATTTGTTCTGTCCTTCACTTGATAATAGAAAGCTGTCACCAAACGAAAGGCTACAATTGCCTACAGAGGGTAACAACAGTAAGTAAGACTGTGAGTTACACATAAATACAAGCAAATGAACATGAGACACTGATTTAAGGTACAGCGTACTACTCTATTTTTTTTTCACACTATGAACCATACTGACCAAAATACACACAAACATTTCCCTCTTGAATATACACAGTGTCATTTTATCCCCTTTTCCCCCCTCCCTTCCCTCCCTTCTTCACACTACCCCCACTCCCCACCCACTCAACGTTCATCATATATGATACATTAAATCCATTAAACAATGTCATCACACAATGAAAATAAACAAGAAAATTGTGTCATCTACTTTTACACACTGGGTCAGTTCATTTCGTCTTCTTCTCATTCTATCATTTTAGGGGGTGGAGGTCCACGGTAGGCCCTCTCTGTTGTGTTCCATGTACGGTTCCCAAACTTGTTCGAATAATGTGACTTTAGTTTTTAAACTATATGTTTTTTTTCCAATGGAATACATTTATTCATTTCTATGTACCATTGCTGTACTCTCAGGCTCTCTTCTGATTTCCAGGTTGACATTATACATTTTTTACTTAAAGGACAAATTGGGAAGCAAACTGAGGTTACTAGAAGGAAGCAGCTTTGAATATGTGATTACAGACACAATGATAATTAAAAGATTTATAACAAACATGTACATCAAACTGCAAGAGAAAGAGAATGATGAAATAAGCTGTAAACCCAATCAAAAGTGGGAACAAGATCTAAACATAAAGATAAAAAATGAAAAATGGGAAAAGCTATGCCCCGGAACTATGAGAAATACAATAAACACGAGGTTACACATGATACAATATAATTGGTTACACAGGCTATATATCACACCCCAAAAGTTAAATAAATGGGACCTAACAGTACCAGATAGATGTTTTCGCTGTAAGAAGGAAACGGGAACAACAGTATATGCAATTTGGGCATGTGAGAAAGTGGAAAAGTTTTGGGAAGATCTAAATCAGGTATTAAATAAAATCACAAAGAGCAACATACCAAAAAATCCAGAGATCTTTCTTCTAAGTAATATCTTTTTTTCTTTGGCTTGGCTTCGCGGACGAAGATTTATGGAGGGGGTAAAAAGTCCACGTCAGCTGCAGGCTCGTTTGTGGCTGACCAGTCCGATGCGGGACAGGCAGACACGATTGCAGCGGTTGCAAGGGAAAATTGGTTGGTTGGGGTTGGGTTTTTCCTCCTTTGCCTTTTGTCAGTGAGGTGGGCTCTGCGGTCTTCTTCAAAGGAGGCTGCTGCCCGCCAAACTGTGAGGCGCCAAGATGCACGGTTTGAGGCGTTATCAGCCCACTGGCGGTGGTCAATGTGGCAGGCACCAAGAGATTTCTTTAGGCAGTCCTTGTACCTTTTCTTTGGTGCACCTCTGTCACGGTGGCCAGTGGAGAGCTCGCCATATAATACGATCTTGGGAAGGCGATGGTCCTCCATAAAGAATTAGGCCTCATACAGGATGAAGCACATAAAAGATTTATTATGATAGCCTTAGCTGTAGCAAAAAAGCATACTACTCTATTGAGGACATAAAACCTACTCTTGTAGTAGACATCATCTTAACTGTTAATGTTGCCTGATCATCATTCCTAGGTACTGCCATTCTATATTTAGTTATATTCTGATGGCACTGTGAATCAATAAATCTCCCCTGGGCTCAGGTTAGGGTGAGGAATTTTGTTGAACAGTGAAGCACAACCTCCTTTTCATCCTGCGTGATCAGCGGAGGTTCTCCAACACTTTTGTGTATTACCTTTGACCCCAGCATCTGCATATTTTCTTGTTTACCCCCAACAAGTGACCATCATTTTAGTCTCCTATAAACAAGATAATGCCAAGCTTTTCTCTACTGAGGCGAAAACGCTAGAAAACAAATTGCTTTGTGCAATTATGTGAAGATATGTCTACATAGATCAAATGAGAACTGTATCCATAGAGACAATAGCAAATTGAGTACATCACACTTTAACTATTAGAATCAGAAAGCTATAAAATACACAGCATGCAAACAGTTTCTTCAAACCACCAATCCTATTCTTACCATAAAACACCCATGCACTTTAATCCCATTCCATTCACAATCTGTCAACTCTGCCAAAGGTCACTAATTGCCTCCACGCTAGGGGGAATTTGGAGTGAACAATCAAGATATGAAAATGCATTTCTTTGGCATGAGGGATAATTCTAGGGAATGCAGAAGAAACCCATGTGGTCACATGGAGAATATGCAGTCTTTGAGGGCCTGTGGTCTTCCCTCTGCACATTTTTCCCTTCTCCCCCCTCCCTGCCTTTTTATTCAGATGCCTGCCTGCTTTTTGCTCATACTTTGAAGAAGGGCTCAGATCCAAAACATTGGTTTTACATCTTTACCTTCTATGGACAACAAGTACCAGTAATCCACTGAATTCCTCTAACATTTAGGGTCGGACTGGTTGGCATGGTGGTTAGTGCAACACCTTTACAGCACCAGCAATTGGGACCGGACTGGGGTTCAAATCCCGCACTGTCAGAAAGGAGTATGTATGTTCTCCAGTGTCTGTGTGGGTTTTCTCCAGGAACTCCAGTTTTCTCCCATGGTTTAAAATGTACTGGGAGAGTAGGTTAATAGGGTGTAAATTGGGTGGCACAGACTCGTGGGCTAAAATGGTCTGCTACCATGCTGTATGTCTAAATTAAAAATAAAAATAAAACATTTTATGTTTTTACTGTTGATAACATGGCAGCATCAGCCAAGGGTCAACAATAAGCAAATTATCCCTTTAATTTTATTGTTGAGGTGGAGGTGATATGTTGGACTTCTTACTGCGGAATGTACATATTCTGGATGTGGTTAACATAGAAGGAGTTTCCTGATGCTTCGGCCAATAATTTGGAAACATCAATGCCCAATCAGAATTGCAAATTGATTGCAATCATGTTCAGTCAAATTGGTGTTTAATCTTATTGATGGAGTTTAATTTTGCATTATTTATCTCACCAGTATTTTTTATGTTCATCTTGTATGACCATTTTAGAGAGGAAAAATTGCTCTTGTTTGAATTTTATGTTATCTTCTGGTATATCTTCAAGAATAACAATTGGAAGCATTACTTTAGCTATACATATATTAACATATTTTTACTGAATCGCTGTTTCTGTTTTCAAAGAGCTCAAATGATTTTGCTTGGGCAATGTTTTTCGTATCAGCTTCCAAGATAATGGTTTTAAAATAGCACAATAGGTATATGAAACACACTTTAGAAATTCTCTTTTCATACACAGTTATCAACAACTAAACAACAGTCTGAGATAACCAACAGGGCAGAACAGTTAGCGTAGCAGTTAGCCCAACCCTATTACAGCGCCAGCGACCCAGGATTGAATCTGGCACTGCATGTAAGGAGTTTGTATGATCTCTTCAGGTTTTCGTCTGGATGCTCTGGTTTCATCCCACCATTCAAAACATACAAGGGTCGTAGATTAATTGGGGTATTTGAGCAGCATGGACTTGTGAGCTGGAAACACCTGTTACTGAGCTGTAAATCTAAATTTAATTTTTAAAAATTGTGGTTTGTCAGTATTGCCTACATCTCAAGTACAAATATTCAACAGAACTTTTATGAATGCTTCAGGCCTCCAAACAGGCTGAGATTGATTGATCTTATGTAGTGCAAGTCAAAAAAAAATTGCTTTCTCTCAATGAGAGTCTAGTATAGTTAGTGTGAGCAGTTCCTTTGATCGCTCAGCATTCTCAACTGCCTGTGGGAAGAAGCTGTTCCTCAGCCTGGTGCTGGCTCTGATACACTTGTATGTCTTCCCTGATGAGAGCAGTTGAAAGATGCAAAGCGTAGGGTGGAAGGGGTCCTCAATGATTTTGCCCGCCCTCTTCAGACATTGATCCCTGTAGATCAGATCGATCGATGGGGAGGGAGGGAAACTCCCATGATCCTCGCTTCCATTCTTATGGTCCTGTAGATTGACCATTTATCTACAGCTCCTACATAAGGTTGACATGATGCTGACTGGTACCTTTTCCCGCTTCAGTTTTCTCAGCAAGTGTAGCTGCTGTTGCGTAATGAGAAAATGTTCAGTGCCCATGGTAGGTCACGAGCACCAAGGGGTAGGTGCTCTCCATTTTCTCTTATGCAGAATTGTTGATGTGTAATGATGGTTGTCATTCCTGGTCCTTCTGAAGTCCACGATCATCTCCTTTGTCTTGTCCATGTTGAGACACATGTTGTTACTTTTGCACCATTTCACGATGTTTACAATCTCTTCTGTGAAATCCGACTCATTATTGTTGCTGATGAGGCCAACTACTGTTGTGTCATCTGCAAAATTGATGACGCTGTTGGAGCTGGATATGGTGATGCCATTGTGGATCAGTAGCGTGAACACGAGAAGGCTGAGCACACAGCCCTGATTAAGAGCACCCCCCCCTCCAAGTTTACAGTTAAAGCCTTACTAATATACTTAATGCTAATAAAGATAAAGACACTTACTAGGCAGGAACAGGGAGACACAATGGGAGAGTCACCTCAGTGGCAAGTGGCACTGGTTGCCGAAATAACTATATCACTTTTTCAAATGGGAGACTATTTTTAGAATTCATTGGTCAATTGGATATAATGGTGAAGTTAGAAATCTGAGAATATTAAAATTGATGTCCAATAAGTTACAACATCATCATTTTTATAGCAGCACAACCTAAAGAAATATTTAAATGGTCATAAGGTTGTATAGCATGGAAATAGTTCCTTTAGCCAAATGTGTCCATGATGACCAAGCTTGTCCCATTTGCCTGCATTCAGCCAATAGCTCTCTAAGCATTTCCTATCAAAGTACTTGTGAATTATTTTTGAATGTCACATTTGTCCTTGTTTCTTCTACTTCCTCTAGAACAGTGGTACTCAACCTTTTTCTTTCCACTCACATACCACTTTAAGTAATCCCTATGCCATCGCTGCTCTGTGATTAGTAAGGGATTACTTAAGGTGGTATGTGAGTGGGAAGCGGTTGAGAATCACTGCTCTAGACCCAATTGTTATTGAAATATTTTGTTTGAGAAAAATTGTTATTGGCCCATTTCCTTTGGTGTTATGAAACTGGGCGCATAACAGTGGTCTTCAACCTTTTTCTTACCTCCCACATACTACCTTAAGCAATCCCTTACTAATCACAGAGTGAGTGGAAAGAAAAAGGTTGAGAACCACTGGTCTAGAAGCTTGTTCGATGTGTCCACCACTCTCTGTGTGAAGACGGTACACTCGGATCCCTTTTAAATCTTTCCGCTCTTACCTTAAATTTATGGTCCCACCAATGTCTGGTACAACTGTAATGTGATGTCCCTGACACTCAAATCAGTGCCCTGACAAATGAAGGCAAGCATTGAAAATATCTTCTTATCCACCTGCATTACCACTTTCAAGCAACCTGTACTGCCAACTCTCTTCGTTCCACAACACTCCACGGGGCCCTACCATTCACTAGAAAAAATCATATACCTTAATGAAGGGTTCAAGCCTGAAACATTGGTTATGTATTTTTACCTTTGGTATATAAAAGACACTGTTTGACCTGCTGAGTTTAAGAAGAAGAAGATAAAAGACACTGTTTGACCTGCTGAGTTTCTCCAGCATTGTGAGTTTTTTTTTACCTTACTGTTCACTGTATAAGTTCTGCTTGAAGTTTATCTACCATACTGAAACAGCTTGCACTTGTCTGAGTCTCATGCAATGTGACCTCCCAAACTAGCCTATCATGCAAGGATCTAGTCAAAGCCCTTGCAAAAGGCCATACAGACAATATCTACGATGCTGCAAATATTTCTGCCAGACCTCCTGCAATTTCTTCCCTAGTTTACCATATGTTCTAGGATACATTTGAACATGGCCTGCATTTTAAGACTTCCAGCACTTCTTCTATAATGGCATAGTTAGCATTGGGATGGAACGGTTAGTTTATGGTTAACGTAGCAGTTAGCATAACCTATTACAGTGACATCAACTGGGGTTTTAATCCAGCATTCTCCCCGTGTCTGGGCAGGTTTTCCCCAGGTGCTCTGGTTTCCTCCCACTCTTCAAAAAACATACCGGGATTGTACATCAGTTGGGTGGCACAGACTTGTGGGTTGAAAAGACCTGTTACTATGCTGTATGCTTAAATTTAAAAATTAAATTAAAAGATATAAATAACATAGACTCTCTTCAAGACATCACCATTTATTTCCCTGAGTTCCCTGGCCATTACATTACAAGCAAATGGAATATTTTGAATGTCTATTTATTGGTTTATCCAGCTGGCAGATGCTATATTGAACTGTAGGGTTTGGGGATAGTGTGCAAAACATAAAGAATGCACATTAAGGGAGAATGTACATTAAGGAACATCTTGAATAATGTAATATATGCCAAGGTGTTATATAGGAGTGTAATTCTAAGATAATTTTTTGGCTACCTATATAGTCACCCATTGGAGAATTGAAGTGGAGAAAAGAGCAAAATTATTAATAAGATATGGACAATATATTGATGATATAGCAAAATTAATGGAAGCTTCAGTTGAAGCATTTAATGATTTTGTGGAATTGGCACATGTACATGTGTTTAAGGCAGGTTGGATAACAGTAATTGCCATTGTCACTGTGTGTAAGATTTACAGAATAAACACTTAACTTGTTTGTACATGTAGTGGTTTGCACAATATATCTAACATTTCACTGAATTATTTTCCATATAGTGTTTTGCAAATGGGAAGTGATTGAATTGTGGCTGAATTCCACGCATCTCTATATAAAAAAAAATATCAAGTGGAGTGAAATCTAGCAAACTCAGTACTTACTCAACTCTTTTGAAACTACAATTCCTCTCAAGTGAGAGGAGTGAGAGGAAGATAATATCATAGTAACATAAGGAGAAATTAAGAAGTAAAATTTTTCCAAGCAAATTAATTAGATTATTATTGATAGTAGTTTGGACTATGAAGCAAACAGATTTTTTTTTGGGGGGGGGGTGTTGTGCTTAGAGGCACAGATGGTGGAACAGCTGCCTCTAGCTCCAGTGAAGCAATGAACACCCTAGAGACCATGTACAAACCTCCCATCAATGCAGTCTTCACAAGGTACCTTCTGAGATTCCATGCTCAGCAGACCGTGGAGACGGCCGAGTCCTACCTGGGAGCTCTACGTGAGTTAGCCCGACCGTGCCTGGCAGAACCCAGGGTGAACGAAAGGGAGGTCGAAAGGTTGATCAGAGATGCCTACATCCAGGGTCTACACTCGAGAGCTGTCAGGCAGATGCTGCTGGAAGACAATATCTACTCCCTGGCCAAAACAGTGGAGGTAGTCTGAGCCCTGGAGGCAACAGTCCTGCACACCGAAGCCTTCAACTCCAGGCTTCCCCAGGTCTCCACGTGGTCAGCACAGACAGCAGATGAGAACATTATTGCTACGGGCACTGTTAGGTCTGCTTTGTTCATGAATGAGTGAGACAAACACCAGGCTGAGTCGAAATCAGGGTTCTTTGTTCTTTATTACCGGATTGTAACACTTGCGACTAAACATGTTAGTCGGAGAATGCATTCTGCCGTTATCAGAAAAATGGTGATTTTTTATACCCTTGGATACATGCATAGAACATCATCATATCATTACTTGTCCAATGACTAAAACTGTTGCTATCCTTTCCCTGCTAGCTTCCTGCCTCTCAATCCATCAATGTCTCTCTTATCTTGTAAGTACAAGGATGCATTTACATCTTGTTACAGCCCTGTACAGGGCAGGGTAACTCCTTACACATTCCCATCTCATGATGTTTTACCTTACAGCACCCCACGCCCTTGTAAGTACTATGGGTCCCAGTGTGGGTCAGATCGACGATCGCGCCAAAACTGCCAGGCCAGAAATCAGTACTGCTCAAGATGTGGCAAGAAAGGCCATTTTGCTAAAGTATGCCTCTCAAAGCCTGCCGGCAGTTCAGTGGCCCTCTACAACCAGCCCCCCTACTACCCGATCCCGGCCACGTGCAATTGCTGGTCAACACCATTGCCCCCACAGCAACTTCCGGCCTCCCCAACCTTGGCAGCCCTACTTCCAGCATCACCAGCAACAATCGCTGATCGCCACGTGCATGCCATGTGCCCAGACGAGCCCTCGACCATGCCAGCGCTGCCCACGGACTACAATGACTTCACTTCCAGTCCACTGAGTAATGTCACTTCTGTCACCAGCGATGATGTCACCAGCACTAACGGCCGATGGCGTGACATCACTTCCCCCGATCCTAACAGCGCAGCCGGGGAGGAAGGCCAGCCAGGTCACCTCCACGCATCCCCACGTGGTGCCACCATCTTGTGTCAGGTAGGCACAGGTGCCACAGCCACTCAGGCGCTCCCAGGCCTACAACGAGCATGGCACCGATGATGATGACGATGTGGTCAACTTAGGTGCTGACCAGGCCGCCCTAATGATGCATCCCATGCCTCCAGATGCCACCGATCACCAGCCACCACACCCATGTCTATGGAGAGCACCACCAGCCAACACTCACCTCTCGTGACGCACCCCACGCCTACAGAGGATGCTGCCGGCCACAACTCATCTCCACCATTGGGCAATAATGACTTTGACCCTGAGATAGTCCTAGCGGCCCCACACTGACCAGAGACATCCTTCATGGCCTCGGGCGCTCCATGATGGACATCAAAATCAATGGCCAGGTAACAAAGTGCCTAATAGACAGTGGCAGCACTGAGAGCTTTATTCACCTAGCATGGCCCACTCTCTAAAACTCAAAATCCACCCCACTACATTCTCTATCGCCTTTGCTGCCCAGGACCGAACTATTAATACCCTCGGGTGCTGCTCTGCCGATCTGACTGTAGTGGGGGGGAGACATACACCGGGTTCAGGCTCCTGGTCATGCCCAAATTCTGCACCCCAGTTCTCTTGACTTCCAATGTCACCTGCAGAGTGTCACCCTCACCCTCGGGCGACCCTAACCCCACTCACGCTCCACAACGCACCGTCCAACCAGCCATGACACCCTCTCCCAGACCTACACATCATTCCACGACGACCAACTGCAGGCACTGCACGAGTCCCTCTGCCACCTGGGCATCCCCCACTTACTTCATTTTATCAAGTCCCAGAACCTTCAGTACACCGTCAGGGATGTCAGTACCATGACTGAGGCATGCCAGGTCTGCGCAGAATGTAAGCCCCACTTCTTCCGCCCGCCCCAGGCCCACGTCGTAAATGCCACTCGGCCCTTCGAGCACCTCAGCATAAACTTCAAGGCCACCCTGCCTTCCACAAATTGGAATATCTATTTCCTCATGGTCATAGATGAGTACTCTGCTTCCCTTTCACCATCTGATGCCCAGAAACCTCCACAGCCACCGTCATCAGGGCACTGATGCTGATTTTCACCATGTTCAGCTACCCCGCATTCATTTATAGTGACTGTGGGTCTACCTTCATGAGTGAGGAACTGCACCAGTACCTGACAGCAAGGGGCATCACAACTAGTCGGACGAATAGTTACAACCTGAGAGATAATGGACAGGTGGAGCGCAAAAACGGGGTAATCTGGAAGGCAGTCCTTCTGGCCCTTAAGTCTAAGGGGTGGTCCATAGAGTACTGGCAGGACGCCCTCCCTGAGGCACTCCATGCCATCAAGGCACTCTTGTGCATGGCTACCAACGAGACCCCTCACAAATGCCTGTTTTCATTCCCAGGAAAATGGCAACAGGAACATCACTCCCAGCATGGTTCACGTCCCTGGGACGTACTCCTGCATAGACACATGCGGGTCCACAAGGCCTAATCCCTGGTCGAGCAAGTGTTCCTCCTTCACGCAAACCATAACTACGCCTACGATAGGTTCAGCAGCAGCAGGGAGGACACCGTCTCAACCAGGGGCCTTGCACTAGCAGGAGCACCCACCACAGCACAACAGCATCCTTCATCCCAGGACCATGCTGGCCCAATGCACTCTCCCGACCCTGGACAGCTGTGGGACACCCAGGCCATGCTGGCCTGCCACGCCTTCCCCACCCCGGGCACCCCGGACTCACTCCAACCATGGGGGATGAACCCACCCCGCCACCCATCCAATGTCCCACACACACTTCAACTTCGGCCACCCCGGCCACCCCACTGCGCTGTTCCACGCCAGTCACTCTGGCCCCCACCCCTGCCCACCTGACTAGACCCTGCCTACTCTCACCAACCTTTGACCAGGAGCCAACCCTGTGATGGTCGCAGAGACTCCGACAGCCACCGGACTGTCTAAACCTGTAAATAATATACATATGTTTGGGGCTTTGTAGAACATGGAGTGTAACCTCCCTCTCCTCAGCACAATTTTAAAGAAGGAGATGAATGTGGTGATACACCACTAGCCTACTGCAGGGGGCAACCTGTGTACCTGCAGATGAGCAATGGAGGACAAGGCAACACCTGTCTGACTGTCAATCAGCCAACCTGAATTGACCAAGCCCCACCCAGTCAGCTGCCAATCACCCTCCGGGATATAAGCTACAACTGGCCCACCGAGGTCAGTCTCAGAGCCAGCACAGCCACTCTCACAGCCAGCTCTATGGAGGTTTATGTGGTATAAAGCCTGCTGAACAAACTTTGCTTTGTGTCTGTTTTTTCTGCTCAATAGTGCATCACACCAGCAAAGTGATCTCCCAGTCTGTGTCCAATCTCTCTGATGTTGAGAAGGCCATAACAGGAATGCCAGATGCAGTGAATGACCCCTGCATATTCACAAGTGTGGGAGTTGGTGGGTTTGTAGAAAATGTCTGTCAAGAGTTTGTCTCCCGAAATGGAGTCAGAGATTGAGAAAGGGGAGAGTGTTGCTAGAAATGGTCCAAGTGTATTTGAGGTCAGCTAATTGGATAAAGTCAACAAGCTCATAATATGTGCAAGAGACAGCACCAATGTAGTCATCAATGAAGTGGAGGAAGAGTTGTGGAGCCTTGTCTATTTAGACCTGTAGCATGGATTGTTTCACATAGCCAAAAAAAGCAGGCATATCTGAGGCCCATTTGGGTGCCCATGGATACCCGTTGACTTGGAGAAAGTGGGATATGTCAAAGGAGAAGTTATTGAGGAAGTTGTTGGTGGAGGGGTACTGATTGGGTCTGTTCTTCAGGAAGAAACAAAGTGTTTTGAAGCTTTAGGTATAGGGGGTGGAGATTGGTATTCCATGGTGAAGATGAGACGATCAAGTTCAAGGTAATGGAAGTTGTTGAAGTAATGAGGACATGTGAAGTATCATGGATGTAAATGGGGAGGGACTGGACCAAGAGGATCAAAACAGAGTTGAGGTAAGTGTATACCATGGAATACACGGAAACAATGGGTGCTTGAGACAGTGGCTTGATATTTTTTGGTGGGGTCCTGTTCAAGGGGCAAGTAGGAGGAGTGTTCTGAGACCTGCTGTCTGTTAGAGATCATTGCACCAGACCACAACAACAACACCCTTTTCTACAGATTTGATAGTGAGGTTAGGATTTGTGTGGAGAGAGCGAAGGGAAGAGGGTAACAAGGTGGTGAAATTAGAATAAGTGAGGGGACTACTGAAGCCAAGATTATTGATGTCTGGACAGTACTTGGAAATATAAAGATCAAGAGTGGGCAGAATCCTGGTGGAAGAAATGGGTACATTGATGAAGGCATCATGATATGTGCAGAACCTATTGAGGTGTGGGCCAAAGAGGACAAAACTGAGGCCTCCACGGAGGACAGAGCATTCCATCTCCGAGAGGGAAAGGTCAGAGGCAATGATGAAGACTAGGCAGTAGTTGGAGTGGGGGCCAAAGGGGAGGAGGGTATCAGGAGGATAGGAGGATATGGATGTGGTGGGTTGGAGGTATCCAAGGGAAGAAGGGGAGGGTTGGGAAAGTCAAAGGAGTTAGGGGTTAGGTTGAGCATGAGAGGGGCCAGGGTGAGAGTTTGCAAAGGAAGCTCGGTCCTGCAGGCCATCAGGAGCAAGGTGAGAGTTTGCAACAGAGGCTCAGTCTTGTAGATCACCGGGGCCAGGGTGGGAGTTCATGATGGAGGCTTGATTCTGTAGGCTGCCAGGGCCAGTGTGGTTCACCATGGTGGTTCAGTCCTACAAGCTGTTGGATCAGGGTGGGAGTTTACTGTGGAAGCTCGGTTCTGTAAGCTGGTGGGGCTGGGTTGAGTTGGTATTTTCTGAGGATTTTTGTAACTACTAAATCTGTAAGGACTTTATCTTGACCTCATGCTTTTGCATTAAATGCTTGTGTTCCCTAATTGGCACAGTAGTGGTCTTACACCTCTGATGCACAACATGCCTATCAAATATTCATTGAGTGTCACATCACTGCACAAAATATAGAGCAGGATTGAGAATGGCATGAATGCCCTTACACAACTTGCAGCATTACAATTGGAAGGATTGTGAAATGCAGAGAAAATTATGGAGATGGTCATTATGGACATTATTATTTACATATTTAATTTAGAGGTCAAGCACAGTAACAGATCCTTCCAGCCCATGAACCCATGCTACCCAAATACACTCATATGACCATAAGACCATAAGACATTAGAGCAGAAATAGGCTATTCACCCATCGAGTTTGCCCTGCCATTTACTAATGAGCTGATCCATTTTGCCACTCAGTCCCACCTCCTAGCCTTCTCGCCATAAACTTTGATGCCCTGGCTAATCAGGAACCTAAATACACTTGGCCTCCACAACTGCCTGTGGCAACAAATTCCACAGATTTACCACCCTCTGGCTGTAGAAATTCCTCCAAATCTCTGTTCCAAGCTCTTCAATCCTGAAGTTGTGCCCTTTTGTCCTGGACTCTCCCACTATGGGAAACAATTGTTCTATATCTCTCAGCCCATGCCTCTTCCAAAGAGATCCCACCTCATTCTCCTAAATTCTAATGAGTACAGGCCAAGAGCAGTCAACCCCTCCTCATATGATAACCCTTTCATTCCCAGAATCATCCTGTGAACCTCATCTGAACCCTTTCCAATGTCAACACATCCTTTCTTAAATGATGAGCCCAGAATGGCTCACAATACTCCAAATGAGGTCTCAACAGTGGCTTATAAAGCCTCAAAAATGAACCTGCTGAATATTTAGAATGTGGGAAGAAACCAGAGCACCAGAGTAAATCCACACAGGACACGGAAAGAATATACAGACAGACAGTACCAGATTCAAATGTGGGTCTCAGGCATAGTGGTAGCATTGTGCAAAACACTACGCCAGCAGTGCAGCTCGAAATTATTCACAGACTTAATAATGGTCGCATGAATCATGGTGAATGACATCTCTTCCATCAGGAAATATGATGTAGTCTTGCTTGCTTTATAAAGGCATATTGTTATTGCCAATAATTAAGATACATCTTATCTTGGAAAGAAGGTTATTGTACTTTAATGGCTGTCATGCAATGTATTTGGGTGATGAGCCAATCATGTATAAATGGGGCATGAGTTCTAATTGATGGATATTGCCAATGTATATCTGAGGAGGTATAGTGCATGGAGAACTTGCTGAGGCTGATGGAGCAACTGGAGGAATGCATTCAATGAGTGAACACCAATTCAGTTAAAGGGAACTGTACAAAATTATTCTATATTTTTACATTGGATACTGGATAATTATCATTACTCTGACAGAGAAACATCTCTCCTGACCTTTCTGAACTCTCCTTCAAACAGATAAAATAACAAAAAGAAAACATCAATTCTGTCCTATTTCTTCCAGCGCCATTTTTACATTCCAAATTTTGTGTTTCTTAATAACTTTTATATCAAGTGTACACTCTCTTTAATTTACTGTACTTCCCAAGCTATTTTCAGATTTGTAGAAACATATTAATGTATATTCATACTTTAACCGCTGTCATACCAGGTGATCACACCAACTTATCCCCATGGCAAGCATGAGCTCTTCCTATCATGTCTACCACAGATAATGGCTTTACATTATCCATTCCATCTTCTCTGCAACTTCAAATGAACTTGGTTTCTCTCTTTCCTACTTCTGAATAGGGGTTTTGATCCTGAAACATTAATTTTTCTTCCCTTTCCTTACAGACGACCTGATCCGCAGTGTGTTTTTCGTATTTTCTCCACTTATTTTAGATTTACAGCATTTGAATTTTTTTACATTTTCATCCATTGCAAAGATGTCAGAAATGCATGAACAGAAAATTGAAACTAATTGCCAATGCTGGATACATATGTGAAAATGAGATGGATCATGTTTTTGACACTCAGAAAATAAATTCAATGCTTTGTCTAATGCTGACATATGCTTTGTATTATTGACAACATATGGTGAATCAGTTTTATTGATGAGGAAACAGTTTTAACTGTAAGGAAATTGTTCCTCAAATTTCACAGAAGTATCTGTTCACGTTTCACAAATAAATCTTAGCCAGAAAAGGTAGTGCTGGGACACATCTTGGAGATCCAACAATCTGAGCCACAAGGTAGTCATCTGCAAATCAGGTGGAAGTCCACAGGTAGGAGATTTACTACCTTTTGTACATTGTTGTTCAAAGATCAGTGACTTTCAGGCATTTCCTCACAAGGAAGGAGGTGGGGGTGGGGGGGTGGGGGGGGTCCCACATCTGCACAAAATGTTTTCCACTTCGCTCATGTGCACGTCCAAGTATTTAGATGGAGAATTCTACCTCACTAGTTGAGGAAAGCATTCTGTGTAATAATTTAATGGGAGAAAGGGGTAGTTTTTTAGAAAAGAATCTACAGCAAGATGCAGCAAACATTTTATTCCAGGAGAAAGACATCAACAGAATTTATTGAAATATATTTTTGACTCATTTGGCATCGGCTCTTTAATCTAGCGATTAGAGTCAAGTATTTTAGGCAAACTTTTTAAAATTATCGGAATTGGGGAAAGTGGTAAGATGGAAGGATAAAAGATTAATGAGAAGTCATTTGAAGTTAACTGATCAGTTAGGAAAGCTACAACTTTGCACTCTGCATAGCTTCAACCAACATTTGCTTCATACTGGAAGGATACTAGCATGGGTAGAGCATTGGTTAATAGGCAGGAAACAGAGAGTGGGAATAAGGGATATGAGTTGATTGCCTGCTATTAATGGTCTTCTGCAGGGGTCAGTGTTGGGGCCTCTTCTTTTTACGTTGTATTTGGATTTGATTTGTATAATGGAATAGATAGTTTTGTGGCAAAATTTGCAGGTGACACCAAAATAAGTGGTAGCGCTGGTGGCGCTGAGGATCCAAAGAGGCTATAGAGAGACTTGAATAGATTAGGAGAATGGGCAAAGGGATGGCAGATGAAATACAATGTTGGGAAGTATATGGTCTTAAGCTATGGTACAAGAAATAGACTATTATTTAAATGGGGAGAAAATTCAAATTTCAGAGGTGCAAAGCATCTTAGGAGTCCTCATGCAGGATACCCTAAATGTTAACCTCCAGGGTGAGTTGACAATGAAGAAAGTGAATGCAATGTTGGCATTCATTTCTAGATAATAGCAAACAAGAGTAGGGATGTAATGATGAACTCTATAGGGTGCTGGTGATACCTCACTTGGAGTACAGTACTGTGTACAGTTTTGGGTGCCTTGTTTGAGAAGGATGTTCTAGCATTGGAAAGGGTTCAGAGAAGATTTACTAGAATGATATCAGGAATAAAAGGGTTAGATATGAGGATCATTTTTCGGCTCTTGGACTATACTCATTGGAGTACAGAAGGATGAGGGGGGAACCCTAGAGAGACATTTTGAATGGTCTGGACAGAGTAGATGTGACAAAGTTGTTTACCATGGTAGTGGAATATAGGACAAGAGGCCACAATTTCAGGATAAAAGGGCGTCAATTTAAAGCAGAAATGTGGAGAAACTTCTTTAGACAGAGGGTCGTGAGTATGTGGAACTCGTTGCCACAGGTGGCAGTGTAAGTGAGGTTGGTGGATGCAATTAAGACTGAAATACACAGGTATTTGATTAGTCAGAGCATCCAGACTTTCAGGGAGAAGGCTGAGGAGTGGAGCTGAGTGATAAGGATCAGCTCATGATTAAATGGCAGAGCAGACCCGATGGGTTGATTGGCCTACTTCTGCTCTTATATCTTGTGATGTTGCGATCTTGTGAAATTGGGCAGTGTGTAAAACCAGCATTTCATTCTGATCCCATCAGTCTTCTGACAGATGGCTTACATTAAATATGCCCCTAAAGACTCTGCAAGGAGACAAGCTCCAATGCTTTTTTTTTTGCCAGAGCTTAAACAAAATTTATTTGGTGATGGGCAGATATTGAGTGAAAATCTTCCCTCATGTCACAGCTGGGTAACTATTATCACCACAACTCATCTTACTGAGATAGCTTGTCAGTGTGCAGTCCGTTCACTGAGCTGCTGCTAACCTCTTCAAAGACAACAGAAATGTTAAGACTTTTTCTAAACCCTCTTGGGATAAGATTTCCTCTGTGCACCATATGTAACTGTTTTGGAAAATCACTCTTTATAAATGGAGTTACAATTTTGCTACATAGTACATAGAGGAAATTTACCCTCTGTTTGTAAATCCCAAAGAGGCTGCCTGGTTTCTGGTTTCATTCATACACAGTCACAGTAATTAATTTTTGGCTGCTCCATTTTTGAATTAATCAACCAAACAGGAAGAAACCATGTCTCATCTACTGTTACCAATTTCACTGTATTCCTATTATGAGAAAGATATCTGTGGGGCTTTTCATAGGAGAGAAAAATCACATTTGGTTACTTTATTGCTTTCTAAATAATCCTTTTTTTAATTACTCAATCTTCTTCAAACTGTGGGCATCAATAGGTCATACCTGGTTGTAACTCACTTTCTCAGGAAGCAGCAAGACTAACATGCAATGCAAAATGAAACATCTTGCATTTCATCTGTAGGGCTAGAGCAGAAAGGTGAAATGGATAAGATGATGGAATGTCAGATAGTAATCATGGCAGTATTTTTTGGATGTTATAACTGTGTGCTACTGAAAATGAACAAAGAATGGAATGCCTGATACTAATTCTCCCTAATAATTGCATCTATGACTTAACTATTAGATGTTGTCAAATTGGCCACTTTCACGTTTTGCAACACTAATACATTTATTGATCCTTGGTCTGTGTCACTTGAAGACCCATTATAACATTCAAAAGCACATCTGGTTAGCTAAATGTTGGCTGCCAGGCATTTTAATTCGCCTGGAATATTTGTAAAATAAACTTAGCCTGTGTTTTACTATTGTCATTTAGCATTAGCCTCGGTGACCCTTCAGCTGTTAAATTTGGCTCAAAATGTTTGTAACTTTATTTTCAAAATTTGCATTTTCCACTAATTTTCTCCAGTTTGCTATGTGCTTGAAAATTTGGTTTAAATTTTACGGTCATCTTTTTATTTTGTGTTGCATACAGCTGCAACTGGCAAGAAAATAACACCCCACCTCCTACTCTTCACCACCCCAGCCCCCCCCACCCCCAACCACCCCTTCATTTCAACTAGCAAGCCTTTAAGGAGAAAGGGATAAGAGGTCCATTTCATCATCAACCTTGTAAAGCCGCAAAATACAGTTGCAACTTAACACAGCAAAAGTAATCCAGTGCACTTTGTGGAGAAAACCATTGATGGGATATGTACTGTGAAGGAAAGTTATAGGACAGTGGAGGCTTTAGCTGAACCATCGCTGAATTCCCATGAAATTTGTAAATATTTCTTTCATTTGTTCTCCATCTCCAATTAGTTGCGGTCAGGCTGATCAAAGGCCGAGGGGGCCAGTTGCATGTGAACCAGCATCCCTCATTGTGACATCCGCAAAGCAGAATGAAATATGAAATATCAAGTTTCCACGGATGTATGAACTTGTAAAAATCTGAAAGAAAAGGAGGTTTTTCACACTGAGTAATGTGAAACATTTGGTAGGGATTCTAAAGCACAGAAGAAGAAAACTGAGGGCCAGATCTGACCAGCAGAAGCCAGAAGTAGGAAGAAGTGAAACTAACAGATCAAACCACTTCTTTTACAATAAACTTTATTAAGATTTCAACTCCACTGTAAAATAAAAAGAAATTTCTCCTGGGAGCATCTGGGGCAAACTCATGTGGATAGTAAACATCTCAATGAAAAAAACAAAAACATATATTTTCATTTCTTTGTTTTTTCTAATTCACTCAAAGGGTTTAGACTGAGAGCAGTCTAAGGGGGGGATCTGCTTTTGTTGCAAACTGTGTCCACAGAGACAGGTGTTGCGGATAATTAGTCAAGTAGGCCAAAGTCTACTGCCCTAAAAAGCAGCCTACGTAAATAAATAAACTCAAGTGAAACCAGAAGGATACATCACACAAAATCTTACAGGCCATGTAACACAAGCCTGAAACCCTTTATCTCTTTTGCAGACCACTGTTCAAGAGTGCGAAGTGCCATCAGGGACAGGGCTTTCTGAGCAATGCAATGTTTTTAATTGCTTCCTATGTCTTTCCCAGCTGTCACTCTTTAAGTGGGGTCAGAGGCTGGTGCTGATCTTGGTTAAGGTACTTGCAGAACGGGATAGTCTTGTTGAGAGTACCATTGTTGAACTAACAGCATTCTACAATGTGATCCAGTTGCAGAAATCGTTGCATTTAAAGAAATTTATGTTCTATACATATATTAATTTTAGATCAACTGATTATAATATTTTAATCTGTTAAAGTGGCATTATTTTTACAAAGATATAATTGACCAAAAATAATTTCCTGTAGCAAGAAACCTGTATGTCTTTGCTTTTGCCAGCAATTGCCCAAGCCATTGTTTGCAACAACTTCTGCCAGCTGTAAGTGTGCCTAGTTTTCATTGTCTGTTTCCTGCTAGAGTAATGGTAGCACAATAGAAAGGAGCAATGTAAAGCTAGAGCTAGTTGGTTAAAAAATTACAGATTCTGCAAACTTGAGGAAACCAAAAATTGCTGGAGAATTGCAGGAGAAGGGGCCAAGAGGTGATCAGTTCAGGAAAGAAGGAGTAACAGATTGAGAAGGGACCACTCGGAAGGGGGTGGGAGGGGAGAAAAAATAAGAAAGAAGAGGTAAGTACGGAAGTAGGTAAAGAAGAAATGGGAACAGTGGGACCAGATGGGAATGGGGGGGGGGGGATATGTAAAATTGGAAAAAAATCAATGCTCCTGCCATTAGGCTGTCCAGGAGGAATATCATGTGTGTTCTTCAAGTTTACATTTGATCTCAGTTTGCATTAGTTTTAAGTGATGACAATTTTAATTACATATTCACCATAAATTATAAACAAAAAATGTTTTGAACAATTTAAATATAATTAGATCATTCCCACCAACTTCAAAACACATATAGTAATGTTTAGAGCAGTCGAGAAATACAACATGAAAAAGGCTCTTCTGGGCATCCAGACAGATCAGGTTGTGACAGTGACTCTACTAGCAGGTATCACTGTCTGTCCAATAAATATGTGAACATCTCAATATGGTTTCATTATGCACATTTAGTTTTGCTAATTTATTCTGCCAATACATCAACGCTTCAATATGTACGCTTACACACTATATTGATAACAACAGCTGAGTATGTTTGATGTACTTGCAGTAGATTTTCCTCACTGCTTTGTCCAATCTGCATTAAGTGTCACTCTGCCCCTGCCTTCGTTTATCTGCAGCTGAAATCTTTATAGCTCGAATGAATATTCCAAATGAACCTGGTCTGTCTTCCTCATTTCATCCTCTGTGGTTGAAACCATCCAAAATTTCTTTCCATGACGTGAGTTGCTTTAAGTTACATTCACCCATCTTCCTTAGGTTCACTAAATGATAATCATTTTTGGTGAAGTATTAGCTCAACTTTAAGATTATATTCTTTGTTTCTAATCCCTCCATAGTTCTGTGACCACACCCCTGCCAACGCAAAAAAAATTATCTGTACTCGTCCATAACTAGTCTTTTGGGCATTTCTGATTTTATTCCACCATTGGCAGCCTTGTCTTCAGCTGCAAAGGCCCCAAGCTCAGGAATTCTTTCCCTAAAACACTTCCACCTCTCTTTCTATTTATTATTGTATTCATTAAAAGTTATCAAACCTTTTTTCATTTAATTTAGTGTCAAGCGTCAAATTTTGACTGAAGATCCTTGGACTTTTTGACTAAATTATAAAAGACTTGTTGTTATTGCTGTTTTCTCAGCAATGTTCACCAATCCAAAATGAATAATGATCCTATTGAAGACCAAAAAGGAGAATGTTACCTGAACACGGTCTACAAATTAAATTATATCACCCCTCTCTTACAAGTATAAATGAATGTCTATGCTCATTGTGCTTGCTGCTTATACATGCCAAAAGCTTTCTAAGTCCTACCCCCACTGCAATTCTATGAGTTTGAAATGGGGGGGGGGGGGGGGAAGGAATTGCAAACATCCTTATTGCAGACTTGTTGTATTGAATGTCACATTGAGTTGAAATCCACTACCATTTACAACATACTTTGTTTCTTTAATTGATGCAATTGGCCACAGTTCATTTTGTTCAAAATGGTTATTATTCACAATCATCCATGTTCTGGAATGAAGCCCACTCTGCAGTGAACAGCACTTAAACAAAAAGTCATCTAACAAGAAATTGAATGAGTTAAGACACCAGTAACTCAAATAACATCAGCAGCTGCAAAAATGAGACGAAAGATTTTGGAAGCAAACTGTGGGTTGGTTTATTTCTTACTTAATAATACATCCTTGAAGAAAATCTTGTCTTCGGAGAAAACTATTCTTATTACATACCTATAGAGAACAAAAAGACACAGGCATTGGATTTCTAACTGTATTCAGCAACTAAACTGGCCAATAATTACAGGTTCTAGCATTACAGCTATAACAGACTTCAGTAATAGTAACGGTACATGTTATAAGGAAGGATAATTTAACGGAAATAAATCAGTGTGGAAAAAGATGAATGGAGGTGTGAAAAGGTGCTTCTCAGAGCATGCAATCAATTTCACTGAAATAGATGTATATTAACTGAAACTGTCAGATTTCTTTCAAAATGTATTATTGTCATTTTTTAAATCATGGAATCATACAGCGCAGCAGGAGAACATTTGCCCCATTGTGTAGTGCTGGCTTCTTGAAAGAACTATTAAAGTCTTTCCATTAACCTCTTGTTAATGATGATGAGTTTACTGTTATACACATTGCACAATGTACATATCCACTGAAATTTTTACTTGCTGCAGCCACATGGGTACCTGTAAAGCAGCACTGTAATATTAAACCAAATGAATTAAATTAAAAGAGAAAATAAATACTAAAAGTCTTTTCTTTGGCTTGGCTTCGCGGATGAAGATTTATGGAGGGGGTAAAAAGTCCACGTCAGCTGCAGGCTCGTTTGTGGCTGACCAGTCCGATGCGGGACAGGCAGACACGATTGCAGCGGTTGCAAGGGAAAATTGGTTGGTTGGGGTTGGGTGTTGGGTTTTTCCTCCTTTGCCTTTTGTCAGTGAGGTGGGCTCTGCGGTCTTCTTCAAAGGAGGCTGCTGCCCGCCAAACTGTGAGGCGCCAAGATGCACGGTTTGAGGCGTTATCAGCCCACTGGCGGTGGTCAATGTGGCAGGCACCAAGAGATTTCTTTAGGCAGTCCTTGTACCTTTTCTTTGGTGCACCTCTGTCACGGTGGCCAGTGGAGAGCTCGCCATATAATACGATCTTGGGAAGGCGATGGTCCTCCATTCTGGAGACGTGACCCATCCAGCGCAGCTGGATCTTCAGCAGCGTGGACTCGATGCTGTCGACCTCTGCCATCTCGAGTACCTCGACGTTAGGGGTGTGAGCGCTCCAATGGATGTTGAGGATGGAGCGGAGACAACGCTGGTGGAAGCGTTCTAGGAGCCGTAGGTGGTGCCGGTAGAGGACCCATGATTCGGAGCCGAACAGGAGTGTGGGTATGACAACGGCTCTGTATACGCTTATCTTTGTGAGGTTTTTCAGTTGGTTGTTTTTCCAGACTCTTTTGTGTAGTCTTCCAAAGGCGCTATTTGCCTTGGCGAGTCTGTTGTCTATCTCATTGTCGATCCTTGCATCTGATGAAATGGTGCAGCCGAGATAGGTAAACTGGTTGACCGTTTTGAGTTTTGTGTGCCCGATGGAGATGTGGGGGGGCTGGTAGTCATGGTGGGGAGCTGGCTGATGGAGGACCTCAGTTTTCTTCAGGCTGACTTCCAGGCCAAACATTTTGGCAGTTTCCGCAAAGCAGGACGTCAAGCGCTGAAGAGCTGGCTCTGAATGGGCAACTAAAGCGGCATCATCTGCAAAGAGTAGTTCACGGACAAGTTTCTCTTGTGTCTTGGTGTGAGCTTGCAGGCGCCTCAGATTGAAGAGACTGCCATCCGTGCGGTACCGGATGTAAACAGCGTCTTCATTGTTGGGGTCTTTCATGGCTTGGTTCAGCATCATGCTGAAGAAGATTGAAAAGAGGGTTGGTGCGAGAACACAGCCTTGCTTCACGCCATTGTTAATGGAGAAGGGTTCAGAGAGCTCATTGCTGTATCTGACCCGACCTTGTTGGTTTTCGTGCAGTTGGATAATCATGTTGAGGAACTTTGGGGGACATCCGATGCGCTCTAGTATTTGCCAAAGCCCTTTCCTGCTCACGGTGTCGAAGGCTTTGGTGAGGTCAACAAAGGTGATGTAGAGTCCTTTGTTTTGTTCTCTACACTTTTCTTGGAGCTGTCTGAGGGCAAAGACCATGTCAGTGGTTCCTCTGTTAGCGCGAAAGCCGCACTGTGATTCTGGGAGAATATTCTCAGCGACACTAGGTATTATTCTATTTAGTAGAATCCTAGCGAAGATTTTGCCTGCAATGGAGAGCAACGTGATTCCCCTGTAGTTTGAGCAGTCTGATTTCTCGCCTTTGTTTTTGTACAGGGTGATGATGGTGGCATCACGAAGATCCTGAGGCAGTTTACCTTGGTCCCAACAAAGCTTGAAAAACTCATGCAGTTTGGCATGCAGAGTTTTGCCGCCAGCCTTCCAGACTTCTGGGGGGATTCCATCCATACCTGCTGCTTTGCCACTTTTCAGTTGTTCGATTGCCTTATATGTCTCATCCAGGCTGTGTACAAAGGCTGTGTACGGCCCCTCACCCCAAGTCCAAAGCCCGCTGCGCAGCTCAGACGGCAAAGTCCTCCTCAGCGACAAGATCTCCATCCTCAACCGATGGTCAGAACACTTCCAATCTCTTTTCAGTACCAACCGCTCAGTCCAAGATTCCGCCCTGCTCCAGCTCCCTCAACAGCCCCTAAGGCTAGAGCTGGATGAGGTTCCCACCCTGGAAATACTAAAAGTAGATAACTAATAAATATACACAGTATCCTAGTGCAAAAAAATACCTATTCTTCCACATGTTTTTACATTTGAAATATTCCTTTCTGAAAGCAGTCGTTGAATCTCTTCCACCGACTTCCAGGCAGATCAGTCCATGCCATTAAAATTCTTGTGTATATAAAACAGTTTCTTTTGCCAATCATGTTAACATAGTCTCATCTGGTTACTAAGCCTCCTGCCAATTTAATCTCCTTTTCCACTCATGTTAAAACTGGCATCAATTTCAATTTCTTTTTAAATGATACCTGTTGTCCTCTATACACGAGGGCGCACACTCCTATTTTCTCCAGTGCATCCACAACATTAAACTTATCCCCTTGCATAATTCTAGCAAATCACTCTATCCAAGGCTTTGGCACCACATTTGCTCCTTCTACCCTTTTACTAATTATATCTCAACCAAGGAACTGATCCTTTAATTCCAATGCCTTCAGAGGTCCATTGTGCAGTAATTTACCAAATGCATGAACACATCAATCTTGGTTCACCATTACTTGATCCTGGATGTTAGTCAAGTAACTTTATTACATGATTTGGCTTTGATCAGTAATTCCAAGCTTCCATTCATTCATCCATCTTTTTCAAAATGCTATTTTTTTTCATGACTTTTATCTTTAAAGCTTCTCCATCGCTAACTATAGATTCATGGTCTGTAATTGGTATATTCCCATTTCCCGCCTTCTTTGTACAATGTGCATCATTTGAAGTTTTCCAATTCCTGCCATCTCTTGTTTTTAATTAGAATGGAAATTTTGACCAGAGCTTCTGGCTTACTTCTCTCAGCCAAAGAAAATGGACCTTACTCTCACTAATGTCATTCAGTGTTGACATCCTATTTAATTCCTTATTTCCATTTACCTGTATCTACTTTCTTTTTTTTAACTTAGTCATTTAATGGTCAATGGGTGGCAACCTCTTATTTCTTGTATGTGATTCTAATTACTAATTTAATACCTCCGCTGAATCTCTTCTTTCACTGGACAATCCTCTTAGATCCTCATAGCATCACATTTAACTTAACTGTTTTACAGTTCATCTGTTTATAAAGGGAATTTTCGTTTCCTTTCTGTATTAACCGCTAATCCAGTTTTATTCAATTAAAAAAATATGGTCCGAGATAGAAGTTAAAAAAATAAAATAGATTGAAGCAGTATCTACAAAGAGAGATAATTTACTACTTCACATTGATCACTATTCTTAAAACATCATCAATTAGGTCTTATTATTTTACTCTCCACAGATTCTGCCTGGTCTGCTATGTATTACCAGTAATTTCTGTGTCTCTTTTGATTTGTCATTTTTTTTTTCATTTTTCAGCTCTCCTTTGGAATTTTTACATTCTGCTTGATTTCCCCAGCACATTATTATAATCTTCTCATTTCAGTTTAACTATAGCCTAAAGGGCTTTCATCATCCAGGGTGCTTTCATTGGGATGCACTTCATTTTCATCAAATAAGTATTTGTCTTCCCTATACTTCCTTTTAAAATTCTTTTTTTGGAATATGAGAGACATGAGCCAACCATTTCGGATGGACAAGGTGTTCCGGTATTTATACCCTATCAGCGTGAAGGAACAGTGACATTTTCCAAGTCAGAAAGTTATGTGACTTAGTGAAAGACATGAGGAGGGAAGTGCCCATGTTCCTTGATCTAAATCCTCCAAACTTTGAGAGAAGGTTTGTTTTATCAGCTCACTGTCCTTGTCCGCCTCTACTGGATAGGAAGACTGAATCTTGTTGCCCCCCCCCCCCCACCGCCCCTTGCATCACTGAGGCAGACAGCATGGTCTAGATGGTGACAGGCTTCACAAGAGGTAAAGCTGAGGATAGAGTTTTGCCTTATGTCAAAGGTATGAGTGAATTTAGCAACTTTTAAAAGTCCAATATTCAGAAAACTTGAAGCAAATTAATAAAGAAAAAAATAATAATTAGATATTTAAATAAATAAAAGTAAGTGAATGAAAACATTTGTATGTTTATTGAAAATATTTACCTTCCTATAATTGTTAGACTCAGAATCCCAATTGAGTTCAGATTCTGTGCCAGGTCTGGCTTAGCATTGAATTGGAGAGGCAATTTCCCAATAGAATATCAAAACACTGCTTCAAGAATGGCATTTGTTGAACCTAATATTGATTCCGGTGACAATGCAAAATAACTGATCTGTCACTCAGTAAATACATCCTTGACTTCAGCATTCATTTGCATGAACCAGAGCTCCAACAGTTGAAATTTAGTAGTTCTTATCAGAATTATTGACTCTAGCCAAATGTGCTGGACATTACTTGCTAAGGTTTTTATTTTTCATTTGTGGACGTTTGTTGTGCCACATTGACCGCTGTTTTCTACATTACATTATTGGCTTCAATTCAAAATGACCTCACTGTCCAAAAGACATGAAAAGATCAAAATAAAGGCTTTCTTTCAATTTCATTGATTATTTACAATTAAACCCAATAATGTTTGAGCAATGAATTAAAATTCACCCCCTTGACTAGAATACTTTTCTCCCACACATTATTCAAGCATCACAGGAGACAAATATTGGTGCCAAAGTTGTTTTTTTTTACACATTACTCAATTCATACCATTGCAATTTCTTGCACAGCAGTTTTACATAGAGCAGTTGCTCTGTTAAAAAACTATTTTCATTTATTTGAGGTACTCAAGTTACTACAGATTTTTCTCCATGGTACTGTATTTATATTACAATGTATGCAATGTTATAATATAACACAACATGTTATATTGCTGCAAATTTATTTGTTGCTGTGATAGAGCCTGGATAAAATTTGCTGTCTAATTATGAAACCGATGTTCTGTGGATGCATTATGCAGTAACTATGAATCCTGAATCACTTAATTTATCATAATTATTACAGGAAAAGATGTCATGACAAGCCAGGTTGTCTAAATAAGCAATCATATAGTGTTCTTTAACTATTTGGATCGGAAACACCTGAGAATCATTCACAGCAATTAAGGAAAGGAGAAAAATGAGTAATGTACTGAAAGAATTGAGTTCAGCCCTGGGGATATGGGCTCTATTAAACAACAGGACATCCCATATAGGGAATCAGAGAGATATAAGTGAGTCTGATTACACAGTGAAGTTAATTAAAAGTTTGTTAAAGATTGATGTATACATTGTATATAGTGATTGTTCAGTTGTATGTAATGGTATAGTATTGGTGAAAATGTGAATTCATTTTTGAGACTAAAATGCTCATGACTTTATGTGTATTTGATCTTGCATTGATGTTGTTTAATTTGGCTTCTTGTCTTTGTTTTGTGATATTTTATACTGAAGGAAATAATTCTGTGAAAATGTGATCTCACATGCTGTCACCTTGCCACTGCAAAATTCAGAACTATATAAAGATAACGCATTGTCAGTCATATATCACAAGTGACAGGCTCAGGCTTGAGCTAATATCTGTGCATCAAGGCTCTAATTACACTCATTTGCTTCTATTAGACTGATTCATTCATTTGCATTCGGAAAACCAGATTCTTATAATGAAGTCAGTTTTCCAAGTATCCTCAAAGCCTCCTGGGAAAACTGCAACATCCTCACTCATTCCAGGAAACCCCCTTTGGCCAAACTCATCAATTCTAGGCTAGTTCCATTTCATCTATATCCTTCCAAACCCTTCATATCCATATATCTGTCTAAAAGTGTTTTGTAAGTTAAAATTGAACTATCTTCTATAGTTTTCTCTGGCAGCCCGTTTCAGACATGGACTAACCTCAAAGTAAAATAGTTGCTTGGTCCTTCTTAAATTTCTCCACTCTCATTTTAAACCTATGTTCTTTAGTTCCAAAATCCTATACCCTAGGAAACTTTATCCATACCCCTCATGATTTTATATAGCTTAATAAGGCCACCCTTCAACATCCTACACTCCAAGGAATAAAGACAGCCTATCTAGCCTCTTCGTATAACCTAACCCTTCAAGTACCAATGTTATGGGCCCAGAGGACCCCAAAACCCAGCAGCAATAGAAATTCACCAAGACATATGGTTACTTAAACAAAAGTTTCTTCTAATTTTCTTTAAACATAAAAACAGGATCAGACTTTAACTTATAACTATTAACTTAAATTAACCTAACTTAACCCTCTTCTAATTCTAAGTGCATGTGTATGTAATATGTGTTGTATGTAATGTGTGTACAAGTTCAGAAAAGTTATTTGATTCACAATTCCATCTCATTTCTGACTCCTCCAAGTTCACTGATGTCAGGCAATTCTTAAACTGTGCACAGAATTTAACATTTATGAATCTTCACCAGGGTTTGGTGCTTGAAAGGTAAATAGTTACCATTCAGGAATGTTCTTGTTAGTTTTCAGAGAGAGATTTGTTGCTCATTGGACACACACAAACTGATTCCTTCAGATCAGCCACTTCAATGTCTTGCTAAGGAAACTTGCCCCATTAGGGTTTTCCAGATGATAATCTTTTTCTTTCAGATCACCACAGAGTTCCTTTCCTATTTTCCTTATCTCAGGAAAAACATTATAAAGCCAGCCATCTCCTCTTGTATGGACCACAAGGGCTTTGAACAGGCTGAACTCAAAATTCACGCCCCATCTTCAAAATGGGGTTTCAAATAAGCTGCCAGCTTGGCATGCTGCAGAAACCAGTTCTCTTTCTCTCTCTCTCTCTCTCTCTCTCTCTCTCTCTCTTTCTCTGCTTTCACCACATGACCACATTCAGACAGACTGCAGCACCAGACCCAATGTTCTGAGTTTGTTCATCTGTTTCTTTCCAAATCTATAATCCTTTACTCCACAGCATGTCCAATTACCACCTACTTGTTTCCATTGTTGTTACAAAGGTGCTGGGAGCCTGGACTGTCTGGCTTGAGCAGAGCTCTGGCATTTAAATCAGATCTGTGTGGTGAAGTGTTTGTGTTTGTTTGTGACCTACACTAAACCCCTCCCCACCACAATTTATCTCCTTTAAAGTATATCTATATACAATATAGAATACACCAGTGACATCCTTTTGAATAGTTTTTGGAACCTTTTCCAGCTTAATGGTATCCTGCCTGTTGCTGGGTGGCCAGAACTGCACTCACTACTCCAAGTATGATCTCACTAATGCTTATTACAGCTGTATCATGATGTCACAACTTTTGTATTCAATACCAGACCCAATCAAGGCAAGCATGCCAAACACATACTTCACTATCCTATCTACTTTCAGGAAACTATGTGTCTGTAATCCTAGTTTCCACCCCCCCCCCACCCCCCCTTCCAATGACACTGTCCAGGGTTGTATCATTTACTGTGTAAGTGCTATCCTAGTTTGATGTAACACCTTACATTTGTCAGAGTTAAATTATATTTGCCACTCTTTGGCCCACCTTCCTAACTGATCTAGATTATGTGGTTAATTTAGATACCCTCCCTCACTGTCCACCTCAGCACCTTTTTTGTGTCATCCATAAATTTATTAATTATTTTGTCATTCAAATCATTAATATAGATAACAAACTACAATGGACTTAACACTAAACTGTGTGGCATTGAGCATAGGCCTCCAATCAGAAAAGCAACCCTCCATTACTACCTTCTGATTCCCTCCACCTAGCCTGTTCTGAATCAAATTGGTCAGCTCATCCTGGATCCCATATGAGCTGACCTTCCTTTTTATCTTACCATATTGATGCTTGTCAAAGGACTTTCCTAAAGTCCATTTAGACAATATTCAATGCCCTGCCTTCATCAATCCTCTTGATCACCTCTTCAAAAAAACTATCAGAATTCTGAAACACGATTTCCCATGTGCAAAGTTATGCTGATTATCTCTCCCAGTCACTAAAGTCCTCCAATTGAGTCAACATCCTGGTGAATTTCCTCTCCACTCAGCTGTGTCTTTGTATAGTGGGGCATCAATGCAATATGTAGAACTTTCACAGTGTTATGTCAACAAAATAACTGCCTCTGTTCATGTGTATACCTTCTTACAGAGCAACCTCTTCATTTGAAAAATAATGAGAAAATGTTAACTGATCAAAATCCTGAAGCAAGACATTACATTCTGGCTCAGGTTTCAAAAAAAACAAAGCCTGAATCTTACAGTTCAATATGTTTGCTTCATCTGTCCCTTATGGGCAAGCAATTACTCTCCAATCTCAGGTGATACTGAACGGCAGTAAAGTCACCTATTTGTTGCCTGAAGTAATTCCTACTTTAATACCATATAGGATCAGTCTGAGGCAACTATCATGACAGAAATAATGAAGCATATTAATTGTATAATAATGTCAATGGAACATATTAGTTTGGATGGTGACACTAGACATGCAATCTGGAAAAAAATTCAAGAATTGGGATCAGCCAACTGTGAGGTTTGAAGGATTAGAATCAATGATGGAGAAAGAACACTAACACAATGAAATTGCAAATTATTTATTTATTGAAACAATAAGACTCAGAGTTGGCTGAGTCAGAGTGCTAGGCTTTGGCTCAACAGGCTTCAGCGAGAACAGTTAAGAAGCGAGCAAAAGTCGGAGTTGAAGTCAGAAAAAGCCACCCTATTCGTGGAACAAAAAGGATTCAGCAAGTACGCCCAACTAAGGGCAGGTTTTTTAGATATCATATATTTTGTCCTTCTAGTTACAGACAGTGGGAATGGCAGCCAAGGAAGGGGAATTCCCCTCTTGCTAAATGTGAGTCACCAGGGAAGCCAGCAGTATCCCTGATGACTTCATCTGTGAGAAGTGCATCCAGCTGCAGCTCCTGACAATTGGAGCTGGAGTTGGATGAACTCAGAATTATTTAGGAGGCAGAGGGGATGATAGACAGGAGTTGCAGGGAAACTATCACACCTAGGTGGCAGGAGGAGAGTAGAAGGGTGACAGTCAGGAGAGGGAAAGGAAGCAGGCAGGCAATGCAGGGTACCCCTACGGCTCAATAACAAATATTCCAAGTCTCTGGAACAGAGTATGGTCCTGTGACTAAGAAGGGAAGGGAGGAGAAGAGATGAGCTGTAGTGATAGGGGATTCTATAGGTAGGGGGACAGATAAGAGATTGAGTATTCCAGATGGTATATTGCCTCCCTGGTGCCAGGGTCTGGGATATCTTATATTGAGTTCAGGGCATTCTCAGGATGGAGGGTGAGCAGCCAGATGACGTGATCCATGACATGGTCCATGTAGGTATGAAGGGTGAGGACGTCCTGTAAGGAGATTTCAGGAAGTTAGGTGCTAGGTTGAAGGACAGAACCTCTAGGGTAGTGATCTCAGGATTGCTACCCATACCATGTGCTAGTGAGCTTAGAAATAGGAGGATAATGCAGCTGAACACATGGCTAAAGACATGGCAGAAGGGAGGGCTTCAGGTTTCTCTTCCAGGGAAGGTGGAGCGGTTTGCATCTGAACTGAGATGGGACTAATATCCTTGTGGGAAGGTGTTATAGATTTGCAGGAGGAGGGGAACCAGAGTGACAAAGCAGATAGAGGAGTGGAGGAGGGAAAAAAGTTATGTTTCAAATTGTATGCATCCTTAGAAATCACTGGATTGAATGTGGTGGAAATGTTTTCAGTAGCATATATTTCAATGAAAGGAGTATTGTAGGAAAGGTAGATGAGCTTAGAACATGGAATTATGACATTGTCGGCATCAGTGAAACTTGCTTGCAGGAGGGGCAGGACTGGCAGCTCTATGTTCTGGGCTTCTGTTGCTTTGGATGTGATAGAATGGGGGGAGGGAATGAAGGGGGAGGAGTGACATCATAGATGTGCTCAGGTAGGAGAGATCAGAGGGATCATCTACTGAGGCTATATGGGTGGAGCTGAGGAATGGGAAAGATATAACCATACTCATAGGGTTGTATTATAGACTGTCCAATGGTCAGTGAGAATTGGAGGAGCAAATCAATAGAGAGATAGCAGACAGCTGCAGGAAACATAAGGTTGTGATAGTAGGAGATTTTAATTTTCCACATATTTTCTGGGACCCCCCATACTGTAAAATGACTGGATGGTTTTGAGTTTGTCAAATGTGTTCAGGAAAGTTTGCTAAATCAATATATTGAGGTACTACCTAGAGAGAGAGCAATACTGGATCTCCTATTAGGAAACAAGACAGGACAGGTGACAGAAGTATGTCTCAGGGAACATTTTGGGTCCAATGAACATAATGTCATTAGTTTCAAGTTAATTATGGAGAAGGATAGATCTGGGCCTTGGGTTGAGATTCTAAATTGGAGAAAGGCTAATTCTGAGGAAATGAAAAAGGATCTAAAATGCGTGGATTAGCATAAGTTGTTTTGGGAAAGGATGTGCAAAGTATGTGGAGGACCTTCAAAGGTGAAATTTTGAGAGTACAGAATTTATATGTTCCTGTCAGTACCAAAGGCAAGGTTATAATGTTTGGTTTTCAAGGAAAACTGGGGATCTGGTTCGAAAGGTGTATAATAGGTATAGACAACTTAGAGCAAATGAGGTACTTGAGGAATATAAAAAATCAAGAAGGCTAAAAGACAACATGTGGTTGCTTTGGCAGACAATTTCAAGGACATTCCTAATGGTTTCTACAGGTATATTAAGAGCAAAAGGATAGCAAGGGACAAGATTGGTCAACCTGAAGATCAGAGTGGTTGGATTTGTATGGGGATAAAATAAATTGGGGAGGTCTTAAATGTTTTTGTTTCATCAGTATTCACTCAGGAAAAGGGCACAGAGTTATGGGAAGTAAGGAAAACAAATAGTGAGGTAATCGAATCTATACAAATTAAAGAGGAGGAAGTGCTGTCTTAAAGCAAATAAGGGTGGATAAATCACCAAAGCCTGACAAGATATTCCCTCGGACATTAAGAGAGGCTAGTGGAGAAATCGCAGGAGCTTTGGCAGAAATATTTAAAATGTCTTTAGCCACTGGTGTGGTGTCAAAGTATTGAAGGGTAGCTCACATTGTTCTGTTGTTTAGAAAAGGCTCTAAAAGTAACCTTGGAAATTATAGGCCTGTTAGCCTGATATCAGTAGTAGGTAAATTATTGGAAGGTGTTCTAAGAGATTGGATAAACAATTATTTGGTTAACCAAGGACTGATTATGGATAGTCAACATGGTTTGTGTGTGGTAGGTCTTGTTTAATGAATCTTATAGAGTTTTTTGAGGAGGTTACCAGGAAAAGTGAAATATGATGTTGTCTACATGGACTTTAGTAAGGCCTTTGACAAGGTCCCACAAGGGAGATTAGTCAAGAAGGTTTAGATGCTAGGTATTCATGGTGAAGTAGTGAACTGGATTCAACAATGGCTGGATGGAAGAAGCCAGAGTGAAGAGATGGATGATTGCTTCTCAGACTAGAGGCCTGTGACTAGTGATGTGCCTGAGGGGTCAGTGCTGGGACTATTGTTGTTTGTCAATCACATCAATGATCTGGATGATAATGTGGTAAATTGGATCAGCAAGTTTGCAGATGACACTACGATTGGAGATGTTGTGGACAGCGAAGAAGGCTTTCAAAGCTTGCAGAGGGATCTGGACCAGCTGGAAAAATAGGGTGAAAAATGACAGATGGAATTTAATGCAGACAAATGTGAGGTGTTGCATTTTGGAAGGGCAAACCAAGAAAGGATATACACGGTAAATGGTAGGGCACTGAGGCGTGTGATAGAACAAAGGGATCTGGAAATACAGATACATAATTCGTGAAAATGGTGTCATAGATGGATAGAGTTGTGGTATATTGGCCTTCATATATTAAAGTATTGAGTACAGGAGTTGAGATGTAATGGTAAAGTTGTTTTGGACATTGGCGAGACCAAATTTGTTGTATTATGTACAGTTTTGGTCACCTAGCTACAGGAACGATATCAATAAGATAGAAAGAGTGCAGAGATTTACTAGGATGTTGCCTGGACTTCAGGAACTGGGTTACAGGGAAAGGTTAAACAGGTTAGAACTTTATTCCATGGAGTGTAGAAGAATGAGGGGAGATTTGATAGAGGTATTTAAAATTATGAGGGAGATAGATAGAGTAAATGTAGATAGGGATTTTTCCACTGTGGATAGGTGAGATACAAACCAGCAGGTATGGTTTAAGGATGGAAAATGAGGGGGAGCTTCTTCACACAGAGAGTAGTGGGAGTGTGGAATTCCCTGGAGTATGAGGGGAGATTTGACAGAGATATTTAAAATTATGAAGGGGATAGACAGTGTTAATGTAGATTGGCTTTTTTCACTGAAGGTAAGTGAGATACAACCCTCACATGGACATGGTTTAAGAGTGAAAGGGGAAATGTTTAGGGGGAACATGAGGGGGAAACCTCTTTACACAATGTGGTGGGGCTGTGGAGCGAGCTTCCAGCTGAAGTGATGAATGCAGGCTCAATTTTAACATTTAAGAAGAATTTGGGCAGGTACATGGATGGGAGAGGTAAGGAGGGCTATGGACTGGGTGCAGGTCATTGGGACTAGACACACAAAAAAGGTTCAGCTCAAACTAGATGGGCCTAATGTAATGTTCTATGATTTTAAGATTCTATAAACAATAAAATGTATCTCATGTTCTTCTGCCTTCCACAGACTCACAAATAATGGCTAATCTTAAAGGCTTGAGGTCTGCAGCATTAATCTTGATTCCTGCCTATGGAGAAGTGTCATTAGCTTATTACATTGCTATATGACTCAAGGTCCTGTGACTTAATTGAATTTTTGCAAGAAAGCCTTTTCACCTGGTTACCCAACCACTCACTTTTAATTGCTTTTAACCCTTACATTGCATCAATATTAGCATTATGCCTCTGGGCTTCCCATCCAGTCTGTGGGAGTTGGCAAGATAATGCAATTTGAATTTCAGCAATGAAAGAGCCAATGAAAAGATGACATTTGGAAGAGAAAGAAAGAGTTTAAGTCGAAGATGTAATGCAGGTATATCTGACTTCTTTGGCTTGGCTTCGCGGAAGAAGATTTATGGAGGGGGTAAATGTCCACGTCAGCTGCAGGCTCGTTTGTGGCTGACAAGTCCGATGCGGGACAGGCAGACTAGCATAGGCTTTATTACAGGGCTACAGATGTGCTGATGTGCTGCAGAGAGAATTGTAAAGCCAAAGTCTACCCTGCCAATGAAAGGTGGAAGGCTCTGCTTACACCAAGGATGGAGGTAGAGATGACCTAACCAGTCACTGGCCAGAGCACAATGACACATTCATTGATTCCATTCGGGAAGTATATTAATGGTTTATTTAGAAATAAAAGTAGATATGAGATAGGTATGCTTGAGTGAGAACAGTTCTACTCATGTGTTCACCTGCATTCATCATTGCACTCTCAGAAAATAATTGAAATATTCAATAGAACAAAAAGTATCCATGCAAACAGAAAGGGTTTAAAGTTTCAGGTCAGACAAAGAGAAAAAACAAGTTAATTTTAGGATGCAGATGGGCCCGATGCGAGTCTCTTCAACTCTTCCTCTGTTACATAGATGACTACTTTGGTGGTGCCTCATACACCGATGATGAACTCCTTGACTTTATCCATTTTGCTGCCAAACTCCACACCAACCTCAAATTTACTTGGTCCATCTCTAACAACACTCCCCCTTCTTCGATCTTTCTGTCTTAATCTTGGGAGAAAAACTCTTGGCTGACATCTTCTGCAAACCCACTGACTCCCACAGCTACCTGAACTATTCACACCCTGCCCCCTGAAAGGATTCTATTTCTTTCTCTCAATTCTTCCATCTCTGTCGCATCAGCTCTCAAGATGAGGTCTTCTATGCCAGATCATCGAGATGCCCTCCTTCAAAAATCATGGCTTCCCCTCTGCTACCATCAATTCAGCACTTACCTCTATATTCTCCATTACTTGCATATTTGCCCTGGCCCCTCCACCACCACGTGCAACAAGGACAGGATTGCCATTGTCCTTACCTTCCACCAGACCAGCCTCTGCATCCAATATGTATCAACCTCCATCATTTTTGCATCACCAGAAACATCTTTCCTTCTACTTCCCTCTCTGCCTTCTGCAGGAATTGATCCCTTCATGACTCCCTTATCCACTCCTAACTTCCCAGCAATCGCCCCCTTGGCACCAACTTCTATGACCCCAGGAAGTGCTGCACTTGTGCAAACACCTCCTCCCTCATTACCATTTGGGGCACCAGAAAGTCCTCCCAAATGAAGCAACGGTTAACTTGTGAATCTGCAGGGGTCATCCATTGAATCCAATGTTCACATTTTGATCTCCTCTACATCTAAGAGATCACTTTGCTGCGCACCTTGGCTCTGTCTGCCACAATAGTGGGATCTCCCAGTGGCCATGCATTTCAATTCACTCCCCCTTTCCCATGCCAACAAGTCTATCCATTGTCTCATGCACTACCAGACTCAGACCACCCACAAATTAGATGAACAACAACTCATATACCATCTGGCCACCCTCCAACCGGATTAACATTGAACTCCATTTTCCATTAGTTTCCCCCCACCACCACCACCTATGCCTATGCCTTCCTTCCTCTAGCTCTGTATTCAATCCTGATGTCAATAATTGGAAAGTTGCTGTTCTTGTGTATGGATAGACCTGCTGGATAGTACATAAAACAAAACTTTTCACTGTGTCTTGGCACTCATGATGATAAATATAAACTTGAAACTTGAACTTGATTAGAGGTAGTCAGAAAGGTTTTTGATAGGGAAAATTGTATCTCAAAAATTGGAGGATTGATAAGGGTAGAGTGGTGGATGACTTTAGCAAGACATTTGACAAGCTTCCACAATGAAGATTAGCCTGGATGATTGATTATAGCACATGGGATCCAGGTAAGATGGTGAAAACTGGCTTAGTGGAAGGACTCAGAGGATAATGTTTTCTGATTGAAAACCTGTGACTGGAAGAGTGCAGCAGGGATCAATGCTGGGTCCATTGTTATCTACATTAACAATTTGGAAAACAATATAGTTAATTCAATTGGTTAATTTGCAAATGGCACCAAAATCAGTAGTGGGGAGTGAGAAAGGATATTTAAGCTTACAGCAGGATTTAGATCAGTGGGGAAGTGAACTAAGGAGTGGCAAGTAGAATTCATCAGATTTGTGAGGGGCTGCATTTTGATAAGACAGAGCAAGGTCAGACTTGGGGATATAGGTGCATAGTCCCATCAAAGCAGTAACTCAGGTGGACAGACTGGTGAAGAAGGCATTTGGCTGCTTGCCAACATTGAGCAGGAGCATTGATTAGAATCAAAATTCTCGAAATGGATGCAATTTCAATGTTCAAACGATATTCACAGGATAGGATAGGCTTAGAAGGATATGGAATAAAAGTCAGATGCTTTCAACATTTTCATGGCTTTGCTTGATGGTCACCCCCAATAAATAGACTAACTATTGGGAAAATATGCATTATTATTAGTCTTTGTGCTGGTGGTGTGATGAAAGAACAGAGTAGTACCAGGGAGCAGAGGAGAATACGAGGTAATGTTCTGCAAACTTTGAAGCTAGTTTTAAGTAGGAGGATGGCATTAATTAACAGAATCATCATTTAGTGATCTGGTCTCAATGTTTAAAACTATCTGTTTAGGATTACACCAGAGCCATGTAATCAATGCATCACACAAAATACTGGAGGAACTCAGTAGGTCAGGCAGTATCCATGGAAAGGAATGAATGGTCAATGTTTTGGGTTGAAATTCTTCATCAGGAATTGCAAGAGAGAGGGGAAAAGCTCAAATAAAAGGCTGGAGGAAGGAGGGAAGGAGCACAGGTTGGCTGGTGATAGGTGAATGCAGGTGGGAGGGGAAATAAATGGAAAAAAAATGTAAAAAGCTAGAGGCCAAGGGCTAAGGAAGGTGTATTCTGATAGGAGGAAGGGAAGGAAGAGGTGGGGAACTGGAGAAGGAAGGTGTGGGTGATGGGCAGAGATAAAGGTTAGGGGAGAGGAAAGGAAATGAAGGAAGAAGGGACCTCAGATAGCAAGTCTGGGTTGAGAAAACATTGGGAGAGGATACAGGAAATCAAAGAAGTTAATGTCAATGGCATCTAGATGGAGACTGTGAGATGGAATCCAAAGGGCTGTTCCTCCAATTTGTGTGTAGCCACAACCTGGCAGTACAGTAGGCTATGGTAAGACATATCAGAATGGGAATGAGAAGTGGCTGGCCACTGGGAGATCCTGGATATTTTAGTGGTCGGAGGGAAGGTGCTCAATAATGAGAGCTGCCAATCTGTGTCCAATCTCTCCAATGTATAGTAGGCCACAACAGGAGCACCAAATGAAGTAAATGGAAATTAGTGGAATTCATAGACATTCAGCCTTTTGAGCCCGCAGCAACATTTGATCATGTGGCCTCAGTACCCCATTTCTACTTTCTCTCTCTACCTTTGATCCATGAGGGACTAATCCAACTCCCTTTGAGTATATCTAATGAACTCGTTTTACTGCTTTAGTCCAGAATTAAGAAGCCAGTTATCCTGAGCTCTCAACAAACATACTGTGAATAACCCTGACCTACAATATTTATGAAAGCAGCTGTCCTGAATATGTATTCCAGCATTTCCAAGAGATTGATTCAGCCATCTCAATTGCCATTGTGATCTCATTTAATTTTCACTGTTGAACTGTATGAAGTTCAGAAAACCCACAGATGCACAGTTAAATCTATAAGTTAGTTGAAGTATTGTTCAAATTAACTTTTGTTGAAAGGAAAACTGTCTCTCCTTGGCAGCTGGACCTCAGTGACTTAACAGCTTTCTGTTGCACTGAAATTTTTGGTCATTTTAACCTTCTACCCTTACCAAACCAATGTCATCCTTCAGATTAAACTTCCCATTATTGTGTTTGAAGGCTATCAAATATTAAATAATCAATAACCACTATTTGTTTTTTAACATTAATTCAAATAGAAATTAATGATACTCAGTATTCAAAGTCCTGCCACATTTATATAGCATTCATATCTGCACACAATTTAATAAAATCTGTCAAGTTTATCCTGAGTGAATAGAGCAGGATTTTATAATCCTGATAGCCAGTTGTACCACCAACATGGCATGTAAGCCATTGAACCTATACTTGTAGTTTAAGTTGACATCAAAATCTGTTGTTTATCTCACTTGAATCTATTTTTTTAATCATGCAAACCTTACATTTCATGAATCAAAGAAAGATCTTACATTGTGTGACAGGTCAGTACAACAAGGAGATCTGCTTACTAGTCTCCATGGTGACATATTGAATGCTAAAGCAGCAGGAGTGTTTTAAGATCAATATCATATTCTCAGAAGGTGCAGTGAATTGGGAGAATAAATCTTTCTTTATATTTCATTTCCCAAATATCTAGAAAGGTTTGCCTCATGCCAAAAGGCACACTTTTGAAGATGGCTGATCTTTGTCTCACCAATTTCTAAACTGGTTTCCTGATTACTCTTCCAGCTGCAATGTTATTTTGAAGCCCTTCAAGAGAACTCCTAGGATTAGTTTAGTTTTCCAACTTCTGGCCAAGAAACAAAACTGAGGCATTTTAGTTTCCCAGATGGGGGAAAGAACTGCATAAGATTTGAAACTTAGAACTGTGTGGTCTAAGCAAAGCTATACTGGATAACTAGAAGTTACTAGCATAAATTCAGATAACAGCTAGCTTATTTCAACTGGGATCAACTTTTACAATACTTTCTATAAGATTAAAAGGAGAAATGTTAAGAGAATTATTTAGCCAATTTTTTTTGTTCTTCCAATTAATAGCTGATTTATTTCATTCACCTTGTAATTAATAACTAACACTAAATGCCAAATTCACTTTTTTGTATTTTTGATCACTTTTTCTTTTGTATTTTTCTTACTGTTTTACTCCCCGCAAAAACTACATGCACATTTGCCAAAGAACATACAAGAACATTAATCAAAACTTTACCTTGGACTAAAGGTAAACGTGGATTACTCTTCCAAAATCTAACCTCATGTCTTTTAGACATGCACACATATTTGAAGATAAATATGCACAGCTTTGTGTGTCAGGATAAGTTTTGTGTTGATAAGTATTGGAGCCTCTCCCTTAGCTACTGTTGTGCTTCTTTGGTGTAGAGAAGAAACAAATCTATCTAGAGGATTTCATCACTCACAGACAGGATCGGAATTTGGATTCTGGCAAAGAAAGAGAGGGTGCTGTGTGCTTTTATTTAATACCTGTTGGTGCACAGACATTGGGATCATGTCGACCTCCTGCTCCACTGTCTTCAAGCAAATCTTAATTAAATGCAGATCCTTCTATCTCCCCCAAGAGTTCAGTGATTCCCCTTGCAGCTTATATCCCTCCTGAAGCCAATTACAAACAGGCACTTGAGGAGCTGCATGATGTGGTCAGTAAACAAAAGACGGCCCATCACAATGTACTTTAAGCGGGCCTTTCTCAAGAAAACCCTGCCCAGTTACCATCAGCATGTAATCTGCTGTACCGGAGATCACTGCTACACCAAGATAAGGATGACCTACCGTTCTATTGCGAGACTTCATTTTGGCAAGTTAAATCATCTGGTGGTGCTCCTTCTGCCTTCTTGAAAAGAGGTTCCAAAGATCAGGGCAGCCAAAAGGTGGTCGCAAGAGGCTGAAGAATGGTTACAGGACTGCCTTGAGTCAGTGGATTTAGCAGTGTTTGAGGACTCAGCTGAGGATCTGAATGATCACTCCAAGGTCATTACAGACTTCATTAAAACAGCTGTAGACATATGAGTTCCCAACAAATCATTCAGGGTTTTCCCCAAAGGCCCTGGAAGAGTAATGAAATATAGAACCTGCTGAGAACCAGATAACAGGCATTTAAGTCTGGAGATCGAGAACTCTACACAAGGAGCACATGTTGTTATGCTTGTTCTTTCAAGGAGAACAATTTTACATGGGTTTAAAACTTAACCAACTTTAATTTTCTTTTCTTTGAAAATGTTATTTATTATTATCTTCATACATTTCAAATGAAAGTGCTATAACATTACATAATAGATACTAAATAATTTTCAATTTCATGTGCCTTCCCGCAACCTCCCACCATCCCTAACCCCTACAGATAGAAAAAGAAAAGAAAGAAAACATTCATCATAATGATTATAAACACATAAATAATACCATAATATATTTCTTGATGAAAGCATCATATTTTCAGGGGAGATTGGATTAGGTCTGGATTAGTCTATATTCATAAATCTCATTTAAAGCTTCCATATTTGACAAAATTTATCATAATCATCTCCAATATTACAATTTTTTTCTAATGGGAAACAATATTTTATTAAACCATTCTTTTAATTTACATTATTTTCTGATTTCCACATTTTAGCAACACACTTTCTCACTATTGCTGTTGCTAGACTCAAGAATCTTTTTTATATTTATCTAATTCCAACTTAATGTCTTCATATATATTACCCAACAAAAAAAATTGGATTTAATTTAATCTTCATTTTTAATATCTTCTCTAAGATGACACATAATTCTTTCCAAAAATCTTTCACCTTTTCATACAACCATACTAAATGCAAAACCTCTTTTTTATATCTAAAACAAGGAGCATAAAATTTTAAATTAAATTTATTCAACTTTAGGGTGTATAATATATTTGATGTAAAAAAAAATTATATTGAACCATTTGATATCTAGCATTGATTGTATTAGTAACACTATCTCTACACAATTTCATCCATATTTCTTCTTGAATTTGTATATTTAAATCCTGTTCCCACTTCAGTTTAGTTTTATACAAATCTTTATTTTTTTTTTATTTCTTGTAATGTATTATACATAGTAGTTATAAATCTTTAAATAATAAAGGTATCTGTTAAAGCATATTCAAATTGACTATACTCCAAAGTCTCATTCATTCCTATTTTTTCCTTCAAATATGATCATAATTGATAATATGCAAATATTGTATTTTAATAAACCATATTCCTCCTTTAATTGATCAAATGTCATAAAAAATGAACCTCTAAAACAATCTCGTATTTTCTGTATACCTTTTTCATACCAATTGTTAAATAAGGAATTATTCATTGTAAAGGGAAGTTGATTTTGTTTGAAGGTCAATTGAGCCAACTGATAATTCCTTATATCTCTTTCCACATGTATTCTGTTCCAAATTTGAAACAAATATTTTAAAATTGGTATTTCCTTTCTACCTTTAAAAATTTCATAATTCCATTTATACAATGTTTGGTCTGGACTTACTTCACCTATATTATTCACCTCAATATCTACCCAATATACTTTTTCTCCCCTTTGATACCAAGAAGACAAAAATCTCAATTGAGCTGCCTTATAATAACTTTTCAAATTTGGTAATCTTAACCCTCCTTGATCTTTTCTCCATGTCAACTTTTCCATACTTATCCTTGCTGATTTTCTTTTCAATAAAAACTCCATAATATTCTTATTTAATCATCTAAAAAAATAACATTTCAGGTACCTGAATTGGTAATGTTTGAAATAAGTATTGAATTCTGAGAAAAATATTCATTTTAACACAATTATGAATGTTTTGGTAATTCCTTCCATCTTTTTTAATCTTCCTCCAATCTTTTTAAAAGTGGTAAATAATTCAATTTATACAAATTATTCAATTAATTACTTACTATTATCCCCATATATTTAACCCCTTCATTTTGCCATTTAAATTTTGCTAACTTTTTATATTGTGTATTATCTGCATTAACCATCAGCATCATTTCACTTTTATCCTCATTAACCTTATATCCTGAAATGAATCCATATTCTGTTAGTCTTTCATTTAGTCTATTCAATGAAATTTTGGGTTTAGTCAAATATACTATAACATCATCTTCAAAACGACTTTATTTTACTTGAGCTGCTTCAACTGACTTTCAACTGACCACCCCCTGTCAAACTTCTTGTTTCTGCCCAACCACATGCATTGGATGCTGGGAAATGTAGTTCTGATTTACAAATAATAACACATCTTTCCTCTTATATAAAAAACAAAAATAAAAACACAATACTATGTTTACATAACAAAAGTACGTATCTACATTCCGTGCCCATCCTCTTTCCATTCAGAGGCTTCCAATCAGTCACTGAGATGGTTTAATACTCCTTTTCGGTCTGATACGTGTTTCCACCAATGTACTGCTTGCATTTGCTGTGTTAGACTTAGTGCCTTTCTGTAGACTCTGAAACAGAAGTTCCTTTTCTTCCTGTCCTGGACCCTTTTGTGTATTGAAAGGTGACAGGTCACAAAAATGGATTGGAGCTTGTGGTTATAAATCCACATGGTTCCTTCTCAGAGGTATCCCTCCCTCTGCTGGATCTGGTAGGAATACGGATCTATTTCCTCTTGTGCATATCCTGGCAATCCCCATGAGCCAGAATTATGATCTCATATTTGCAATGGAACTCCAGGCTTCAAGATTGATGGGCTTTTCACAGTCTTATCATGATACTGTTTCTGTTTTACTTTCTCTTCCACTTTAGTCTGTTTGCCCTTGTGTGCTCCTTTAGGTGTCAACAGATTTTCATGTATTGGAAGGTTAATACGTATGCATCAACCATTCAGCATTTGGGCAGGAAAAAGGCCATTCTGTAGTGGTGCACTTCTGTAAATCATTAGACTTCTGTGAAAATCTTCTCATTCATCATGCACTTTCTTCATGATTCTCTTCACCACATTGACAAAACTCAATGGCCATTAGACTTTGGGTAATGTGGGCTTGAAATTATATGCCAAAATCCCCAAGTATTGGCAAAAGTCTCAAATTCACAGTTCAAAAGTTGTGGACCATTGTGTGATACTTCTTCACAAGGAACTCCATGCCTAATAAACACACTTTTTATGAACATGATAACTGCTTTGCTGGATGTTGAATGCAGTGTTGTTACCTCTGGGTAATTGGAAAACTAGTCTGATACCATTATATGATTCTTGCCATAGCAGTCAAACAAATCTACTCTAACTTTGAAGTACGGCCTGTCTAGTACAGGGTGTGATGTAAGCAATTCTGCTTGCTGCTTTGGTCTCAAGGAAAGGCATATTTTTCATGAAGCAATGGTCTGGCTTATGTCTTGGTTCATTCTTGGCCAATACATCACCCCTTGAGCTCTATGTTTGCATTTTTCCTCACCAAGATGTCCTTTATGTATCTTCTGGAGCATTTCCAGGTCTCTTCCATTCCACCAGCTTCTAAATAAAAATGTTGAATCACTGATTGAAGCATTTCAAATTATCAGCTAGATTGCCAGTAAACTGCACTGGTGAGAGAAGACTTAACTTATCCATTATTATAAACTATTGTCTTCTCTTTCTCACTCAGACATTTCTGACACCATGTTATGCTTGTTCTTTCAAGTGGAACAACTTTACATGGGTTTAACACTTAACCAACTTTATTTTCCTGAAGCTGCTTCAACCCACTTCCAACTGACCACCCCCTTCATATGTCACTTCCCATTTCCGCCCAGCCATATGCATTGCATGCTGGGAAATTAAGAACTTATTTACACATAATAGCACACATGTGACCTATAAAAAGCCATCTCCCGGCAAAGTGGAGATTCCGGATGAGAATGGAAACAACGATGAATACTGGACAGCTGTGGCAGGACCTAAATGACATAACCTGATACAAAACTAAATCTGGTGCCGTGGGAAACATCAAAGTTTCACTCAATGATGAACTCAATGCCTTCTACACTCAATATGTCTACCAGAACAAGAAAGAACCACTGTGCACACCCACATCCCCTGATAATTCTCTACTATCAGTATCTGAAGATGACGTGCAGGCTGTCTTCAGGAGAATGAATCCAAAAAAGCATCACACTAAATGAAGTACTCAGCTGAATACTGAAAACCTGTGCTGACAAACATGGCAATGTATTCATGAATATCTTCAGCATCTCACTCTGGCAGGGTGTGGTACCAAGGCCTCAATCGTCCCAATGCCCACGAAAAGTGTGGTAACCTGCCTAAATGATCAGTGACATTCACATCCACAGTGATGAAGTGTTTTGAGAAGATGGTATTGAAGGAATATCAGCTCCTGTCTGACATGGATGTCCTCCAATTTGCCTACCACAGCAACAATTCTATGGCAGATGTCATCTCACTGGCTCTACACAAAGCCCTGGAACATCTGGGCAGCAAAGATGCATACATCAGGATATATATATATATATATATAACAATTTGGCATTCAAGATGATCATTCCCTCAAAACTGATCAGCAAACTCCAAGACCTAGGCCTCAAAGCACCACTGTGTAATTGAATCTTGGATTCTTTATCTCCAGACCCCAATTAGTACAGATAGGCAAAGACATCTCCTCCACAATCTGCCGCAGTACCAGAGCACAATAGGATGGTATACTTAGCCCACTGCTCTACTCTCTTTATGCCTATGATTCTGCAACTCATTACAACAACATCTATAAATTTGCTGACGACTCCACAGTAGTGACTTGTATAGAAAGGGGGCGATGAGTCAGCATATAGAAGGGACATTGAAAAATAGATGAGTAGTGTACTAACAACAACCTCACACACAATGTCACCAAAACCAAGGAGTTGATTGTGGACTTTTGGAAGATAAAACCTGGAAGTCACTATCTTAAAGGACCTTCCCTGGATTCAACATACAAAAGTCATCATGCAGAAAGCATTTCAGTTCCTCTACTTTTCCAAAAGTTCTGAATGATGTCGTAAACTTCTATAGAAATGCAGTGGTAAGTGTACTGACCTGCTGCATCAAGGCCTGGTATGGGAGGCCATTACCTCTGAGCAGAAAGCCCTGCAAAAGGTAGCAGACATAGCCCACTACTTCATAGGCAAAACTTTCCCCAATATCGAGAGAATCTATCTACATGGACACTGCCATAGGAGAGCAACAGCAATCATCAAGGGTCCACACCACCCAGTACATGCTCTGTTCTCACTGCTACCATCAGGAAAGAGGTCTAGGTGCCACAAGTCTCAAAGCACCAAGCTCAGCAAAAGTTGCTACCCCTCCATTGTCAGACTCTGAAACCATCAAATCAAGAAGAGATTCATTTAATGACTCTTACTTTCAACATTATTTATTATTGAATATTAATTTTCTGTATTGCAAAGTCAGTTTGTTTTCACTTTACTTTGTTTATATTTCTCTTTTGTATATGTATCTTTTCTTGAGAACAGTTTTATGCACTTAACTACAAGTAAAACTTCTGCTTAGACCATAGGAAAAAAGAATCTCAGAGTTGTAGGTGATGTCATGTATGGACACTGACAATAAACCTGAACTTTGAACTTCAAACTCTGAAAACTTGAAAAGGGCAGCACAGTGACTGTAGCAGTTAGGGCAATGCTATTATAGCGCCAGTGACCTGGGTTTGAATCTGGCACTATCTGCAAAGAGTTTATACCTTCTACCCGTGTCTGCATGGGCTTCCTCCTGGCTCTCCAGTTTCCTCCCACATTTCAAAACTTATAGGGGTTGTAGGTTCATTTAATTATTTGGGTAGCATGTGCTCATGGCCAGAAGAGGGCTGTTACTATGTTGCATGTTTCAATTTAAATTTAAAATTTAAATTTATGCTATTCTGAGCTTATTACTCAAGAATTCAAAAGTACCAGAAAGCTAAGAATACAACCATCACTTAGTGCTACCTTTCTGCCTTCAAATGCATCAACTTTGATGTGTTTGTCTCTTACCCCTTTTGAGGCTTTGATATTCCTGCAGCATTAATTGTCATTACCAAGTAAAGCCATGTAGTTAAGGGTAAGATCTAATAAAGCAAATTAAATAATATGGAACCATCAAAAACAATCCGTGTGCAAAGAATTTCCATTGGCAGTCATAGACTTTCCAAGCTTTTGTTGGATGTTTAAAACAGGTTGATTTTTATATAACTTTTTTTCAAAAAATAATATTGTGGATGATGAAGAGGGTTTTCAAATATTGCAGAGGGATTTAAACAGCTTCGAGGAGTTGGCAGAATGATGGCGGATGGAGTTTAATGCTGATAAGTGTGAGGTGCTTCATTTTGGAAAGCATAATCAAAGCAAGGCATCTGTGGTAAATGAAATACTGGCATTGAAGAATGCAGTGGAGCAGGAATAATGGTGAATTGTTCCCTGAAGGTAGGAGCACATGTGGATAGGGTGGTGAAGAAGGACTTTAGTATGCTCAACTATATAAATCAGTGCATAGAATATAGGAGTTTGGAAGTAATGAAACTGCACAAGGCATTGATGAGGCCAAATTTAGAGTACTGTGTGCAGTTCTGGTCACCGATTTAAAGGAAGGATATTAACAAGATAGAGAGAATGCAGAGAAGATTTACAAAAATGTTGCCTGGGTTTCAGCATCTGAGAGGGGATTTGATAGAGGTGTTTAAGAAAATGAGAGAGATAGATGTGGAAAGGCTTTTCTCATTGAGAGTAGGAGAGATGGATACAAGAGGTCATGGGTTGAGAGTTGACGGGCAAATGTTTAGGAGTAACATGAGGGGGAACTTCTTTACTCAGAGACTGGTTACTGTGTGGAATGGGCTTCCGGGAAAGGTGGTGGAGGGAGGGTCAATTTTGTCATTTAAGAAAGAGATGGATAAGTATATGGATGGGAGGGATATGGGTAGAATGCTGGTAAGTGGGATTAGAGGAGGGTACTTGGATCAGTGCAGACTAGAAGGGCCAAATTGGCCTGTTTTCGTGCTGTAATTGTTATATATGTTTATAGTATCATGAATGTAAAACATATTTCTCCAGGCCAACTGAGTTGCCAGGTATCCAAGAATTGAATAAATCTCAAAAAGCAAAAGTTTGAAAATGGTAGCCATGTAAATTCTAATTGATGGCAGGTTAGAAGGTCATTGAAGATAAGTAAATATATAGCTATTGACCATAAAAATGAAAGTTTCAGCTTATTGTGCCTTGGGATTGCATAAAAGACATTGTTTTAACTATTCCAAATGTTACTTTGTCATTGAATTATTAGAACTTCCATGCCACCAAAAGCTGGTTGTAAAATAATACATAGCACTCAGTGCTCTGTAAAAAGTCAAAATGTTTAAGTGTACAGACTTCCCTTCAAAAACACCAATCAAGAATTCATCCATGCAATCTCTGTGTCATCTCCTTCATAATGAATGCAAAATTGTGAATGTTTCCAGTAGTCAATGAACTTCATTAGGAATGAGTTTGAAATCTTTTTTAAGTTTATATATTTTAAAATACATTTTAACAGATTTTGCTAATTGTTGCTGATGAATACACTCCCCTTGAATAAATCAAATCTGTCAAAAGTCATACATAGCGAGACGGCAATATCCTGATATCTACATCTGCTGAGCCAGGTCCCTACAGGATGAAATCAATTATCTATTTTTTTTTTTATTCTTAAGAAATGCCACAAATCTCAGAGATTTATACAGGCAAAAGAACCAATAAATCTCAAAGGCGATGCCTCAGTCAAATCCTCCACTCAGAAATATTCATGATTGTAAAGATGTGTGCTAATCTTCAAAAAACATTAACCATTATTTTGTTTGCTCCTTCCTACAGGAAACACTGTTGACCTGACCTTACAGATATTGTAATACTGGGGCTACTAAAAGCAAACAAAATTGTTTTTTCTAATGGGGAAATCCAGTCTTGAATCATAGGCTCATGATCCAAGTCTGTCCCATTTCCATAGTGGATTGTCTCCTCTAGAGTGCATTCCCAACATACAGAATGTGGGCCGAGCTTCATTTATTTCTGTCAATTACATTTTCAGAAGGAACTCTGAAAATTAGAAGGATCTGGGTTTTGAGGTGCTCAAGAAATACTGAAGATCTTTTACACCTGAGTGTATATTTGTGTTCAGGGTGTATTATGTTTTTTCTTCAGGATAACTTAATCTTAGTCAAAGTCAAAAATACTGGCAGAATTGCCAAGATTGCAGTGAGATATATTTCATCATTCCATGCTTAGAATGAGAAAGGGTAGAAATTTGAGTCGGAGATTTACACATGGCGTTAAACACAATGATTATGTGAGATAGATGTGGTATTTGCATGCATGACAAAAAAAAACTAGATCACTTTCCTTATTGTACGGGTAGATATGCTGCAAATTTTATCCAAAGATCCTTTTATAAAAAATGTCAGAAATTCAGGAGAACAAACTGAAAATGCTTTCTGGCAGTTTAAATTATTTTTTTAAAAGGAGAGATGCAGGATACCTTAAATACAAAATCTTATGAACTTGATTTGCCTTATTATCTTTTATTTGTGTTTTCCTTCAGCCACTATTTCCATCAGGCGTCCACGATCAAAATAAGCATAATATCACAAAAAGCTTTAGTCCGCTCATTCTACCTCTATTTCCTGTTGCACCTTAAATCAAGGAAGACATGTTTCCTCTCCTTGACAACTATAAGTTTCCTACTGAAAAGAGTATATTAACCCATTTTTAGTTGGGGCATATTATGCAACCTATCCATTACTACATGTTGTACTAATAAGTAATTGCATTATAAGAGATTATAAAAGTAGTTCTCAGAGAAATTGAAATATTTTCTGGGGTTCATAGGTTTTGCTTTACTGGAAACTGGGGTGAACCATAGAACATTTCAGCACAGAAACAGGTCCTTTCAGTCCTAGTCTGTGCTGAACCATTTTTCTGCCTAGTCCCACTGCCCTGCACCCAGTCCATAGCCCTCCAGACATCTCCCATCCATGTACCTGACCAAATTCCTCTTTAAAGTTATGCAACCATAGAGTCTGATCAGTAAATTATTTATTAAGGATTATTAATTTAGACATAGAGCACAGTAATAGACCATTTCTGCCCATGTGTCCATGCCGCCCAATTTACACCTAATTAACCTACACCCCTAGTACATTTCGAATGGTGGGAGGAATCTGGAGCCCCGGGGAAAATCCATGGAGACACAGGGAAAATGTACAAACTCCTTACAGACAGCGCAGGATTCAAACCCCAGTCCTAATTGCACTAACTGCTATGGCAACCATGCCACCCTCCATAATATTATTTGGATTAAAGTAACCTTAAATTCATTTTTCTATAATTGAACAATGGGTTTCTAGTCTTGACATGATGTCCCAAAAGCTATATTCTCCCTCCATTAATAACCCTAATCTTGATAAGAACAATAATAACCAACAAAAACTTACATTTTTCCACCAATACTCTTTGACGTAATATGATCTAACTCCCAGTGGTGCTGCTTTCCTACCATGAAAAATATAATAAAAAATCAAAAGTTTTTCTCTATCAGCATGAAAGTCATTAATTCATCTATCTGCAAGTATACATCTGGCCACACCAGTGAATATGGCCTAATTATTGGATAGATCCATAAATAAATAGTGCAGTTCTTTCTCTATAGCACACAGTCCTGCAAAAGCCCCCAACAAAATCTTAGAAACTATGCTTAATGTACATAGTATCAACAAAAAAACGGAGAAAATGTATGATAAATAACATATTATTCGAAGGTACTAAATTTATTTATGCATCTAAATTCATAACTGCAGCAAAGTATCAAATTAGATTAATCTAATTTATATGTTTGTCATATGTTAGGTCACTCACCTGAGTGCTACTGGTACCATATAACCCAGAACTACCTGTCACATGGTCGGGTGGCTGGCGACTAAACTGGCTCCCTGCCAGGCTTGCCAGGGTGGGTCTGGACCTGTGCAACCCCTACTCACCTAAAATCCATTCACACACATGCTGTTCCTTTCTGAGGTTTGGGATATCCTCATATCAAACCCCACAGACTGACTGAAAGAAACCATCATCTTTCTATGGGATGGATAGCCAGGAGAAGAAGCTTGCGATTTTTAAAAAAAATTTAATCTCAGTCCTTCTTTGCCAATAATTCTAAGTCAATTACATTTTTCATAAGCAGTTTGAGAATAAAATTCAGATTTGAGTCTTTCCATCAATTATAGTTTGTTTAGTTTGATTATGTCAACATGAGGGTGAAGAACTGAAGGAAGATGTGAAGCTGATAACACAGCAGATCCGAGAGGATTTTAGAAAAGGGCAAATAACGAACATTGCTGCCTGAAGCATGGATTGAAATTCTCCTACCAGCATTTTTAAAGGACAGTGCCTGAAACGCTTCAAAGGAAGCACAAGAGGGCTGCAATTGGGCATTTAATACAATAGGGCATAAAAACATAATGAGCTTCTGCAGCCAAGGCAGAGCAAAAACTTTGATTTGCACATTGTGAGACACATATCCTATTGAAGGAAGAGAGGAGGGGCCCTTTGGAGAGGCCATTTTGGGTGCAACCATGCTTGGCATGCAAGTGCTGTGATTAACAATAAGTGCTGAGATTTTGACTCATGAGACTGCAGTAATAGAGCCGAGTAAGAGGTGGACAGGAAAAGATTTTTTCAGGAAATGCAGCTGGGATGATAGTTAGGGCAGAGGTATCTTCTTGCTGTATGACGAAACTTCCACTGCATTTGGTTTCTCCACCAATGGAATATGCATCCAGCTGCAACTACTGACTGACAAAAGTCAAAGAATTGAAACTCTGGCTCGGATTATCTTAGCTCACAGTTATAGTGATGCGGATGACCATTATGAAAGTTAAAGGGAGTAGACAGAGAGTGCAGTGTCTCTTCAGGCCATTCTCCTCAGTAACTTTGGATACTGTTAGAGGATAATCAGAAAGTTCTGTGGCTGCAAACAAGACACCAGAGTGGTATGTTGCCTCCAAGGTGTCAGTATCAAGAATGTCTCTGAGCAACTGTAGAACCTTCTCAATGGGCAATGTTAGAAATAGAAAGATAGGCTAAATGAATATGTAGCTCAGGAGCTGGTTTAGGGGGAAGAGATTTAGGTTCTTGGTTCTCCTATCAGGCAGAGGTGACTAGTAAAAGAGGGAAGGATTGCACTTGAACTGAAGAGGGACCAATAGCCTAGCAGCAGGATTTGCTAGTACTAATCAGGAGAGATGAGGCAGATAAGAAGTTGGAGGAAAATACTGTAGTCAAAGACAGCAAGTTAGGTAGTCAGGACAGATAGTGATACAGCAACAAAGAGGAAAGATGGTGGTTTAAATTGCATGTATTTCAATGCAAGATGCTTAACAGGTAAGGCAGATGAATTCAGTGCATGGATTGGCTCTTATAGTCATAAGATAAACATGGCTGAGAGAAGGACAAGACTGGCAGCTCAGTGTTCCAAGGTACAGACATCACAGGTCTGATGTAGGTGCAGGAAAGAAAGGGGAATTGCTGCTTTTATGAGGGAAGACATAACAATAGTGCTTAGGGAGGATAGTGCTGGGTGGGGGGGGGGGGGGGGGAGGAAGGGGGAACATCCAGTAAGGCTGAAAATGTAGAACTTAGAAACACAGAAGGAATTACTTCTTTAATTGGACTGTATTATATGTCCCTCATAGTCAACAGGAAGCAGGAGCAGAAGTATAGGGTGGTTGTAGAGAGCAGTAAAAAATAATAGGAAAGTATCAATGGGAGGCTTTAACTTTTCTAATATTGACTAGAGCACCCATAGAGTAACGGGCTTGAATGGTGGGGAATTTGTGAAGTGTGTTCAAGAAAGCATCCTCAATCATTATATGGGAGCCTAGTAAAAGAGGGAGGCAACACTGCTCTTCTGAGGGAACAAGATAGGGCAAGAGACTGAAGAGTCCATGGGAAGTACTGATGCTTTAGTGACCATGACTCTATTAGTTTTTAAATAGTTATGGAAAAAGATAGGACTGCTCCGTAAGTTAAAGCCCTAAATACGGATCAGGTCAATTTTGGAGGCATTCAGCAGGAAGTCGATTTAAAGAGGATTCTTACAGGTAAGGGGAATGGCTAGGAAGTTGGAGGCTAAAAAGATGAGATCACAAGCATTCAGGCACTGCATGTTCCTGTTAGGCTGAAGGAAAAGCTGGCAAGTTTTGGAAACATTGGTTGGTGAAGCATACTAAGGATGACTACAGCAGAGCTATTATGGACTTTATCAAAATAACTATTGACAAGTGTATCCTCACCAAATCATTCAGGGATTTCCTCAACCAGAAGTCCTGGATGAACAATGAAATCTAGAACCTGCTGAGAGCCAGATCCAAGCATTTAAATCTAGAGATCCAGAACACTACACAAGGAGCAGGTACAACACATAGAAAGTCATCTCTAGGGTAGAGTGGTGATTCCAGACAAGAATGAAAATAATGAAGAATGCCCAAAAACTGTGGCAGGGTCTAAATGGCATAACTTGCTACAAACCCATATCTAGTGTAATAAGAGACAGCAAAGCTTCATTCTCAGATGAATTCAATACCAGTATGCCCAATTTGATGACTAGAACAAGAAAGATCCACTGCACACCCCCAGATCCCCGATGATTCTCTACTGTCAATATCCAAAGATCACATACGGGCTGACCAAAGCATCAGATCTAGACAGAGTAACTATACAGATGTGCTGACCATCTGGTAATGTATTCATGGATATCTTCAATTTCTTATTCTGGCAGGCATGGAATGCATCTATTTTAAACAGGCCTCCATCATTCCTCTGCCCAGGAAGAGTGTGTTAATCTGCCTAAATGACTATTGACCAGAATCACTCCCATGCACGGTAATGAAATGTTTTGAGAGGCTGATGTTGAAGTGTATCTACTGCTGTCTGAATGGTGACATTGATCCATTCCAATTTGCTTCCAGCAGCAACAGGTCTAAGGTAGATGCCATCTTGCTGGCTCTACATAAAACCCTGTAACACCTGAGCAGCAAAGATGCATACCCAGGATGCTCTTTACTGACTACAGATCAGCATTTAACACCATCATCGCCTCAAAAGTAAACAAGGCCTGGGCCTCAATACCCAATGTGCAAATCGATCATGGATTTCCTCATCTCCAGACCCCAATTAGCAAGAACATCTCCTCCATAATCTCCATCAGGACTGTGTACTTAGCCCACTGCTCTACTTGCTTTTCACTTATGACTGTATGGCTCAGTACAACAATAACAGATTTTATAAATTTTTGATGATACCACAGTAGTGGCCTGTATAAAAAGGAGCAAAGAGTTAGCATACATACAGGAGGGAGATTGAAAGCTTGGCTGAATGGTGTATTAAAAACATCCTTTCACTCAATAAAACCAAAACCAAGGAGCTGGCTGTAGACTTTAGGAAGAGAATACCAGAGGTGTATGATCCAGTAATCATTGAGGTATCAGAGGTGGAGAGGGTGAGCAAATTTAAATTCCTGGAAGTGGCTACCTCAGAGGAGCTGGACCCGACAACCTAGTGTTATTGTGAAGAAAACATGTCAGCATCTCTACTTCCTTATGAGTTTTCCAGAGATTTGATATGAGATCAGAAATATGCAGATGTGTGGTGAAAAGTATGTTGACCTGCATGTTATAGGGCCGCCACACATCTGAGCAGAAAGCCCTGCAAAAGATAGTGGACGCAGCTTAGTACATCATCAACAACCTCTCCCTACCATTGACAAAATTTACACGGTACGCTGCCGATGGAGTGCAGCAGCAATTATCAAGGATCCACACCACACAGGACATGCTCTGTTCTCACTGCTGCCAATAGGGAAGAATGTAGGTGCAACAAGAATTGTATTATATTTCAAGTTCAAGAAAAGGTGCTACCCCTCCACCATCATATTCATAAACAATGGACTCAAGCAGACACTCATTTAAGAACTCTTACTTTGTAAATTATTTATTATTGAATATTTATTTTTTTCTATATTGCACAGTAAGTTTGTTTCCATTTATTTTTGTTTACATTCATCTCTTTCGTATGCATATCTTTTTGTGCACAATTTAAAGTTACTGAGAAGTAGTAATTCTGCCTCGCCTGCAGGTAAAAGAATTTCAGGATTGTATGTATCCTGACAATAAATTTGAACTTTGAACTTTGAATTTATGGTCAGGGAAAGAAGGAGGTATATGTAAGATTTAAACCGTTAGATCAAATGAATCCACCAGTCAGCATAAAACAGGTAGGCTAAAAGAGGATATGAGATGGATCTAGCAGGTAGGAAAAAGGATAGGGTGGCACAGTTAGCAATTAGCAAAATGCTGTTACAGCCAAACAGCACCAATAACCTGGATTTGAAGTGGCCGCTGACTGTAAGGAGTTTGTATGTTCTCCCTTTGACCACATGGGTTTCCTCCAGGTGCTTCAGTTTCCTTACACTTTCCAAATACATATGGGTTTTGTAGGTCAATTGGTCACATGGGTGTATTTGGGCTCTTGCACCAGAAGAGCCTGTGACTATACTGTATCTCTAAAATAAATAAAATTGTAAATTTAAAATCTGAACAATTTTTCAGAACTATAAAGAGAGAAAGGATGACCAAAGAGAGAATTGATCCCATTAAATATCAACATGGTCATCTTTGTGTGGAGCACAGGAGTTGGTTGAGAATTTAAATGAATATTTGTAGTCATTCTTTATTATGGAGAACCCTTTGTGCATGACATAGTCTGTTGCAAATCAAAGTGGTACACAGAGCACATATGTCTAAAGTTAAATAGTCTTGTTTTTATTCGGACATAAAACAAGTGATGCTTATTATAATTCATATGTTCGGGACCTGCCCTAGCTTAGAAAAATTTTAGATTTAAGTTTTTCAAACATTATCATTGATTCTCAATTTAAAATTGGAACCTAGCCCTTTAATTGCTCTTTTTGGAACATTCCAAGAAGATAATGTGTTACTAACTACAATTTAATGCCCCATTTTATCTTTTACTTCATTGATGGCCAGACATGCACTTTTGATTAAATGGAAAGATAGTATTCCACCTGCACATGCATAATGGTTAAGTGATATTTATGTCTTCTGTAAATTTGGAAAAAAAAATTAGATATGGAATCATTGATTCAAATCTTAAATTCCAAATGATATGGGGCTCATTCATGGACGACTAACATAACCTTAAGATTTAGTGTTAATTTGGAATCTTGGCATTGTGTTATAACATAACATAACAATTACAGCACGGAAACAGGCCATTAGGCCTTTCCAGTCCACACTGAACCAAACATCCCTTTCTAGTCCCACCTCCCTGCACAATGCCCATAACCCTCCATCTTCTTCTCATCCATATACCTGTCCAACCTTTTCTTAAATAATACAATTGATTCCGCCTCCACTATTTCTCCCGGAAGCTCATTCCACACGGCTACCACTCTCTGAGTAAAGAAGTTCCCCCTCATGTTACCTCTAAACCTCTGCCCCTTAATTCTTAACTCATGTCCTCTTGTTTTAATCTTTCCTCCTCTTAACGGAAATAGTCTATCCACATCCACTCTGTCTATCCCTTTCATAATCTTAAATACTTCTATCAAATCCCCTCTCAACCTTCTACGCTCCAAAGAATAAAGACCTAATCTGTCCAATCTCTCCCTATACTCTAGATGCTTAAACCCAGGTAACATTCTGGTAAACCTTCTCTGCACTCTCTCCACTCTGTTTATATCCTTCCTATAATTAGGCGACCAGAACTGCACACAGAACTCCAAATTAGGCCGCACCAACGTCTTGTACAATCTCAACATCACCTCCCAACTCCTATATTCCATGCAATGATTGATAAAGGCCAGCATACTAAAAGCCTTCTTCATCACCCTATTCACGTGAGTTTCTACCTTCAGGGAACGATGTACCGTTACTCCTAAATCTTTCTGCTTTTCTGTATTCATCAATGCTCTCCCATTTACCACGTATGTCCTATTCTGATTCTTCTTACCAAAATGAAGCACCTCACTCTTATCAGCATTAAATTCCATCTGCCATTTTTCAGCCCACTTTTCTAAGCAGCCCAAATCCCTCTGCAATCCTTGAAAACCTTCTTCATTATCCACTATTCCACCTATCTTAGTATCGTCTGCATATTTACTAATCCAATTCACCACCCCATCATCTAGATCATTAATGTATATAACGAACAACATTGGGCCCAATACAGATCCTTGAGGCACACCACTGGTCACCGGCCTCCAACCTGACAGACAATTATCCACTACCACTCTTTGGCCTCTCCCTTTCAGCCAATGTTCAATCCATTTGACTATCTCAAAATTTATACCTAAAGACTGCACCTTCCTAACTAACCTTCCATGTGGTACCTTATCGAAGGCCTTACTGAAGTCCATATAGACAACATCCACTGCGCTACCCTCATCCACATTCCTAGTCACCTCTTCAAAAAATTCAATCAGATTGGTCAAACATGACCTTCCTCCCACAAATCCATGTTGAGTGCTCCTGATCAGACCCTGTCTATCCAGATGTTTATAAGTACTATCTCTAAGAATTTTCTCCATTAATTTACCTACCACAGACGTCAAACTTACAGGCCGATAGTTGCCAGGCTTCCTCCTTGAACCGTTTTTAAATAACAGAACCACATGCGCAATGCGCCAATCCTCCGGCACTATCCCCATATCTAATGACATTTGGAAAATTACTGCCAGAGCCTCTGCTATTTCCTCCTTCACTTCTCTCAATGTCCTGGGGAAGATCCCGTCTGGTCCCGGAGACTTATCCACCTTTATATTTTTCAAAAGCCCTAAAACTACACCTTTTGTAATCTCTATATTCCCCATATTTACCCAATTTGCTTTTTTTATCTCACATCTCCCAATATCCTTCTCCTTAGTGAATACCGAAGAAAAGAAGCTGTTCAATATCTCCCCCAGTTCTCTAGGCTCCACACACAGTTTTCCGCTCTGATTTTCTAAGGGACCAATTTTGTCTCTAGCTTTCCTTTTACCATTAACATGTTGGCCCTCTCATTTTTATAACTCTTTTTTTCTTGTATTGTAGCACACTTTAAAATTGTATTGTTCAATTATTTAACTGTAAAAATATCAATTAAAATATTTTTTTTAAAAAGAGGAAAGAACCCTGTGGGAGGTAAAGATGGTAAAGGACTGAAGCAAAGGAGTTGTGATGTCCTGCACCATATTCGGCCTATCAGGGAGGATGTGTACAGGAACATAAATCCCCAGGGCCTGATCAAGTGCATCCTTGAAACTTAGGAAAGAAATTGTGGAGACCCTTTCAGGGTTATTTACATCATCATTAGCCTTGAGTGAAGTACAGGAAGACTGGAATATGGTAAATGTTGTGGAATTACTTAAAAAGGGCTCCAAGGACAAGTCCAGGAACTACAGGCCAGTGATTCTGATGTCAGTGGAAGGACAGTTGTTTTGGGGATAGGATCTACCAACATTTGAATAGTCAGGGACTGATATGAGGTAGTCACCATAGCTCTGAGCATGGGAGATCCTATCTCACAAATCAAAGATTTTTTGAAGAGGTGACCAAGACGATTGATGAGAGGGAGGCAATGGACATTGTATACTTGAACTTTAACAAGGTTGTTGATGAAGTCCATTTGATAAGTTAGTTTGGAGCATTCGATCACATGGGATCCAAAGTGCGCTGGCTTATTGGTACGCCATAGGGATTGATGCTGGATCCACTGTTGTTTGTCATCTCTATTAACAATTTGGAAGACAATGTAATTTACATGATTATTAACAGATGACAAAAAAAAGGTATTGTATTGGACAGTGAAGAAAGGTATCTGTTTAAAAACAGGATCTGGAGCAGTTAAGTGGCAAATAGAATTTAACTCTGAGAAGTGAGAAGTGCTGCACTTTGGTAAGTAAATGTACTGTAAATGACAAGGTCTGGAGAGCATAGTAGAATAGAGAAACCTACTTGTATAGGTGTACCTTTCAAAAAGAGTGGTGACTTATGTATTAGGATGGTAAAGAGGCATTTAGCATGCTTGATTTCATTGGGGAAAATACTGAATGGAAATTTTATACTTAACAATACTATTGTGCAAGTCATTGGAGAAACCACATTTAGATTATTGCACGCAGCTCTGGACACCTAGCTATAGGAGAAATATCAATAAGTTTGAACTGTGCAGAGAAGATTTACTAGGATGCTGCTGGAACTAGAGTTACTGGGAGAGTTTTGATAGACTGGATCTTTATTTTCTTGGGCATAGTTTGTTTCTTTCTAAAATCATGAGAGGTATAGATAAAGTGAATGTTCACAGTCTATTTACCAGGTAGAATTTTTGTGAATTAGAAGGAATATGTTTCAGATGAGAGGGAAGAGATTTAAAGGGAAACTGTAGTGAACATTATTTTTACTCCGAGGATAGACTGCATCTGGTATAAGCTGCCAGAAGAATCTATAAAAGCAAGTGCATCTTTCAAAAGATATTTGGATGGATATATACTCAGTAGGATATGGACCTAATAAAGGCAAAAGGGGCTAGCCCAGAGTGCCAACTTGGTTGGCATATATAAGTTGGGCTGAGGGCCTATTCTGTGCTATGTGACTCTATAAACAATGAAGAAACAGTGCTGAAGTCCTGCTACTAGTTTAAATGACAACTGCTTTTAAATTCTATCTAATTGTTTTTCCTGCATTGCCACAGGGTACATCACTGATCTCAATTTGTCTACAATCCATTGTGCCTCATAGATTGGACAGATGTTTTGTTTACGCAGACAGTCATCTAAACATATTTTCCCTTATGTATTTGTAAATGTTAACAAGGTACTGCCAAGTATTTATAAGAATAATTTATAATTTATTAAAAACTGGCTTTCCTTAGGTTAAAGCTATTTTCATTATTTAAATAAAGACATGTAGAAACTTTTTAGAAAATAGAAACAAAATGACTGATCATCCATGTTCCTGAATTTCCCTTTAGCCCAAAGAACTATTGTATATATTTCTTAACATGTGTCATAATTTGGCTTCAATTGCTTTCTGTGGGAGAAAATTTGTTACATAGATTATATATTACGCCACAAAAATTAAAAGAATGGAATCCCAGATTGTCAGATAAGTGTTTCTGCCATAAACAGGAGATTGATACAATATTACACTCAACTTGGACACGTGAAAAAGTAAAATCTTTTTGGGAGGAATTAAACTCAATATTAAATCAAATAACAAAAAGTAAAATACCAAAAGACCCAAAAATCTACAGTTAAAATTGGATAGATTTCAGAATTGATTCATTATGATTGCTTTAGCAGCAGCAAAAAAAAATGTATAATGGTAACTTGGAAAATGGAAACATCTTTGAAAATACAATTTTGGTGTATAGAAATGAATAATTGTATTCCATTAGAAGAAAAATTATCTATAATTTCAGAGACAATTTTGGACAACTTAAACAAATTTTGAAACCATGTATAAAGTTTATTAGTGTTTGCCAGATTCAAATCTCCAACTCTTAATGTCTTAATGTTAATGAGATAATAAATGTTATACGTAATGAATTAATTAAAAAAATAGATAATAACTGGATAACATTCTGCTTTTTTTTTCCCCTTTCTTTTTTTTTCTTTTCCTTGTGTTATTTGGGTGGTGGAGATGGAGGTGGAATGGGAAGAAAATGAAAAATGTCACTATATACAAATGCATATATGAATTTTTTAATACTTTATTAAAAAATTTAAAAACCATGATACATAAAGTTTATAAACTATACAAAATATATAATATCAATGTATACATTGAATATAACAGAAAAACCCTTACTCCCTTACCCCCTTACTCAGTTAACCCTCCCCCTTTTATACTCATTACCTAAAACCACCCCTAAACTGCCCCCTAACTACCCCTTATAAAAAGAAGAAAGGAGATGTAAACTATAATGTCATAGATAAATACCGTGGATTGAGGCATTTCCACCACACCAAAGCAAAAGTATTCAAAACATTAAAACCCATATAATCCAAATAAGGGCTCCAAACTTTCTGATAAAAAAGATAGTTATCTCATAAATTATATGTTATTTTTTCCAATGGTATACAAGTTCTCAATTCTGTATGCCATCGAAGTAAATTCAACTCTATATCATTTTTCCAAGTAATCGCAATATATTTTCTCACTACTGCCAATGCTAATCTCAAAAATGCTATTTTAAATTTATTTAATCTTAATTCCAAATAAATTATTTAAATTAATATTACTTATCAAAAATATTGATGGATCTATTGGGAATTTAACTTTCAAAATATTTTGTAAAAATTCCTTAAACTGCATCCAAAAAAGTTTCACCTTTTCACTGAGCCATGTGGAATGTAAAAACGTTCCTTTTTCTTTCTGGCATCTAAAACATAAATCCGTAGAAAGTAAATTATGTCTCATTAATTTCTCAGGAGTTAAATAGAATTGATGTATAAAATTAAAATGAACTAATCTATATCTTACATTCACTATTTTTGTCATACTATCTCTACACAAATTTCTCCAATCCTCCTGATTAATTTGTGTTCCTAAATCTTTTTTTTTTTTCATTTTGACCTAGATTTCTGTAAATCTGGCTTAAACACGTTATTCTGTAATAATGCATAAATTTCTCACATAAATCTTTTTTTCTGCCATCCATAATTAAAATTTCAAAACTAGTCTGTTTAGGCAACCTTATAGTATTCACAAATTGATCCATTAACAAAGCTCTAACTTGATAATAACAAAGAAGTGTATTTAATATAATGTCATATTCTTCCTTAATTCTTTGAAAAGTAATAAAATAACCTGCTTCATAACAATCTTGCACAAATTTAATTCCTTTTTGATCCCATATTTTTGAAACTTGATAATTAACCATTAGAGGAAAAAGTTTATTCTGATTCAAAGGCGTCTTCATAGAAACTTTACCACGTGTACCTATCTCTTCATTTATCTTTTTCCATATTTCAATCAAATGTATCAAAATTGATGAATTATATTTATGTAACAATTTCAAATTCCATTTATATATAAAATAAATCCCTCTTATTCTCATTAATTTGGTTTAACTCATTATCTGCCCATACCAATCGACTTTCCAAATCAAACATTCAATGAATAAACTATAATTATTCCACCTTATAATAATTATGAAAATTCAGAAGTTATAAACATCCTAAATCATACTTCCACATTAATTTTTGTAAAGACACTCTTGGCATGTTACCTTTCCATAAAAAAATTTCCTATCTATAAAATTGAAATCTTTAAAAAAATTTCTGAGGAATTTTACAAGGGATGGACTAAAAAAAATACAATAATCTAGAAAATATATTCATTTTAATACAATTAACTCTACATATTAATGTTATTAGTAAAATCTTTCCTTTGATTTAAATAATTCTTAATTTTATAAAATAAAGGTAAATAATTAATTCATATAACTGACAGCCATCGACCTGAACGTCGGTCTGCCCTCATTGCACATGAACTCCTCAGACTTGACATCGACATAGCCGCTCTCAGTGAAGTCCGCCTGGCAGATGTAGGCAGCTTCCAAGAACGCGGCGCGGGCTACACACTCTACTGGTCTGGCAAGCCTTCGGATGAACGACGCCTATCTGGTGTAGGCTTCATGGTCAAGAGCTTCATTGCCTCCAAACTCGAAAACCTTCCGACAGGCCTCTCGGACCGAATCATGTCCATGCGACTCCCACTTCAAAACAAGCGTCACATCACCCTCATCAGTGTCTATGCTCCAACCCTCCAGGCGGAACCAGCAGAAAAGAACAAGTTCTACACCGACCTGCGCAACCTCATCCAACGTACCCCTACAGCCGACAAGGTTGTCATCCTGGGCGACTTCAACGCTCGTGTCGGCAAAGACTCAGAAACCTGGCCAGGAATCCTGGGCAAGCATGGCGTCGGCAAGTGCAACGACAATGGGCGCCTCCTGTTGGAGCTCTGCGCAGAACAGCGGCTTGTCATTACAAACACCCTTTTTCAGCAGAGGGACAGCCTTAAGACCACCTGGATGCATCCCCGATCCAAACACTGGCACCTCCTGGACTACATCCTGGTGCGAGAAAGTGACAAACAAGATGTGCTCCACACCAGGGTCATGCCTAGCGCGGAATGCCACACTGACCACCGGCTGGTTCGCTGCAAGCTCAACCTTCACTTCAAGCCAAAGCCCAGGAACAATAAAGCCCCCAGAAAGAGGTTCAATGTTGGAAAACTGCAGTCAGACGAAGCGAGAGGAAACTTCCAGGCAAACCTCAAAGCAAAGCTCGACGTTGCAACCCGCCTCACGGACCCGTCCCCTGAAACCCTCTGGGATCAGTTGAAGACTACCATACTGCAATCCACTGAAGAGGTACTGGGCTTCTCCTCCAGGAAAAACAAGGACTGGTTTGACGAAAACAGCCAGGAAATCCAGGAGCTGCTGGCAAAGAAGCGAGCTGCCCACCAGGCTCACCTTACAAAGCCGTCCTGTCCAGAGAAGAAACAAGCCTTCCGTCGCGCATGCAGCCATCTTCAGCGCAAACTCCGGGAGATCCAAAATGAGTGGTGGACTAGCCTCGCCAAACGAACACAGCTCAGCGCGGACATTGGCGACTTCAGGGGTTTCTACGAGGCTCTAAAGGCTGTGTACGGCCCCTCACCCCAAGTCCAAAGCCCGCTGCGCAGCTCAGACGGCAAAGTCCTCCTCAGCGACAAGATCTCCATCCTCAACCGATGGTCAGAACACTTCCAATCTCTTTTCAGTACCAACCGCTCAGTCCAAGATTCCGCCCTGCTCCAGCTCCCTCAACAGCCCCTAAGGCTAGAGCTGGATGAGGTTCCCACCCTGGATGAGACATATAAGGCAATCGAACAACTGAAAAGTGGCAAAGCAGCAGGTATGGATGGAATCCCCCCAGAAGTCTGGAAGGCTGGCGGCAAAACTCTGCATGCCAAACTGCATGAGTTTTTCAAGCTTTGTTGGGACCAAGGTAAACTGCCTCAGGATCTTCGTGATGCCACCATCATCACCCTGTACAAAAACAAAGGCGAGAAATCAGACTGCTCAAACTACAGGGGAATCACGTTGCTCTCCATTGCAGGCAAAATCTTCGCTAGGATTCTACTAAATAGAATAATACCTAGTGTCGCTGAGAATATTCTCCCAGAATCACAGTGCGGCTTTCGCGCTAACAGAGGAACCACTGACATGGTCTTTGCCCTCAGACAGCTCCAAGAAAAGTGTAGAGAACAAAACAAAGGACTCTACATCACCTTTGTTGACCTCACCAAAGCCTTCGACACCGTGAGCAGGAAAGGGCTTTGGCAAATACTAGAGCGCATCGGATGTCCCCCAAAGTTCCTCAACATGATTATCCAACTGCACGAAAACCAACAAGGTCGGGTCAGATACAGCAATGAGCTCTCTGAACCCTTCTCCATTAACAATGGCGTGAAGCAAGGCTGTGTTCTCGCACCAACCCTCTTTTCAATCTTCTTCAGCATGATGCTGAACCAAGCCATGAAAGACCCCAACAATGAAGACGCTGTTTACATCCGGTACCGCACGGATGGCAGTCTCTTCAATCTGAGGCGCCTGCAAGCTCACACCAAGACACAAGAGAAACTTGTCCGTGAACTACTCTTTGCAGATGATGCCGCTTTAGTTGCCCATTCAGAGCCAGCTCTTCAGCGCCTGACGTCCTGCTTTGCGGAAACTGCCAAAATGTTTGGCCTGGAAGTCAGCCTGAAGAAAACTGAGGTCCTCCATCAGCCAGCTCCCCACCATGACTACCAGCCCCCCCACATCTCCATCGGGCACACAAAACTCAAAACGGTCAACCAGTTTACCTATCTCGGCTGCACCATTTCATCAGATGCAAGGATCGACAATGAGATAGACAACAGACTCGCCAAGGCAAATAGCGCCTTTGGAAGACTACACAAAAGAGTCTGGAAAAACAACCAACTGAAAAACCTCACAAAGATAAGCGTATACAGAGCCGTTGTCATACCCACACTCCTGTTCGGCTCCGAATCATGGGTCCTCTACCGGCACCACCTACGGCTCCTAGAACGCTTCCACCAGCGTTGTCTCCGCTCCATCCTCAACATCCATTGGAGCGCTCACACCCCTAACGTCGAGGTACTCGAGATGGCAGAGGTCGACAGCATCGAGTCCACGCTGCTGAAGATCCAGCTGCGCTGGATGGGTCACGTCTCCAGAATGGAGGACCATCGCCTTCCCAAGATCGTATTATATGGCGAGCTCTCCACTGGCCACCGTGACAGAGGTGCACCAAAAAAAAGGTACAAGGACTGCCTAAAGAAATCTCTTGGTGCCTGCCACATTGACCACCGCCAGTGGGCTGATAACGCCTCAAACCGTGCATCTTGGCGCCTCACAGTTTGGCGGGCAGCAGCCTCCTTTGAAGAAGACCGCAGAGCCCACCTCACTGACAAAAGGCAAAGGAGGAAAAACCCAACACCCAACCCCAACCAACCAATTTTCCCTTGCAACCGCTGCAATCGTGTCTGCCTGTCCTGCATCGGACTGGTCAGCCACAAACGAGCCTGCAGCTGACGTGGACTTTTTACCCCCTCCATAAATCTTCGTCCGCGAAGCCAAGCCAAAGAAGATAAATGATTAAAATTTTTGTCATCTTTAATACCTAAATATTTAATTTGATCTTATATTCTTACAAAGGGGTATAATCATCTTCAATCAATGGCATAATTTCACTTTTTTCCAGTTGATTTTATAACCAAATATTATTCCATAATGTTCCAATCTGTCATGTAAAAATCTCAAAGATTTTTTTTGTTCTGTAACAGAGTTTATAGATATATATAGATATGTTTTTGGGAGATAAATTGGGAAAGGTTTGTTAGAGTAGGTCAGACACAAACACTTTAAAAACAGATCTTATTTGAAATACTGGAGCTCTGCTAATGCTAGACATATCAGAGCCTCAACAGCTTTTACAAGAGCTTTGAAAAGTTCTCAAGAGTCTTCACTAATGGATTGTTGTCTGCAAGAGACAACAGATGAAAGAGCATGTTGGAGCCACTGTTGTCTGGAGGAGAGCTGGGGGGGTCATGTGGTTTTACAAGCAGAGAGAGTCAAACAGGCTTTCTCTCAGAGAGAGAGAGAGAGACAGAGACAGAGACAGAGATCACTTGTACAGTGTTGCAACACGGAAGGTAGCTGGGATTGGAACATCACAAGCTGGCAAGCCCATTTGAAAGATGGCCTGGTCAAAGCCCTTATGGTCCATGCAAGAGGAGAGGACTGGCTGTCTAACGTTTCACTTGGAAGAAGTGAAACAAAAAGGAACTCTGTGGTGAGCTGAAAGAAAGTGGTTATCATCTGGAGAACCCTGAAGGGGCAAGTTTCATCAGCAAGACACTGGAGTAGCTGATGGAAGTACACCAGTTGAGGATGTCCTGGAACAGCAAATCTCTGAAAACTGACAAGAACCTTCCTGAGCAGTAACCATTTACTTTTCAAGCACCAAAGCCTGGTGAACTTTATAAATGTAAAATTCTGTGCACAGTATAAGAATTGCCTGCAACCAGTGAACTTTGAAGAATGAGAAGTGAGATTGGACTGCGAACCAAAGAACTTTTTTTGAACTCACACACACATATTACATACATGTGCGCTTAGAATTAGAAGAGGGTTAAGTTAGGTAAAGTAAGTCAATAGAGATAAGTTAAAGTTTGATTCTATTTTCATGTTTAAAGATAATTAAAAGCAACTTTTGTTTAAGTAATCATTTGTCTTGGTGAATATATATTGCTGCTGGGTTTGGGGGTTCTCTGGGCTCGTAACAGTTCTGTTAAATAAATCAAAACATCATCCAAAAATAAATTAATTTTAAATTCATTAATTTCACTTTAATGCCTTTAATATTACTACCTTGTCTTATTAATTGAGCCAGAGGTTCAATTTTCAATACAAACAATGCCGGTGACAATGGGAAAATCTGTCTATTAGACTTCTCCAATATAAATGACGATGATATCTGCCCATTCACCACAACTCTTGCCATTGGCTTTTTATATATTGCCTTAATCTAACTAATAAATATTTGGTCCAAATTTAAATTTTTCCAACACTTTAAATAAAAATCCCCATTCCACTCTATCAAATGCTTCTTCAGCATCTAATGATAAAACTATTGGCAAATTAGATATCTACTGCAAAATATTTATCAAATTAATTAACTTTGTAATATTATCAGCAGAATAATTGTCTTTAATAAATCCAGCTTGATCCATATGAATCAAAGAAGGAAAATACCTTGCCACTCTATTGGCTAGAACATTTGTTGCAATTTTATAATCAACATTTAACAAAGATATAGGTCTATAAGAACTTGCTTTCAAAGGGTCTCTATCTTTCTTAAGAATAGCTTGAGAAAAAGAATCTGGTAAAGAATGAATGTCCATATCTTTTTTAAGAACCTCAATCAATAAAGATATCAATAATTTGAAATTTCTTATAAAACTCAGCTGTAAACCCACCTTCACCATGAGATTTCCTGTTAGTGCTTCTATAATTTCCTTTTGAGTAAAAGAGGTCCCCAATTCCTTAATTTCCTTATTAGTTATTGAAGGCAATTGAAGATCAGATTTTAAAAATCTATCTTAACTTCATCTTTCATGGCTTCAGAAGTATATAATTTTTTATAAAATTCCTTAACTACATCATTTATCTCTTGAGGTTTATATGTAATATCTGAATATTTTCTAATGGCATTTATCATTCTTGAAACTTGCTCTGATTTCAATTGCCAAGCTAAAACTTTGAGCCCTTTCCCCAACTCATAATACTTCTGTTTAGCTCTTTGTAGTAATTTTTCAAATTTATAAATCTGTAATGAATTATATTGTATTTTTATTAACCATTTTTTAAAAACTTCTGTTGGATTCTGTTGTAAATCTTTCTCTAAGGATTCTATTTCCCTTTCTAATTTATTTACTTCAGATAAATGTTGTTTCTTAATTTTAGACGTATAACTGATAATTTGTCCTCTTAAATATGCTTTCAAAGAATCCCATAATATAAACATACTGTTAACAGAATTTACATTTATTTTCAAAATCTGCTGTATTTGATCCTTCATAAAATTACAAAACTCAACATTTTTTAATAATAAAGAATTAAATCTGCATCGATATGTAATGTCCACTTTTTCTGATCCTACATATATATTATTAATAAAAGAGAATGAACTGATAAAAGTCTAGTTTTATACTCAGCAGATACTATTTGACCTTGTAATTGTGCCAATAACAAAAATAAATCTATTCCAGAATAATAATCATATCAAAATGAATAAAAAGAAAAATATTTCTCTTTAGGATTTAGTTTTCTCCATTAAGATTAATACTTTTTTTGTCATTTTAGTTCTAGTTACTGTTTTCGGAGATCTATCGAATAATGGATCCAGAAAACAATTAAAATCACCTCTAATCATAACTTTGCTATATGCTTGTGACAAACTAAAAAGGAATCTTGTATAAATTTTTCATTGTCCACATTGGGTACATAAATGTTCATAAGAGTCCAAGATTCCGAATAAATTTTGCAATTTACAACTAAAAGTCTACCAACCAATTCAATGACAGATTCCAATTTAAACGACAATTTCTTTATCAAAATAGCAACTCCTCTTTCTTTAGAATTAAAAGATGAAGCAACAACTTGACCAACCCAATCTCTTTTCAATTTCTGATGGTTTTTTTTTCAGTTAAATGAGTTTCTTGTAAAAGATCTACTTTAATTTTTTTAATATAAGCCAATAGTCTCTTCCTTTTAATCGGGTTAATTGGGTTATTGAGCCTGTTGGCATTAAATGTTGCAAATATTAAATTAGGCATCTTATTTATTTAAATCTTAAAACCTCTTTACCCCATGTAGTGAAGTCCCAATCCACAGTTAACTGAAATACAATGTTCATCTCTTTAATAAAGTAAAAGGAAAAAAAAACAAAAAGAGAAAAGAACTCCATCCCGCTCCCAATTAACAAAAAAGTATACTGTACCACAGTATTACCTCCCTCTACCACGTGGGAAGTGACCTACGCCTCTAAGTGGCTAATGACTTCTGGAGGAGAAGCAACAAATACCACCCCTCCTGAACAGAACTATATTAAAAGACAGTAAATAAAACAGTTCAAGTATTCTAAGATTCTTCCAAATCTCTGCTAACTTGATCATCAACAGTATAAATTTCAGCTGATTTACACTTATCCACTTTGTGCTCTCCATTCTTCTTCCCTTCTTGAACTGAATGCAGCTGCTGAAAAAAATACCTTCTTGACTTCTTTCCTGGCAAAGAATTAGTAAATGCCAGAGCTTCAGCTTCATCACTAAAAAATTGTGTTTGATACTCTCCTTAGAAAACTTTTAACACTGCTGGATATCGGAAGGCCTTTCGTAACCTTTCTTCCACAAAACTGTTTTAGCCGGATTAAACTCTTTCGGCATTTGATAATGACTTGGCTCAAGTCTGCATAAAAGAAAACTCTACTATTCTTTACCACCAAAGGACCCTGATGTTTTCTTGCATTCTGAACTGCTAAGGGCAGAATCGTTTCTTTATCTTTAATTAGAATAGAGCATGGCAGTTGAGTAGGAAGTGGTTTCTTTTCTAAGTGCTCGATGAGCTCTATCTAATACCAGTCCATTCGGAAAATACTCCTTTCCCAAAACATCAAGAATCAATTTTTGAAAAAACTGCACTAGGTCCAAATCTTCAAAATCTCCTGGGAGTCCAACAATTTTAATATTATTTCTATGGCTCTGTTTCTCTAAAGCGTCAATTTTCTTTAATAAGTCATTTCTTTGAATTTCTCAACCAGTAAAGGAATCCTCCAACATATACATTTTTTTTCTTTACATTGTTCAACTTCATCATGACAATCATAAAGTCATTTTTCAATCTTCTTAACTTTATCCATTACTCTTGTCACATCAGCTTTCATAGTTGAAATTTCTTCTCTTAAGCTAATAAATTTATGTTTCATTGACAAAAAGCTTTGACTCATTTGTTTAGACATAGCCTCAATCTGTTTAGTCAAATATCCAATCTGAGATCCTTCTGGCTGCTTAGAAGTAGGCCCACCTTGATATATATTCTATATCTTCCTCTTCTTCAGTAGGCAAAGAGATATCTTCCTCTTCAAATCCTCCACCAATGTCTTCTTCTTCCTCCTCCGTAGATTGAGATGACAACTCCATCTGCCCTATCACACTCCTCAGTGCCCTACCATTTACTGTGTATGTCCTTTCTTGGTTTAATGTAAAATCCAAAATGTAACACCTCGCTCTTGTCTGTATTAAATTTCATCTGCCATTTTTCAGCACATTTTTCCAATGGGTCTAGATCCCTCTGCAAGCTTTTAAAACATTCTTCATTTTCCACAACACCTCCAATCTTAGTGTCATCTGCAAACTTGATGATCCAATTTACCAGATTATCATCCAGATCATTGATATAGATAACAAACAACAATTGTCCTAGCACGAATCCTTGAGGCACACTGCTAGTCACAGGCCTCCAGTCTGAGAAGCAATCATGCACCACTACTCTGGCTTCTCCCGTCCAGCCATTGTCAAATCCAGTTCACTATTTCACCATGAATACCAAGCATCTGATCCTTCCTAACTAACCTCTCATGTGGGACCTTGTCAAAGGCCTTACTAAAGTCCATGTAGACAACATCCACAACTCTTCCTTTGTCAACGTTCCTGGTAATTTCCTTGAAAAACTCTATAAGAATGGTTAAACATGACTATGTACAAAGCCATGTTGACTATATATAATCAGTCCCTGGCTATTGAAATACTTGTATCTACGATTTCTTAGAACACCTTCCAATAATTTACCTACTATTGATGTCAGGCTCTCTGGCCTATAATTTCCAGGGTTACTTTTGGTGCCTTTTTTGAACAACAGAACAATGTGACCTACCCTTCAATCAGAGTTGATGGTGATAGAGTGAAAGTCACATTTACATCATATCCACAGGTCTTTTCTTAATTGCCTGTTGCAACCTCAAATAGCTCCAGTTGGTTTCTCATGCATAACTTCCTTGCAAATAGATTACACCTACATGAATGGAAAGCTTTATAATTTCAATGCACACTAGATAGGAGTGATAAGTGTTCAGTCATAAGCAAATTTTAATCAATATTTATTTGCATGAAATGTAGAACTTTTATCTTGGTTCTTCTTGTCTCTAATTTCAAGAAAAAGCCTGCAGATGTATGACTTACAATCAATTATTATATCCCATTTCTCCAGAATTCTCCTGAACTGCAGGCAAAAGATCAAAGATTACCTGCAGAAATTCTTTCCTGCAAAGTATTTTTATTGTTTTAAGGCAATGTTTTGTAAAACATTTTAACATTAATTATGTCCAATTTATTACAAACCAATGAAAAAAGATAAATGGTATATTTTCAAAATTTAACAGGAATAATTCTTTAAAAAACAATGTTCCTTCAAGAATAGATTTTCAGGAAATAAATCACAACATACTTTTTCTGTACTTGCCAGCACAGGCAATTTGTAGTAGTGCTATCTAACATGTAACAAAACGAAGGAACAAATGAAAAAAATGCACAAATGCTGGAGAAACTCAGTGCCTTTATGTAGCAAAGGTAAAAATACATCACCAATGTTTCGGTCTTGAGCCCTTCATCAAGGTGTGGGGAAACATGGGAGATGTCCGAACAAAAGGAGGAAGGGGGAGGGGAGGTGAAGGTGGGAGATGATAGGTGGAGAAGGGGGACACAGCAGGAGGGGGGACGATTCTAGGCTAGGTGGAGAGAGAAAGGAAGTAGGAACTGGAATAACTGTCAAGGGGGAGGGGAAGGGGGAAAAAAGCAAGCTTATTAGTGGAATGCAGTGAACTCATTGTTCATGTCCTGGGGTTGGAGGGTGCCCACTTGAAAAATTAGGTGTGGTTCCTCCATTCTGCAGGTGGTCATTGTGGGATAATGTGAAAGACCATGGACAGACAAGTGAGCTGGAGAGTGTGACTCAGTATTGAAATGGTACTGGGCGAAGCGATCTCCTAATCTGCGATTGGTCTGTCTGATGTAGAGAAGGCCACAGAGGGTGTACCGGTGTCCAGGCAAGGGCCCCTCCCCCCCCCGCCCCCCCAGGCATGAACATTGAGTTCACTGCATTCAACTAATAAGCTTGCTTTTCACCACCTTCCCCCCCCCCCACTAGTTATTCCAGTTCCTACTTCCTTTCTCTCTCCACCTAGCCTAGACTCCTCCCCTCTCCTGCCGTGTCCCCCCCCCTTCATTCATCATCTCCCACCCTCACCATCCCCCCTTCCCTTTTCCCCCTTTTGTTTGGACATCTTACATGTTCACCCACACCTTGATGAAAGGCTCAAGGCCCAAAACATTGGTGATGTATTTTTGCCATTGCTACATAAAGGCACTGTTTGACCTGCTGAGTTTCTCCAGCATTTGTGTGTTTTTTTTCACTTAACCACGACGCTGTCAACGGAAACCTGTATTTTAGCAAAGGAACAGATGAAGTGGAGACAAGTTATGATGCAGAATCATTATGGTGCAACAGTTTCCTTCTTCTGAATTGCATACTTACCACAGTGCATGCAAACATAAAATGCTGTATTCCATTATCATAACTGCACCATTCCATGTATTCAGATGATAAATAAAAGAGCAGCAGTTTAACATGTAGTGTGCTGTGTGAGAAGCCATTTTTAACCAATGCATTTGAGGATCCCCAATATATTCTTGAATAAAGAGGCAAAGTTTTGCTTCTAGAATTCCATTAGTGAATACATATCCATGTCTAAAAGTGTTTATTTCTGGGCCAGTGTTAACCCTTAAAAAGGGATTGACCATTTTGAATTTAAAATTAATAATAGATAATAAAGCCTCAGACCCTGTACCTTTCATTGATAATCTAATTTAATAAAGTGGAAGAGTTGTCTTATTGACCTTATTAAATCTAGTACAACCATATTCATTCTCTGCCCAGGTACAGTTTACATTTTTCTGATCTCAGAATTTTAAATGCAAAGTTGCCTACATCAATACTTGTATCAGCAATTGTTTCATCTGCTAGGAATTATGTCATTTAATTTATTAATAATTCCCTTTGATTTATCAAGACATTTGGATAAAATATTCAAATACAAAACACATAGATTGGACATAAAAAGCAATCTATGAAGAGTTAATTGAAGGTTCATAGTTCAGTTGAGTCAGATTTTGATTTTCCTTTTATACTTTTTGAATTCAAGCCTCAATTTTAGAGCAGTGCTATATGTGCTGAAGTGGATAGCATTCCTAATTGTATTTCATACCATCACTAAAACAGTACTCTCATTTATGGCCTAGATGTGATAGTGAATTATGGACCGAGAAGAGGGGCTTTTTTCTGGTGCCGCAAGGGTTGGTGCTGGGCCTGCAATTGCTCACAGTAAATATAAACAATCTGGAAGAGGGGACAGAGTGTTGTGTATCTAAGTTTACTGATGACATTAAATTGCATCGAAAAGCAAATGGTGCAGAGATAGGGAGAGACTGCAGAGAGATATAGATAGTGAGACAAGGGTCTGGCAGATGAAGTACAATGTTAGCAAATGCGAGGTTATCCACTTTGGAAAGAATAGAAGATCAGAATATTATTTAAATGGCAAGCAATTGCAGCATGCTGACATCCAAAGGGACTTGGGAATGATTGTGCATGAATCGCAAAATGCTCTTTGGCAGGTGCAGTAGGCTATCAAGAAGGCAAATGGAATGTTGGCCTTCATTGCTAGAGGGATTGAATTTAAGAGCAGGGCAGTTATGCTGCAACTGTACAAAGTACTGGTGACACCACATCTGGGAACTGTATGCAGTTCTGGTCTCCTTACTTGAGGAAGAATGTTCTGTCTTTGGAGGCAGTCCAGAGGAGCTTCACCCTGATTACAGGGATGAAATGGTTGGTCTATGAGAAGAGATTGAGTCATGTGGGACTGTACTCGCTTAAGTTTAGAAGAATAAGAGGGGATCATATTGAAACATAAAATTATGAAAGGCATAGATTAGATGAAGGTAGGTAAATTGCTTCCATTGGTAGGGGAAACCAGAACTAGGGGACATAGCCTGAAGATTCAGGGTACTAAATTTAGTACAGAGATGAGGAGTAACTTCTTTTCCCAGAGGGTGGTGAATATGTGGAATTCGCTACCCATTGAAGCAGTGGAAACTACCTTAGTAAATATACTTAAAACAAGGTTTTCTACATAGTGAGGGGATTAAGGGATGTGGGAAAAAGGGAGGTAGGTGGAGATGAGCCTATCATCTAATCAGACATGATCACATTGAATGGTGGAATGGTGGAGCATGCTTGACGGGCCGGATGCATTCTCCTGCTCCTATTTTTTCTGTTCTTGTGTTGTTATGTAAGAACCTAATTTAAATGTAGAGCTTTGTTGACTTAGTCTACCTTGGTTGGCAGTAAAGGCAGTCACCACGGATGATGTGGAAAGGGAACAGTGCTGCAAAATCTTGGACTCAAGAAAAAAAATATTTTGCTCACAATTCATGAGGACGCATTAAATTCAGCAGATCAGAGGTTCTCTGCCTTTTTAATCTTCTAAGTGAAATGAAGAATGTTTGGAGGAGATCTAATAGTATTGCCAAAAACTGAGAAACTGAATGAAATTTTGATTAGATGAATTGGAAAGACCAAGAGTCAGAAGGGCAGAAGTTTAAAATCAGAGCCAAAAAGCATAAAGGGAGAGGCATGGAGAATTATATCTATCAGATAAAGGTAAAAGATAAGTTATCAGGAGAAGGACTAAAACAATGATGAAAGCAGAATTTATATTAGGTTTTAAAGGGAGGTAGATGTAAAAGGGAAGGAGAATCAGAAATAACTACTTCAAATAGGAATCTCTGTTCTTTCAAGTGTGTCAAAAAGCAGGATTATTTGCAATAAAATGCTTCAGTCCTGAAAGTTCCTGTAATGGGGTTAGAATGGAGTGGGTGTGGTCGGGGGCACCTGAAAAAAATGCTTCCTCCCAAAAAATCTGAAGTTTTGATTCAAGCAATGCTGCCAGGATGTAATCCGTTCAAAGGACCTCTGATGGTGGTGGTGTAGAATGTGGGCTGGATGCAAGGGAAGTTGGACTGAATATTACAATTGCATCCAAGATTTGTTCCTTTACATCAATGGGAATTTCCAGCCAGTTTTCCCAAATAAGATCTCAGAGGAGAGCTAAAGGCTGAAGGATTTACAAAGTAAAATTGTGAATGCAATTGCTACATTGGGAGCAGCAAATGCAAAAAAAAAATAAGAATTCTTCTTAAGTCTTGTGACTTTTCTTTAATGTACTGACCAGTTGCAATCTTGAAGAATTTATTATAATCCAAGTGATAACAATAATTTCAGAGCCCTGGGAGACACAGGATTTTGATTCAGTAACATAAAAAGATTAGTGTCCCATTTCCATATCAGAATGTTGCATGACTTGGAGAGGAATTTACAGGCATTATAATTCCCAGTCATTGAGGTGCTGAGACTGGGGGGGGGGGGGGGGGGGGTGGGGGGGAAGCCCCTCCCACCCCAATCAGAGGGGGGAGTAATAAGAAGATGGTTAAAATAGAGAGACTGTAACAATGTACAAAGATGGGAATATATTGACATGAAACTAAGGGTGTGAAGAAACTATGAACAGTTTTCTTTCTGTAAATATTTCATTGTGAATAAGATCTATTTTTGGTTTAAAAAAAAATCTATGTAAGAACATAGCATTCTAAAACAATCCTGAAATGTGCCTGGAAAGTGATAGATGTTGATGAGTCAATAGGTGAACTAGATTATTGGAAGGTATCCTAAGAGATCGGATATAAAAGTATTTGAATAGCTGGGAATTGATTAGGGATCGTTAACATGGCTTTGTCTGTGGTTGGTTGTTTTTTAACCAATCTTGTAGAAGAGGTTGCTGAGAAAAATAATGAATCAAAAGCTGTGGATGATTTCTACATGGACTTTAGAATGCCCTTTGACAAGGTCCCACTTGGGACGTTAGTCAGGGTTCAGATGCTCAGTATTCATGGTGATGTCATAGATTGGATTCAACATTGGCTGTACAGGAGGACAGAGAGTAGTGGTGGATAATTGCTTCTCAGACTGGAAGCCTGTGACTAATGGTGTGCCTCAGAGATCAATGTGAGGACATTTTGTTTGTCATCTATATTAATAATCTGGATGATAATGTGGTAAATTGGATTGGGAAGTTTGCAGATGACACAAAGATTGGAAGCATGGTGGACAGCGAGGAAGGCTTTAAAAGCTTACAAAGGTACCTGGATCAGCTAGAAAAATTAGATGAAAAATGATAGATGGAACAATGCAGACAAGTGTGAGGTGCTGCATTTTGGAAGGACAAACTAAGGTAGGACATACATGGTAAATGGTAGGGCAATAAGGAGCGCAATAGAACAGAAGGATCAGTGAATATTGATACATAATTCCCTAAAAGTGGCATCAGAGGTGGATAGGGTGGTAAAGAGAACTTTTGGAGTATTGGCCTTCCTAAATCAAAGTATTGAGTTAAGGAGTTGGGATGTTATAGTAAAATTGTACAAGACATTGGTGAGGCCAAATTTGGATTATTGTGTGCAGTTTTGATCACCTGACTACTGGCAAGATATCAATCAGATTGAAATAGTACAGAGATTTACTAGGATGTTGCTGGTCTTCAAAAACTAAGATACAGGTTAGGACTTTATTCCCTTGAGTGGATAAGAATGAGGAGAGATTTTATAGAGATATACAAAGTTATGTGGAGTATAGACAGAGAAAATGCAATAGGCCTTTTCCACATAGGGTAGGTGAGATACAAACTAGAGGACATGGATTAAAAGTGAAATGGGAAAAGTTTAAGGGGGGAATATTAGGGGGAACTTCTTCACCAGAGAGTGGTGAGAGAGTGGAATAAGCTACCAGATGAAGTGATGAATGCAGGCTCAATTTTAACATTTATGAAAAAGTTGGACAGGTACATGGATGGGATAAGTATGGGACTAGGCAGAATAGTTTTTTGGCACAGACTAGAAGGGTTGAGGGCTGTTTTCTGTGCTGTAATGTTCTATGGTTCTAGATATTTGAGGGTACAATCTCTGATCTGCTTTTACAATGGGGGTTGTTTCAGTTTTCTTTTTGTTAAATGGAAAAACGACTCCTATCCAAGGCAAGATAAACATGTGTGGGGTTCAATATTTGTTCTAGTTGAAGTTCAAGTTTATCACTATCTGACTACATATGTACAAACTGACAAAGTAGCATATATCTGAACCACAGTGCACACACATATACACATAATGCACAGTACATAATTCAAGATTCAAGATTTACTTTATTGTCATTAATAAAAAGAGTGTCATATTACATAAAATTGTTTTTGTCTGCTGTAAGGCAGACAGATTCACCATCAGCAGAAATTGCCTGGAGTGCATCTTACAGTCAGAGAAAGAGAAGCAAATGAGAGTTCCCCCCTAGAGTCACGGATTGTCTGTGGATTTGCCAAAGCACTTCCGTAGCCTCCGCAGTCACACAGGGTCCAGTCCAAACCATCGTTAACCCAAGCTCCAGATCTGAACCTCCAACACGATCAGGAACCCTTCAGCTCCCTTTGCACACTCTCACATCCCAGTTCCACTACCAGGTACCCCTTTATTCCCTTGAGTGGATAAGAATGAGGAGAGATTTTATAGAGATATACAAAGTTATGTGGAGTATAGACAGAGAAAATGCAATAGGCCTTTTCCACATAGGGTAGGTGAGATACAAACTAGAGGACATGGATTAAAAGTGAAATGGGAAAAGTTTAAGGGGGGAATATTAGGGGGAACTTTTTTGAGCGCAGTTTCCAGCAGCCCACAGCCTCTAGGGGTTCCTCACCTTGAGTCACCCGCAGCCCACCTCATGTGTGTCATCATTCCATGGGCCATCTTCTCTGCTTCTCCTTCTCAGGTGCCTTGCAACAGTCCTTCACTTTATTGAAGTACACAGCCCCTTGTGGCTGCTGCCGATCATAGACACCACCATCTTTGGCACAGATTTTAAATAAAACCACTGTTGGCTACTTTAACAGGCCATTCAAAGCCTTTACAGAGCTGACGCCAGTCAAACTGGGTGGTTGGATTCCACGGGAGTGCTGAGTCTCCACTCCCCACTCTCCGTGGGTCTGCACCAGTGGCCACACTGCCATTACAGAAGCTCCAGCAGCACTGCTTTCACATGTATACATAGAAATCTAATTTTAAATAAATAAATTTAAATATTTTGGGATGATTTACTTGGTTACAGGATACTGTTCATCAATAATGAGTGGCACATTTAGCATTATGTTTAGCGCAATGCTATCACAGCCTCAGCGATCGGGACCTGGGTACGAATCCCGCACTCTCCGTAAGGAGTTTGTATATTCTCCCCGTGTTTGCATGGGGAGAACATACAAAATTGATGATTTGAATGTTCTGAGTTAAAATCCAATGCTTATTGAAGATAGTCATTGTCTAGCACATGTGAGAGATGAATGTTACTTGATGGTGTCCTACAAAATGTTAGAAACCTGTAGCCTTCAATAGTCTCTATCTGAAAATGAATGAGTAGAAATTTTGAGGGTAGAAATTCTGTTAACCTTTTTAAAGGCAAACATAATCTTTCAGCTTTAACTATGGACTATTGGTAACAAGGAAATTGCAGCTCAGGCACCTGGACTATGGGAACATTGAATGGCGATTTGAGCAAGTGGCAGATTGGCAAACCTCAAAACCTGCATTAAATATGTGTTAAAACACTGTCATTGGCTTAGAAAAGAGATGATCTTATTTAGCTCATGGAGGAATACTTCCTCATCGCATTGTCTAAGTGCTGTGTAGCTGCACAATCTGTAGCATCTGGGAAAAGCGAAGAGTGCACTTTAAGAGCTCTGGCAAAATAAGACATACCAATGATACAATTTTCCAAGTAGATGGCCAAGAAATCAAAGCTTCATAGCATTTACTCCTCTGCTTCATACAAATTTATATCTCATTCATTACATTTTTTTTTACCCACTCATTTATCACATGGAGTACAGAGGCAAAATGTAAAGTATGATGAACCTTTTCCACAGTCACATCATCCACATTGAATCTTTGAAACAGAAATATACGACTTATTTTTCCAGAATGGACTGAAGTTGGTATTTGAACCCCTCTCCAACCTGCTGCCATACCCCAAACATCACGTCCCTGTACAAAAACATTCTAAATTATAGTCTTTACACATCGCTTAGTGGTGTGATGAATTAAAATGTTAGACATATTCACCGCTTAAATCTCAATTTGTAGAGATTTACTGGATTATTATCTTGACTTGAAAAGAGAAGATTAATAGCAAACTTAACAAATTAATTCTAATGTGTGTAGTTTTTTGATTGAAAATAAATCAAAACTGTTTCCATTGAAAGAAAACAAAGACGGTTCTCAAAGGTGATTTGAAAACATGCCAGAGGTGAAAAATATTTTTATTTAAACAAGGAATTATTATGAATTAAAATGTATTGCTTGAAAATGTAGTGACAGCAGAATTAACAGTGTCTTTTGAAATGGAATTAGATTAATGTTTGAAGGAGAGAAATTAGAGGCCACAAAAAATAGGAAGTACAACTAATTAGGCAGTTCTTAAAATTTGATGTGAGATGTTATAATTGAATGATTCTATAAAACTTTATAATTCTGCAATTCAATGAGCATTTTAGTAAACTACAAAACTCTGACATTGAGCAAGGTGACTAATTATCCTCCATCAGTGGCTGGTTGGTAACTCATGGTGCGCGACCTACTGGCATATTTTTATTTACTTTGCATTATTTGATTAATTGTGTACCATGCTTGAAACATTTTGAAAACAAACGTTTAGGAATAAGGAGAGTGATCCCCAATATTTTCTATTTTAAAAATTAATGAATATTTCAAAAATTTGAAATTGCTTAAAAAGACCAAAGCAAATTGCTGTTTTATGCTCCTTCTCCTGTTTCCGTTCCAAATGAGTGAAAAACATGGCTCAAATATTGCTTAATTGCTGAGATTTTGATAAGTTTACGAGTGCAGGAATTCTGTCATTAAATGCAGAAATCTGAGTTCACTAAATGCAAACATTTGTGTTCACTAAATGCTGAAGAGTGTGGAATTACAAGCTGAGAGAGAAAAAAAATTGGCGTCAAGCCTGCAATCCCACTTGATTGGTCCCTCTGCACCAGTTGCACACCTGCTTATCAGGCCGAATCAACCATTTACAGTTTATCTTTTGCAGAGCTGCCTTTCACACTCTGTATTGTGGGTAAGGATTTGATTGATGTCTCATGGTCACACTACTAATTACATGTAGAGCAACAGATGGCCACAAGCTAATTAGACATATGCACAAGATCTGGAGTTGATTTGTTGATAAAACGTGTGTAAATGATAACCTGAAGAATAAATTTCCCATTGCAGCCTCCAGCCATACAAGGTACTTCTCTATGTGCATGGGGACACATTTGAACAACCCAAGACATGTAGTTCACCAAATAACAAAATTGCTCAGTTATCAACATGTTCAAACATTAGCCAATAAACTACTTAAGCCCCTTTCACACTTGCATTCCACTAAATTGGCTGTTCAGTGTCCTGGGATAGGAATGGGGCTTTGACTTTTCACGCTTGACCACTCCTAACTGGAACACTGAACATTTTCACACTTGCCATCCCTGGGGTTAGGACTGCTCTACCTTCTACCAGTGATATCATGATGCATCTAGATGGTGGATTTGCCCTAAATCCTGATCAATGTATTATGATCTTATATTTGAACAAAATTAATCATAGCTAATTATAACATAATTAAGCTTTATGTACAGCACAGATTGCTGTTTATTGCAATTTATTTCTTCTCTCTCTCTCTCTCTCTCTCTCTCTCCCATTGTGACTTTCCCATGGCAAAGTTTATACCTTCATTTCAATCTTTTCTTCCTGCACTCACGCAAAAACTTAGGTCATTTCAATCCCACAATTCAGACCCCTTTCACGTTTGCCTGATTGCAACACCGTCATCTACAAATACTGTGGATTGCACTGGAGGTCGAAGCTGTCAATCCCTGGTATGAGATGGCATCATCTGATGCCAGCGTTGAGTTGATTTTGCCTTCACACTTTCCAATTTAAAGGCCAATTAGTGTTTGATTCTTGGGATCGCTTGGAAGTGTGAAAGAGGCTTTAGTTCCCCTCTTAATCTATACCAATCCTGATCACAGTTCCGGGAATTCTGTATTAATTGTGCTTTCTCATTGTCAAGTTTAAGATTTGTGTCTCATAATCACAGAGGTTCAAAACAATGAAAGTCAAAGTAATGAGGATGTTGGAAAACTCGAATATAAAAAAGGAAATATTGAAATAAACTGAGCAACTTCTGTGTAAAGAACAGTAATGCTTCTTCAGCTAAAAGACACTTCATCATGACTCCTACTGAAGGCCCATTGACCTGACATCTTAACTGACTTTCACTTTCCAAAGATGCTGCCTGATCTGCTTCCTCTTCTTTTTTGCTGTTGATTTACTGATAGATAAATATTAAATCAGAGCAATAAAGACGTCTTAGATTCATAGAGTTGTGCAGAGCAGAAATGGGCCCTTCAGCCTAAAATGTCTGCACTGAGCAAGATGCCAATCGAACCTAATCCCATTTATCTGCTTTTAGACCATACCACTCTAAACCTTTCCTATCTATGCACTTGTCCAAACATTTTTTTTAAGCATTGTAATTGTGCCTTCCTCCACTACCTGCTCTGGTAACTGAGTTCATATAACCCACCACCCTCCATGTGAAAAACCTGCCCGTCAGCTCCCTTTTCCCTCTCACCTTAAAATTTTGTCTATTAGTTTTAGACTCCCCTACCCTACGAAAACTACTCGGACTAGCTACCTTATCTATACCCCTTCATGATTTTTAAAAACCTCCATATGGTCACTCCTCAGCCTCCTTTATTCCAGGAAAAATAGTCCCAGCCCATCTAATCTCTCTTTATAACTCCAGCCCTCCTATCCTGGCAGTGATTGTTTGAAATCTTTCTGCACCTTGCCACCTTAATCACATGCTTTCTATACCATGATGATCAGAACAGCATATAATATTTCACGATATCTAACTGTTTGATCAGCTAAGTTTAGTGAAACACCAAAGTCTGCAGACACTGTGATTATAGTGAAAACACAGCAAAATGTTACAGGAACTCATCCGGTCTTTTCAACATCTATAGGAGACAAAGATATATTGTCAGCATTTCGGGCCTGAGCCCTTCTTCAAGGAATAAGCCAGAAACAGGAAATCTCGCAAAATCTCAGAATTTGGACAGTGCTGAATTGGGGAGGAATCTAGACCAGCAAAAGGTGCTAATTGGATATGATAAGGGACGAGGTAATAATTTATCATGTTTGTGCAGAAGGAGATAAAATGGAGAGACAGACATAGGGAAAGGCAGCAGGGGGGAAAGGGGACTGTTTAATGAAAGCTAAAGAAGTCAATATTAATGCCATCTGGATGGAGGGTGCCCAGTTGGAAGATGAGGTGTTTTCAGGTGGTCTCAGCTAAGTTTCTCCAGCAATTCTTTATCTGCTCAAGATTCCAGCATCTGCAGTTTGTGCTTCTCCAATGGTCAGTGTTAGTGCTGCACAATTGTTCAGCAAAAGGAGGAGTAAGGCACTCTTTCCGTCCAATAGCCTCTAGATCACCCTTGGGCATGGTGTAGTACCTGTTTAGCCTCCTAATTAGGATCATGCGATGCCATAAATTGCAGATAGTGGATGATTTTTACAAGCAGATCCTACAAATTGGAATTTATGGTTGTAAAACCAAATATGGTGGACAGATAAATCTGCTGATCAATGGCCAGGGTTACCCATCTAGTACGGATACTGCAACTGAAGAAGGCAACGGGAAACCACTTCAATATTTTTCCTTTGTATAATCATGATCTCAACATTAGTTATGGTCTCAGCTCAAAGATGGAGCCTTCGCCGAAGGAGAACAGGGGAGGCAATGACTACAATTTGAAGGGTCAAACATCATGACGGATGGAGAGACATGATTACCCACACCAAATGGCAAGGCACTTGAATGAATGAAGTGGTCCAACCAATGTTTTGTATGATTGTAGCATGACATGTCAACTGGTACTCAGTGCCATTCTTCACCTTTCTGCTTGTGTTGCTACTTTCAGCTTGAAAGGCAGGAAGTGAATGGGAATATTATCTGTGATCAGTGTCTAATATGCAATGACTGCCATGAGCTTTATTTGTCAGAAGAACATTTCAAACATTCAAGTAAGTGAGCAGCATAATGGCTCATATTTACCAAAAATAGCAACACAGAATTGGAAAAGGAATCAAATGCAAGGATGAAAAAATATGAGTGCTCCCTTGAAGATTCTTAGAACTCAAATGGCAGGGAATTACAAAATGTTGGTCCCTCAGATGGATTGTCCCACTTCTGCATAACTGAGCTGGTTCATCAAAGTGGAACAAGCTTGCACAATTACCCAGCGTGAATGGACTTGTCAGAATTAGGAGGACGTCCATAACTAAAAGTTCTTAAAGTTACTCCCCATGTAGGGCAGGCTTCAGGATACCTGAGTTTCAAGGGTTAGATATGTCTTACAAATGGATTCTCCCTCTATGTACAGAATAAGTTCATATGAATGACTTCAGCAAACATACCCAAAATTTGGTAATAATTTATAACAATCACTCAAATCATCAATCACTCTTAGGAAAAAAGAACATGCATGTTTGGTATACCAGAGTCTTTGGCTTGGCTTCGCGGACGAAGATTTATGGAGGGGGTAAAAGTCCACGTCAGCTGCAGACTCGTTTGTGGCTGACAAGTCCGATGCGGGACAGGCAGACACGGTTGCAGCGGCTGCAGGGGAAAAATGGTTGGTTGGGGTTGGGTGTTGGGTTTTTCCTCCTTTGCCTTTTGTCAGTGAGGTGGGCTCTGCGGTCTTCTTCAAAGGAGGTTGCTGCCCGCCAAACTGTGAGGCGCCAAGATGCACGGTTTGAGGCGATATCAGCCCACTGGCGGTGGTCAATGTGGCAGGCACCAAGAGATTTCTTTAGGCAGTCCTTGTACCTTTTCTTTGGTGCACCTCTGTCACGGTGGCCAGTGGAGAGCTCGCCATATAACACGATCTTGGGAAGGCGATGGTCCTCCATTCTGTACCAGAGTAAATGTTTATGATATTACAGTAGCAATGGTGCCGTAACAGGCAGATAGACAGTACACTTTACATTTTGTTTGGCTAGAGTAGCTTGAAGTTAAAACTGAACTGCAAAAAAAAATTATGTTCTCATTCCTGAGCACTGACATCCCTTTCATAATATTCACCCCGCATGGTTTCAAAAATGAAACTTTCCTGTTTGGGAAGCTATACATTTCAGAAAATCTAATGGCTGAATTCCCTTCTACATGTATGTTATGCATTCTTGGTTTGATTAGCACTTAACAGAAGAAGTATCCATTGTCTGGCATCAAATTTACAATGAAGAGAGGCTCCACTCCAGGGCTCATATTTTACTGGTCTGCAGCCAACTCAGCAATCTTCATTTTGAAACCTAAAGCAAAAAAATATTCATTCCAGAGCCAAATTGGCTCCCTGCCTTCACTTCGCCTGCAAACAAAATGTCTTTTTATAAGTTTGGAGTTTTCTAAGCATATTGTTTCAGACACTGGTTCATGTTGCATGCTTATTACTAAGCAACAACAATAACTTGAATTTATAGAGTACATTTAATGTCATAAAATGTCACATCATCAAACATGTTAATAGACATTATGACAGAAAGCATTACATTTAAGGTGCATCAGAAAGAAGGGAGTTTTGAGCATCCACAGTTTTACTTGTTTCACCATTGGTCTGCAAGGCTCAACTCTGATATTCCCTCCCTAAACCTTTCCACCACTCTCACTCTCTTTCTGATGCACCTTAAATGTAATGCTTTCAGTCATAATGCCATAATGCAAAGGGACATGGTCGTGAAGGATTTGGAAGCAAGAACAAAAGCATAACATTTGAGGCCTTGTTTAATTAGGAGCTGATGTTAATGTAGAAATGATGGGTGATGGGTGAGTATAACTTGGTGTGGGGTTTATTTAATAGGAAATTTCTGTCAGCCATTGCTGGATGTTGGACAAATAGTCCAGCTATTGACAAGCAATAGAGAGGTCAAGAGAAGCTCAATTTAATTACTTTAAATGCTGAAAATGAAACTCTGTTTCTTTTTCCCCCTACAGCAACAAGATAAGAAATAGAAAGGATTAAGGATAAGAGTTAGCCATAGGTAATGGTGTGTGAGCAGGAAGAAAAGATTTTCCATGACCAATTACAGGAAAAGGCAGCACGAGGGTAATGTCTTACCTGGCTGTAAAATGATGAAGAGATTGAATTGAAGTTTCCAGAAAGATAAAGATATGTTCATATAGAAGAAAGTGAGGCTGGTGAACCAAGCCTTTCAGCTCAACAACATAGATCCATAGATTTGCACGGCTCAGAAATTGCCCCTTCGACCCACCTTTACATTTTGTCCATTTACACTGTCCCATTTGCTCATATTTAGTTCAAAGACTTCTATAACTTATCAATTCAAAAGCTGTCTAAATGTCTCTTCATCATACTGACTATATCTAACTCCACCATTTCCTCTGGGAGTGAGTTCAAGATATACATAATTTTCTGTGTAAAACTTTTTTACCTCAAATCCTCTTCAAAATATCTTCCTCTCATCTTAAACCCAAGCTTCATTGTTTTTGATGCCCTAACATAGGAAAAATATTCTGACTCTCTACCCTATCTATACTTCTTATAATTTCTATCAGGCCATCTTTCACCATCCTATATAAGAAAAGAAACATAGCCTATCCAAGGTTGCCCCATAACTAAATTCCCCTTAGTGGATCTACTCTGCACTTTCTCGAATGCAGAGAAGATCCACCAGTGTACAGTGGAATATACATATGCAGTCAAAACTGGGTTTATAAAATTATAACATTATACCCAGCTTTCATACTCTATACCCTGACCTATGAAGGCCAGCATATCATCGACCTTTTCCACAATCTATCTATCTGAGTTACCACTTCAATGGACAATGGACTTGAACCCAAGGTCCCTCTGTTCATCAGTATTCCTTAGTGCACCACGATTTACTCTCTATGTCCTCCATTCTATTTGACTTCACAAAATGCATCACCTTACTTGTAAGAATTAAATTCCATCAACCAATAATCTACATAAATTTCCCTCTGATCTATATCCATCTGTACGCTTGCTAAAGTCTATACGAATAATATCTACCACCTTAACTTCATCAATATTTTTAACCAGGTATCAGAGCCATGATTCAGGAGGGTGCTGAGGGTATGAATAGCTCCTGAATGGGCTCAGTCTCTAAAGGGTTTAGAGGTTTGGATCTGTGTTTGGCACTACCAGTTGCCCCAATAATCACAGAGACAAAGACTGAGGGGAATGATAGACTTTATTACACACGAGACTGCTGGCCCGGGTCCAAGCTAGGGAAATGAGGGAAGGAAGAGGAGACTCGACCTTTATGGCCTGGGAGTCCAAGGAGGAGTCTTGGAGAGGATGTCATCAGGAGGGTGGGCCAGCCTGTGCCTGTAGTACATACAACCATATCATTACAACCTGGAGCTTGGATTGCCGCTGAATCGAACTGGAGGCTATGTGGCTACAGAGGCTGCGTGAGCGTTGGAGGTGAATCCACTGACTACGAAGGGTCTCTCTTTTGCTTCTCTTTCTCTCATACTGTAAAGAGCACCAGGTGACACTAATGGCAACTCTTTATCTCTCTTAAAGTAGGCAGAAGGCAATTTTGTGTAATATTGCATGTTTTGTACTATTATATGACAATAAAGAAATCTTGAATCTTGAATAACTATTTCCTCAAAAAATAATGACAGGAAAGGAGACAGTAAAGAATACAAAAGGATCCAGATGAACTGGGAAAGTGGCTCAAGAAATAATAGTCTGAACTTAACTCAGTTTGAAGTGTGCACTTGGTAGGTTAAACCAGGGCAGAACTTACACAATGAATGGTAATGTCCTGAAGAATGCTGCAGAACATCATAACTTGGAGATATAGGTATATTGTTCCATGAAAGTGGTGACTCAGATAGATAGGGCAATGAAGAGGAGTTTAGCATGCTTGCCTTCATCAGTCAGGGCAATGAGTGCATGAGCAGGGACCTCATGTGACAACTGTACAGAATAATGGAGAGACCACACTTGGAGTATTGGGTGCACTTTTAGCAACCTGGCTGTAAGAGAGATATTAAGCTGGAAAAGATGCAGAAAAGATTCACAAGAATATTATAGGACTGTTGGGCTTGAATTCTAGGGAGTGGCATGAGATTTCTCCCTGGAGTGTGGGAAGGGGATTTATGAAAGTTTATAGAATAAGGAAAATAGATTTTTTTTTCCCACATTTTGGAAAAATCCAAGGTAGGACCCCAAACACCTTCTTTTTTTTCTTCCCAATTAAACCTGGAATAGATCTCAGGGAATTTATCAACCCTTATGTATTCCATGGGATCTTACATAGCCTTTTTAATGCTGACTTGCTCCAAGTTATTCACATATCTTTCCCTGAAATCATTGTCTTCCATGCCCTTTTCCTTAGTGAATACAGATGAGAAGTATTCATTTAGGATTTTACCAATATCATCTGGCTCCACATAATAGATTAACACTTTGGTCCTTGAGGGGACTCACATTTTTCCTAGATGTCATCTTGCTCCTGATGTAGACACTCTTGGGATTCTCTTTAATCTGACTTACCAGGGCTATATCATGACCATCTTTCATCCTCCTAATTTCTTTCTTAAATTCTCTTCAATATACTCTATTACTCAAAAGATTCATTTGATCCCACTTGCCTCCACCTACAATAAGTTTCCTGTTTTTCCTTAATCAAAATTTCAATATCATTTATTCTCCAACATTCCCTAATATATCAGAGTACCTTGCCATTGAACTCTAACTCAATTTTAGAAGACTTCAACTTGTCAGCTGTTGCTTTACCCACAAATATCTGCTCCCAATCCACTTTTGCCCAGGCCCTCTCTTACATTATTGAAATCACCCCAATTCAGATTTCAGATTTAGATTTCAGGTTTATATTTCAGATTTATTGTCAGAGTACATACATGACAACCCTGAGATCCTTTTTTTCCTGCGGGCAAGGCAGAATTACCACTTCTTGGGAGTACAAAAAAACTGTACACCAAGTACACATGTGAACAAATAATGAAATGTGAACAACTGACTGTGCAATGAAGAGAGGAAAACTAAATCAAGGTAATAGCCCGACTATCAGTGAGTAATAAAGGTGAAATGGGCTCTTTAACTATGATAGAATAGCCTTTAAGAATCCAAAATGCTGTCATTGTACATATACAAATTTCTGACGTGAAACAAGATGATGGCACTTTGATAAATGTTCAGCATGTATGAAGTTAATATGTGTCGCATATACGATGAATAGATACATCTTGATGCCAGCCATCATTCAGTGCTACTTTGATGACTGCACTGCTTTTTCAGAGTTCAGTGCTCCTTCCTGTGTACTTGTTTAAGTGGGCACAGCAAAGTTTCTTCCCTGAGCCTGCTGCTCCATTCCTGCCCATTCTCTATGCTTCCAAATGAAAGTTTCAAAACTCTACAGAGGCCAATGTGAAAAGAGTTGCAGTTTATTTCTGTAAACTTCAAGGTTTCTGCAGACCCAGTCATTCCCAGTCATGGTTTCAAAGCTAGGATTTCAAAGAGAAGGAGTAAAGTTCTCACAGAATAGAATAGGATATCATTCATATTCATCTTCAAGTTCAAGCTTATTATCATCTGATTGCATAAGTATAACCAAACAAAACAGTTTTCTCCAGCCCTCAGAAAAAAACACATACACACATCCAGACACAATACACATACAGACAAACAATACTTATGCAGTACATATACACACACATACTTACATAAATAAATAAATATTATTTAATTAGTATTGTTTAATAAATAGCAGTGCATTGGATGGTGTATATGAGCAGTTCATTCAGCCTTCACATTGCCCATGGGATGATGTTATTTCTCAGCCTGGTGGTTCTGGAGTTGGTACTCCTGTATCTTGTACCTGATGAGAGTAGCTGAAAGATGTCTTGCGAGCCCTCTTCAAACCAGTCCAAACTGTTGCTCCACTTGCCAAGATGCCCAACACTGTCACAGCTGATAAAACTATTGCCTACCAGTTCTAGTGTCTGGGGTTCAATCTGAACTCTGTTGTTATCTGTGTGGAGTTTGCATGTTCTCTCTGCAATCACATTGGTTCCTCTGAGTTCTCTAATTTCCTTCTATTTTCCAAAGATGTGTGATTTGGTGGGTTAATTAGCCATTGTAAATTGCTCTCAGTGTGTGAATGAATATAAAATCATTAAGGGGCTTAAATAGGAATATAGTCACTGTTTTTCCAGAGTAGAGGATAATAGGTCTAAGGTGAAAGCAGATAAATTTAAAAGGGTCCCAAGGGATGTTTTCTCACAGAGAAAATGGAGTAGAGGAAGTGGTAAAGGCAGGAACAATTACAGTATTCAAATTATGTTTTGACAATTACATAGATAGAGAAGGTTTAAAGGGTATGGGCAGGCAAATGGGACTAGCTCAGAGAGGAAACATAATGGGCATGGATAAGTTTGGCTGAAGAACCTATTTCTATGCTGTATAGATTTATGACTGCATAAATTGCATAATCTGATATGGAATGTGGAGGCATTGATAGAAATGTGAGAAAAATAAATTAGAATTGGTGTAGCAATGGGGTAAATGGGCATTTGATGGTTTGGGCAGACATGGTGAGCTGAAGGGCTGAATGGTGTATGAACTCAGGACTCCATGACTCTTTAACTCCATAATACCTTGCTGTGCTTGACGTAGGCCTGCAAGAGAACACAAGTAGGATTTAAATAGTCAATGAGGAGATATTAACAGAATAACTGAATGAGCAACAAATTGGCATTTGAAATGTGGAAAAATGTTTGACTATTCATTTTGGCAAGAAGAACAGAATAATACAACACAGTACTTTTTAAATAGTGAGAAACAAATAAACCTGCTAGTTCACAAGATGCAGAAATTAAACGGGAAGGTCCAGCATGCAATGAAGAAGGGCATTTTTTGTTGTTGTTGCAGCTTTATTACAGGGCAGTTGGAGTACCAAAATAGGAAGTGCAGGGCTTGTACTTGTGATGTGCTTTTTTTTCTTGAATATTTTGTGGTAATAATAATTTCTGGGTGAAATTTTGCCAACTTTGGTCTTTCATTGACAATTCACATTAGCAAGCCAGACATTACCCTGGTATAGGCCATACCCCTAATTACCTCATTATTTAAATAATGTCCTTTTTCTGCTTTGAACTTGGCTACTTTTGTCCCTAGACAGAACAGGGAGCAGATTCTATTCATTTGTTACTCTTTTTGCTGTTAAATGGGACACTGTAACACTAGGGGGCTAGAATAGGCAGATTCAGAACTGACTGCAAGCTGCTCAAACACAATCCAAATTCTACAAAATATACGTAAGCAGGAAGCATTATCTCTGACGTTTAATTACCATGACCAGGGTGCATTACAGATGTCTTTGCCGGAAGCAAAGACTCATCTATCAGTGAAAAACTTTGAGTCTTCAGAGGAATTACATCTTATTTGAGGCTAGCAGATGAAAAATGTATTCTCATCAAGATCAATCAGACACAACACTCATAAAGAAATGGTTTTATCTCCTTTGATTTCAGCGATGAACTAGTGTTAGCTTTGACACTGGAATTTGATAATATTGCTGGCTTCATTTCTGTGTGCTCATATGGACTCCCTTGAAGAACCCAGATCTTTTTTTTCACCAGCAGGGAAAGTTTTTTCTCTCACATTGCACAGGTTGACATGAATCCACATAAGAATTCCTTCATGCTGAATGTAATATTTCCAGTTACTGCACATCCTGATGAAAATAGCATTGCTGGACATTTTCAGTGGCTAGTAGACAAGGTTTCTCTCCTGTTCTGTGGCAGCTCACGTTAATGCATTCTCCAAATCATGCAACTCAATGAAAGGCAATCACACACCAGGAGAGTAATGGAAAATTGCTGAATGCAAAATACTATGATGGGTCTTGACAGCTGCCAGGCTGAATTTCTGTAGTTCTCTTATAAAACAGTTCTAGCAGTGGAATTGTTGCTTCAGCAAGTTGATGATCTGCTCTGTCACATGCTATAGCATAGGTGCTCTGCAGTTAGTAAGAGATTACTTAAGGTGGTATGAGTGGGGAAAAAAGGTCAAGAATCACTGTCCTATGCCTTTGGTTTCATGAGTATTCTGAGGCCACGTTAGTGGATTATGAATTGGAGATCAAGTCATATTGTCCATGGTAATCCTTTGTTGCCCAAAGGTCATTCCCTAGTTCACCATGACAGCTGAATACAGCTAGTGAGGAGGACATAGTGAAAGCATCATAGCTGTTGTATGATTTTCTGCTTATAGACACACAGTCGATGAGCTGTGAGCTGTGTAATTACTTTCAGTTCTAATGCCTGCCAGATGTCATATGAAGCACTTATGATGCATTATCTGGAGAATCAATGGGATGTGATATCATGGGGTTGCTACAGGACCTTTGTGTTCACTTTACTTGCTTGGCTTTGGAAAGAGGGAGTGGAACAAGGTTACATCTCCTTGAATGAAGTACCTTGGTGATCATACTTACGACTCAGTGTCTAGGTAGGTGACCTTCACCTCCACTCTATACCTGATGAAGGGCCAAGGCCCTAAAAGTTGGTTATTCTTTAATTCCTATGATCTGCTGAGTTCTTCCAGCACATTTACCTATTTCACTCAACCTCAGCATCTGCAGAATTTCTTGTTTGAGACCAGGAAGAACCTTGTCCTGCCTGATACTACTGACATGCTGTGTCTGCTTTCATAGCAAAGTCCAAGTGTCTTGATCATCAGTTATTGCTGGGAAAGTAACTCCCTGAATAACTGGGGGTTATGGTCCACAGTTCAGAAATCTTCGAAAACATAGTTTCAACAGCAAATAAACTTCACTACCAGATTAGAGAACACCCTGGATCATGGGTACACCAGCGTCCCTGGTTCATATAAGGCTGCATCTCGCCCTTACCTTGGTTACTCGGATCAGATATCTGTCCTTCTAACCACAATGTACAGACTGCTGGCAGAACAAATAAAGTCAGCTCAAAGGGAGATCAGGTCCAGGGGTTGGGGGACACAATAGAGCTACAGGACTGCTTTGAGACCACAGACTGGAGCTATTTCAGAGAGACGGCCACTTACAATGGCCATGTAAATATCGAAGATAACACGAGCACAGTGACTGGCTACATCAACATGTGCATTGAAAATGTTGCCAAGATCAAATGTTTCACAAAACCAGGGCTAACCAGAAAACATGGTTGGATGCAGAGGTCCGGGCACTTGTCAGATCAATGTCATCTGATGTGTTGTATGTCCTTTGGTGAGTAAAGCACTGACAGATTACTTATTAGCTGGCTGTGGAGAAAAATACTAAAGCCAGTGCTGACAGAAAAGGGCTAAGTTAGAGAATGAAGTAGACTTCGGGGATCTTTTATGCCAATGTAATACATATTCAGCTGTTCACTGATTTCATTTCTCTATAGATACAGCATCATTATTTGTATGGGATGTGAAGTTCAAAATCCCAGTAATAAAAATCTTAATGATGATGAGTTTTTGGACTTTCACTTGAACTTTATATTTTTATAGCAAAATGCAAGTGGTTAAAATATTATATTTGTGACTGAAACAATATTTACTCACAGAAAATAAAGTTAAGCTGGGTATCTGTTTAAATTGATCCACACATATACAGTAAATATATAATAATTCTAATTGATTTCCTGAATAAGAAGCTAGCCATTTTACAATAACATGCTGTAACAACTGTAGACAGTGCAGTCAAAGGACTTTACATTAAGGTTAAGTGTGTATTGTCCAATAAGATTACATGAATTGACTATGAGATGCCCAAATCTATACAATTCTGGTGCCTTAGTGAATATTTATTTGTTTCAGTTTTGTAGTATAAAGGTATAGTCAGATAAATAAATAAATAAAATAATACAGCACCATAAAGCTGAAGTTTTATATGAGAAACTGATAAATAATGGAGAGATTCACTGAGTGTTTTAAATAAATTTAAATTCCACTGCATTGAGGAATGCAGGGATTAGTGTGTGTCAGACAGGAGTTGTTGATTACAATATGTCTGAAGATATAAGTTTACATTTCAAGATGGAGATTTGGAAAGCCTGCATTAGGCAATTTTATGATTAGTTACTCTTGACTAAATAGTAATTAAACTCTTTTATGCTTTGATATCTTTGTTTTAATGTGTCCAAAGTTGACATTACAGCATTTGGACACAGGCTCTGCACATCTGCAAGCTGACGGAAATTCCAAAACCTTGCATGGCTCTTTGATTGTTACATTTAAGATATCATGTGCTACTGGGTCTGCTGCTGGTAAGAATTAAGGATACTAACTCGCTGCTTGTAAAATACCTTGGAGATACTGTAGACAAGAAGGAAAGAAAATGATTATTCCACATGGTTCCCATAGGAAGAGCAAAGGAATTCCAATGGGAGAGCAGGTTAGAAGGTACAAATAGTTTACATTTTCATTTCAAATCTGGATGGTTTTTATTACCATGATGTCTTGCATAAGTGCAGGATATTCCTTTCCTCTTTTTTTTTATTTTTGACAATTTTGATATGCCCAATGCAAATTAAATACTTGAACAATTAAGGAGTGGAAAGGGTTTTCCAAAAGGATTTTGAACTTGCCTTGAGTAATATGTGAGTACAATTACCAAATCATTCACGTTTAAATGAGAGTAAGGATTAAAAACTGAAGGCAAAAAAAAATGCTGATACATTTTTTAACTGAATTATTTTGTTTCATGTTTAGTCAACATAATTAAAATCTCATTAAGAAATGCACATTGCATCATATATGGAAGAATGAGTTGTGGAAATTAAACCATAAAGGAAATTTACCTTCATTTTAAAGCCTAATCTCTATAAACTTCATTATTGCAAAATAATGATGTTCAATTAAAGTATCATTCCCTAATAGCTTTGTTGGATATATTCACTCCCAACCATGTTTCAGCATTTTTATTTGATCATTCTTTGGTTCTCCCAAGCAAAATAGGCTTAGGTTGCATGTAGACTGAACACCACATACAACAGCAAGAAATGATTTGCAAACATAAACTTGATGGCAACTGCTAAAGGGATTCAGCATTGAAATATAAAATTCAATTGTTTTGTGGTATTTTAGCATTCTTCTGCATACAAGAGAAAGTTATAACTTACAGAAAATTATAAACATTTCAAAATGTCTACATTATTTGATGACTTGTCAAGTCACAATTTGGCAAGAGGTAACTTGTAATTTAGCGGCATAACATCCTCAACCATTTTGTAAGATCCCTGTTAGAATCTTGTTTTTACTAAGTTATTATCGGCTTATGAACCTCAATAAGAAAGATGGCACATGACTACTTCAGTGGGCTTCTAAGAGACAATATGGAATTGGAGTCAAATGTAGGGTAGATAAAGCTAGAACAGTGATGTGATGTGATGCACTTTATTGTCATTATACTGTATACCAGCCAATGAAGCATGATTAGCATTGACTTGAACATAAAATAGGAGGGTTTGTGCAGAGCATATTGGAGTTCAAGTGCTTTGCCACCAAATAGTGATATGATTCAGAAAAGCAGAGCACACATGTTTGAGATAGTGTGGAAATGTGATGCTTATGTCATTTGAAAATAAGATGAAAAAAAAATTGAACTTAATATATTTGGATGACTGTCAAGACAGTTCGCTGACAGTTTTCAGTCGATTGACTGAAAAGCAAATCCAAACGTCATAAATTAAGAACAGTATAGTCATGAATGAACTGTAAATTCCTGGCATCATGTGACATGTAGTTTGGAATAAATCAACCTTCTAAGATATTGACAAGAGATTTAACAACTTTAGGATAGGGTAGACCAGCAATCTTACAAAGGTAGAAAGAAGTCATTCTCATTAAGTGAACAGATGGAGAACATACACTGGAATCCAATGTGACAATAATTTGATGCTAGCTTTAGTCTGGGAATGCTGTTCTGAGAAGTGGTTGATCTGTTGCAAGTGATATGAAGTTTCCAGTGGAAGTGAAGCAGGATGGCTTTGTTCTTGGTGTTGTTTTGTTGGAAAAGGTTTCTAAAAAAGAATTGAGGAGTCCAGTGTATGATGCCAGAAACAATGATGTATGGAGGAAATCAGGCCTTAGCATCATACTTACTGATGGGAGGGGTAGCAATGAGATCAAGATGTGGGTGTATCAAGGACATCTGCCACAGACGTGATGGAGGGTGGAATGATTGACAGTGTTGTCCTTTGCAAAAGAGTAGAAAAGAATGAGGGATGTCTCAGTCACAAAGAGAAAATAGCAAAGCAATGTTCACATTGATTATAGCTAAATCCAGTAAAAGCCTACCAAATAGTAATCCAATATTGGGTTTCTAGCAATGAATAGATTTTTCGAGTATTGCTTTGTGATTTATTACATCTTCTGGTTTGAATTACTCTATGTCTTTGTAATCCATATTCTATCATCGAGAATGGTTTATGAAAATACATTTTAATGCAATGCTATGCTATAGCAAAAATGTCATTGTCTCAAACTGTTTATCTACACACTGTACATTTTAAGAATAATTTAGATCGATTATGTTCTTACACAATGCATCCAAATTTTGTTCTCTTTTCCCTCAACTGCAGGCAGAAATCCAGATCAGGATGTATGTTTCCATTTTACAAAGTTAGGAACTATGAATGCTAACAACCTGAAATTACAACAGGAACTGCTAGAGATAAATAAACAGGTCAAACTTCATTTATGGGGAGATGAAATATTTTGGGCCAGTAACCTTAAATTTGAACAGTTTTGATGGGAGGTCATCAACCTGAAGCATTAACTCTCCTTCTGCCTGATGGACTGAGTAATTTTGTGTTTTCGATCTTTTGTTGAGGTGAATCACTGGTCCAAAAAAATAGAGAGATCTAGGCTTAAGAATGCACTGATTACCATCTGTTGTTGGATTTCCCAGCATTTCACATCCACTGTCCACAATTTTCTGCCTCAGGCTGCAGAGTTATCTCCGTGGTTAACGCAACACCATTGCAGTGCCAAATGACCCATATTCGAATCTGGTGCTACCTGTAAGGAGTTTGTACATTCTCAGTGGGTGTTTCCTCTGGGTGCTCCTGTTTGCTCACTCCTTTCAAAACATATGATGGTTGTAGGCTCATTGGGCTATATGGGTGGCATGGGCTCTGGACAGAAGGGGCTGTTTACCATGCTGTGTGTCTAAATTAAATGTAAAATTTAAAATATTGATCCAAGCACATATTTGCAAAATAGATGATTTGGTAAAATCACAAACCACTGTTAAGCCAAGCATTGCAATGATGGGTCACAGATCAAATTTATCTGCCTTTTCCTACATTAAAGTGAATTTTCTTGCTGTTAACTTGTAATAAAATCACAAGCATGTTCCTCCATTCAATAATTTACAGACAACCATCAGAAGAAATGTATCTCCAGTTTATTTTAACCCTGGACTCAAGGTTAAAAACTGCATATGAAAATCATCAAGTCTATACAGGAATTTAATTCTCACCTACAGTGAACTGACCTGCAGTGCAGGTAGGGGATTTGTATGAGGTGGAAAAATATTTCTGATGGAGGAGAAAAAGGCATTGGACATTCATGGAAATTTATGGTGACATACTGTTTGGGGTTTTCTTTTTGAGTGGTTTCCAGCAGGCTGATTAGTACATTTCACACCTAATCTATGCTATATGCAGAAATAACACCTATTTTAAAATGAATAAGGTGGTTTTTGAACAGCAATGGAGAAAAACATGAAAATCTGAAGTAAAAGCACAAAAACCTGGAGAAACTCAGCAGGTCAAACATTGTACTTTAGACAGTAAAGATAAAGATGCATAACTAGCCTGAGCCTTTTATTCATACCTTGATAAAGTGCTCAGGTCTTAAATGTTGGTACCGCACGGATGGCAGTCTCTTCAATCTGAGGCGCCTGCAAGCTCATACCAAGACACAAGAGAAACTTGTCCGTGAACTACTCTTTGCAGACGATGCCGCTTTAGTTGCCCATTCAGAGCCAGCTCTTCAGCGCTTGACGTCCTGCTTTGCGGAAACTGCCAAAATGTTTGGCCTGGAAGTCAGCCTGAAGAAAACTGAGGTCCTCCATCAGCCAGCTCCCCACCATGACTACCAGCCCCCCCACATCTCCATCGGGCACACAAAACTCAAAACGGTCAACCAGTTTACCTATCTCGGCTGCACCATTTCATCAGATGCAAGGATCGACAATGAGATAGACAACAGACTCGCCAAGGCAAATAGCGCCTTTGGAAAACTACACAAAAGAGTCTGGAAAAACAACCAACTGAAAAACCTCACAAAGATAAGCATATACAGAGCCGTTGTCATACCCACACTCCTGTTCGGCTCCGAATCATGGGTCCTCTACCGGCACCACCTACGGCTCCTAGAACGCTTCCACCAGCGTTGTCTCCGCTCCATCCTCAACATCCATTGGAGTGCTTTCATCCCTAACGTCGAAGTACTCGAGATGGCAGAGGTCGACAGCATCGAGTCCACGCTGCTGAAGATCCAGCTGCGCTGGGTGGGTCACGTCTCCAGAATGGAGGACCATCGCCTTCCCAAGATCGTGTTATATGGCGAGCTCTCCACTGGCCACCGTGACAGAGGTGCACCAAAGAAAAGGTACAAGGACTGCCTAAAGAAATCTCTTGGTGCCTGCCACATTGACCATCGCCAGTGGGCTGATATCGCCTCAAACCGTGCATCTTGGCGCCTCACAGTTTGGCGGGCAGCAACCTCCTTTGAAGAAGACCGCAGAGCCCACCTCACTGACAAAAGGCAAAGGAGGAAAAACCCAACACCCAACCCCAACCAACCAATTTTCCCCTGCAGCCGCTGCAACCGTGTCTGCCTGTCCCACATCGGACTTGTCAGCCACAAACGAGCCTGCAGCTGACGTGGACTTTTACCCCCTCCATAAATCTTCGTCCGCGAAGCCAAGCCAAAGAAAATGTATCTTTCTCTTTACTGTATAAAGTACACTGTTTGACCTGCTGAGTTTCTCCAGCTTTGTGTTTTTACTTTGAGCAGCATTGGGTGAGATTCAAAGGTGAAATTTTGAGAGTACAGGGTTTGTACTGTTAGGATCAAAGGCAAGATTAGAAGGCATAGAGAACCTTGGTTGATGGGGGATTCTGAGGATCTGGTTTGAAAGACGAGAGAGAGATATAACAGGTATAGGCAACATGGAGAAAATTAAATACTTGAGGAGTTTAAAAATGCAAGAAAAACCTCAAGAAAGCTATCAGGAAGGCTAAAAGAAGACATGAGATTGCTTTGGCAGACAATGTGAAAGAAAATCCTGAGGGTTTCTACAGGTATAGTAAGAGCAAAAGGATGGTAAAGGACAAAATTTTTCCCTTGAAAATCAGAGTAGCCAGCTTTGTATGGAGCCAAAAGAGATGGGAGAGGTCTTAATATTTTTTTTACATCAGTATTCACTCAGGAAAAGTGCACAGAGTCATGGGAAATAAGGTAAACAAGCAGCGAGGTCATGAAACCTATACAGATTAAAGAGGAGGAAATGCTCACTGTCTTAAAGCAAATAGAGGTGAATAAATCCCCAGGGCCTGACAAGATATTCCCTCAGATCTTGAGGGAAGCTCGTGTAGAAATTGCAGGGGCTCTGGGAGATATATTTAAAATATCCTTAATCACTGGTGAGGTGCTGGAGGATTGGAGGATAACTCATATTGTTCTGTTGTTTAAAAAAGGCTCCAAAAGTAACCCTGGAAATTACAAGCCAGTGAGCCTGACATCAGTAGTAGGTAAATCACTGGAAGGTGTTCTAAGAGATCAGATGTACAATTATTTGGATAGCAATGGACTGATTAGAGGTAGTCAACATGGCTTTGTGCATGGTTCGACGTGTTTAACCTATCTTATCGAGTTTTTCGAGGAGGTTACTAGGAAAATTGACAAAGGAGAGGCTGTGGATGTTGTCTATATGGACTTTAGTAAGGCCTTTGACAAGGTCCCACATGGAAGGTTAGTCAGGAGAGTTCAGACACTAGGTATTCATGGTAAAGTATTGAACTGGATTCAATACAGCCGGATTGGAGAAGCAAGAGGGTAATGGTGGATATTTGCTTCTCAGACTGGAGGCCTGTGATTAGTGATGTGGCTCAAGAATTGTTGCTGGGACCATTGTTGTTTGTCATCTATATTAATTGAATAAGCAAGTTTGCAGATGACACTAAGATTGGAGGAGTTGTGGACAGCAAAGAGATTTTCAAAGCTTGCAGAGGAATCTGGACCAGCCAGAAAAAAATGGACTGAAAAATAGCAAATGGAATTTAATGTAGACAAGTGTGAGGTGTTGCATTTTGGAAGGACTAACCAAGAAAGGATGTACACTGTAAATGGTGGGACACTGAGGAGTGTAGTAGAACAAGGGATCTGGGAATGCAGATATATAATTCCATGAAAGTGGCATTACAGGTAGATAGGATTATAAAGACAGTTTTTGGCATGTTGGCCTTCATAAATCTAAGTATTGAGTACAGGAGTTGGGATGTTATGGTAAAATTGTAAAATAAATTAGTGAGGCCATATTTAGAGTATTGTGTGCATTTTTGGTCACCTAACTACAGGGAAAAATATCAATAAGATAGAGAGTGCCGAGAAGATAGAAAGAGTGCAGAGAAAATTTACTAGGATGTTGCCCAGACTTCTGGAACTGAGTTACAGGGAAAGGTTAAATGGGTTAGGACTTTAATCCCTGGAGCATAGAAGAATGAGGCAAGATTTGATAGAGTATTTAAAATTATGAAGGGGGTAGACATCGTAAATGTAGATAGGCTTTTTCCACTGAGGATAGGTGAGATACAAACCTGAGGACATGGGTTAAAAGTGAAAGGGGAAAAGCTTAGGGGGATCATGAGGGGGAACTTCTTCAGTGGTGGGGGTGTGATATGAGCTTCCAGCTGAAGTGGTGAATGCTGGTTGAATTTTAACATTTAAGATGAATTTGGACAGGTACATGGATGGGAGAGGTATGGGGGGCTATGGATTGGGTGCAGGTCAGTGGGATTAGGCAAAAAAAAAAGGTTTGACACAGATTGGAAGGGCTGAAGATGCCTGTTTCTGTGCTGTAATGTTTTATAGTTCTACGGTTCTATTTAAACAAAATCAGATGGCATACTGCTCCATTTTTCAGCATAAATTAGACAGAACAGAAAAGTACAACATAGGAATTGGCCCTCCAGCCCATTACCTGTGCTTAACATGATGTCCAAATCAAATTTAAAAATTTACAGCTTGCTCTTGATTGATATTCCTCCATCCTCTTCATATTCCCATATATATCTGGAAGCTCATTCCAGGCACCTAACACTCTCTGTCTAAAATATTTGCCAGGCACACCTCCCTTAAACTTCCTCCCCCTTGCCTTAAATGCATGTCCTCTAGTGTGTGAAACTTTTACCTTGTTGAAAAGATTCTGACTGACCACCCTATTAATGCTTCTCATCATTATATAAACCTCTATCATGTTACCCCCTCAACCTCCTGCACTCCAGAGAAAATAACCCAGGTTTGTCCAATTCACACATATGACAAACATTAAAGTGGCTGATGCCAGATATTAAAAAACAATCACTTGCTTGTTTCAGTTACCAAGTATATCATTTGTATTGATGATGCACCAAAGCAATGCCCATCTTATGGGAAAGTCTGTAATAAGTACAAAGGACAGGATCACTATGCAGAGCAATGTTTTTTCCAAAAGAAAACAAGACGGAATTAAATGTGTACACACAATAGAAGAAACTCTCTCAGTTATACACTTTACGTGGGCATGGTGGTGAACAGTGTCAAACAGGATAAGTGAACTGTGTCATTGTATAGAAATGGAATGAATATTCCTTAAAAGAAAATAACAAATGAAATATTTTGTAAATGAAGCAATGATAAAAAATGGAAAACAAGAGGTCTACTGACCTGCATTGGGATCTCTTTTTAATTAGTTTGTAAATAATGCTGAGAAAGTGAACCAACCGAAGTCTCCCAACATTTTATTGTTGCGAGTACAAAGTAAAATCAAAACCTTTTCCACATTCATATAAATATTTTGTAAGGACATTTGCGGGGTCTGACAAATAATCTAATAAAATTGTCTATGGAATTTAAATTTTTTTTAAAAATTTAAATCTATTTATGTATTTAATGTAGACATTTACTTTGGTAACAGGCCCTATCAACCCATGAGCCTATTCCATCCAATTACATCCAATTAACCTGCACCCCTGGTGCATTTTGAAGGGTGGCAGGAAACAGGAGTTCCCGGGGAAAACCCATGCAGAATAGTGAGAATGTACAAACTCCATACAGACACCGCGGGATTCAAACCATGGTCCCAATCGCTGATGTTGTATCCGCATTGCCCTAACCACTGCACTAACTGTGCTGCCTGACAGATTTTTTTAAATTAAGGTCGTGGTCAGAAATGTCCAATTTTCTCCAAGCTTAAATAGGACATTACATCATGTATCCACTGTGTATGAGTAGGTGAAGAGTCATCTTTCCATTTCAATAAAATTGCTCATCTGGTTATCAGTGTGGTAAAAGCTAAAACTTTCTCCTGGGTTGCAGACAGAATTATATCTGGCTCACATTTAAAAAAAAAACAAATAAAGCAATTAATGGACATGATTCTATTTTGATCTTAAAAATCTTTGATAAAGTTTGTAAAATGTCTTTCCAAATCTCTACATTTGGGCACTCCCAAACATATGGATTAGTGAAGCTTCAAAAATTTTAAACTTCTCACAGAATGGATCAACATTAGTATAAAAACAAAATCATTTGGACATATGTATTCTATCGGCCACCTTAATTTTTAATAAGTAATCCCTTGTGCAAAATGTAGAATCATTAATCAAACAGAGAGTAGAGTACCAATCTTCATCTGAAAATGTCATATTCAAATCTCCTTCCCAATCACTCTTAATCCCAGGTGTTATCCTACCCCTACACAGTGGTTACATGATGCAATGTCCTATTTAAACTTGGAGAAAATTAGATACAAAATTAACAATAGAAAGTTTCAAATTATAAAGATGTGGGGCCCATTCATAGAATATTATCATGATTGGAGGAATTAAGAATTTTGATTGTTCCGGAGATTCTCTGAATCTATACAAGAGAACTAAACTCTATAGAACCACAATTTCCCTTTTCTTTTACAAAGATTACCTTGATTAAAGGGAAGGGGTAGATTAGATTCAGTTTTTAGGATTTCTTTTTGTGTTTTTTTCCCTTCTTTTCCTTTTTATCAATTTTTATATGATTAATTTAGCAAATATGTGTTTCAACATGGTTATCATAGATTAATTCAATAACTTGTTTCTCATGTGGATTAAGGAACTATCCAATGTAGTTCCATTGTTCTTTTTTTGTTTTTATACTTGTATGTATATGAGATTACTTTTTATGTGTGTTCCTTAAAATTTTGTATGTATGTCTATATGTTAAACTCAATAAAAATATTTTAAAAAGAAAGAAATGTTTATAACTCAAAAAACAAATTGAAAAGCAAAGAAATGTTCAATTTTTTTAAAAAATGGATCATTTGATTAACTATCAAATTTTTTATACCAGTAAATGAATAAAGTGTTATTAGATTGTGAATGATGTTGGAAGATCAAATGAAGGAGACTTGAACAATACATTATGCCTCTTGTAATTTTGCATTTATGGCAGAAAACAATGTCATATCAAAAATTCCACCCCAGGCCTCATTTAACAGACAGCACAATCTATTTTAAAATTCTGTATTGCTGTTACTTGATGATATTTTATGATATTAAAATTTAATAGTCCTTTATACTGCTTATATCTACATTTCTGATCTTTATTAGCACAATGAATGTAGGAGCAGAAAGACAAAAACACAGCAAAAGATAAAGTCAACATGCAGTTAATTGAACTTTATGGATCATTAATGAATGTGGGTAAAGAGCATGCGTACTTTGGATTGTTGATTTAAACTTCTGGCCTTTCCCACCTCATTCTCTCCAAGATCCAACCTTATGCCCTTTCCTAAGCAGGAGGTGTGAAATTCATAGCTTGCAAGTGCTCTTATTGAGTGGGTTGGCATTTAGTGCTCTCCTACTGGGCTCTCATCGGGTTAACAACTTCAACCTCCCAGGGTCACAAGGGTCTAATTAAGCAAATGACCTGGAAGGGAGATATATTAAGAATCAGATGGCATTTGATTCAAAGGGCAATTGGTTATTTGTACATTAGCTCTTTGGAATTAAATAATTATAATGATCATTTACTGGACTTCAGAGATTAAACCTTCCCTCCCCCTCCAAAAAGATGAGGGCATTACACCTTAATGTAGCTTAAAATTGCATTTCAAGTTGATAGTAAAATTCACTTCCTTAATCATGTATAAAATGTAACATGAGCCTGTATAATCTAGTAGCAAAATAGAAAATAAATGTTTTAATCAATCCGCTTAAAAATATTCTTTTGGTTTAGTTTTAACATTCAAATTCCATTGCAGCTTTACCAATACAATTGAAAAAAAAATTATCAAAAAATTAAGCATTTTATGAAGGGTGTCCAGTGTTCAATCTGAATAACTAATATGAAATTACAAAATGAATTACTTATAAAGATATTCAAAAAAAACTTCAATAGTTTAAAATAAATAACTTTTGGAAGAACTCAGCAGATTAAATAACTTCTCTGGAGGCAAAGGGATGATCAATGTTTTGTTTTGCTTTGAGACGCTGCATCAGAACTGGGAATGTAGAGGGAAGATAGCCTACATATGGAAGGGAGAGGGAGGGTAATACAGAGGATTACAGGTGGAGAAGGTGCAGTGGGAGACAAAGAAATGGCTGAGGAACTGATTGAGTATTTTGCATCAATCTTCACTGTGGAAGACATTATCAGTATTCCTGACTTTCAAGGGGTGTCAGGGTAGAGAGGTGAATGCAATGATAAGAGCAATGGTTCTCAACCTTTTTCTTTCCACTCACATACCACTTTAAGGAGTCCCTATGCAATAGGTCCTCTATGATTAGTAAGAGATTGCTTAAGGTGGTATGTGGGTGGAAAGAAAAAGGTTGAAAGCCACTGTTTTAATCATACCTAATTGACTCATTATGTGCATGGTTTTATAGCTCCAAAGGAAATGGGCCAATGACAATTTTTATCAAGCGAAATATTTCAGGAACAATTGGGTCTGGAGCAGTGGTTCTCAACCTTCCCTTCCCACTCACATACCATCTTAAGCAATCCCTTACTAATCACAGAGCACTTGTGGCATAGGGATTACTTGAAATGGTATGTGAGTGGAAGGAAAAAGGTTGAGAACCACTGCTCTAAAGGTTAACCTCCAGACTGAGTCAATGGTGAAGAAGGTGAATGCAATATTGGTATTCATTTCTGGAGGTATAGGATATAAGTGCAGAGGTGTGATGTTGAGGCTTTATAATGCATTGTTGAAGCCTCATGTGGAGTACAGGGTACCATTTTGGGATCCTTATTTAAAAAAAGGATGTGTTGGCATTGGAGAGGGTTCAGAGAAGATTCACAAGAATGATTCCTGGAATGAAGAGAGTGGCATATGAGGAATGTTTGACGGCTCTTGACCTGTGCTCCTTGGAGATCTGAAGAATGAGGAGGGGCCATCATAGAAGCATTTTGAATGTTGAAAGGCCTGGATAAGTACCATAAAACCATAAAACATTACAGCACAAAAACAGGCCTCCTCATACCTTCTAGTCAGTGCCAAACTATGTTTCTGCCTTGTCCCACTGACGTGCCACCAGTCCATAACCCTCCATATCTTTCCATACATGTACAGTTCCAAATTCTTTTTAAATGTTAAAATTGAGCCCAAATTCACCACATCAGCTGGCAGCTAATTCCACACTCCAACCACTCTCTGTGTGAAGAAATTTCTTCTCATGTTCCCCTTAAACCTTTCCCCTTTCACCCTTAACCCATGTCCTCTGGTTTGTATCTCATTTACCCTCAGTGGAAAATGCCTATCTACCTTTACTCTGTCTATCCCCCTCATAATATAAAATAACTATCAAATCTCCCCTCATTTTCCAGGGAATTATGTCCTAACCTGTTTAACCTTTTCCTGTAACTCAGTTCCTGAAGTCCGGGTAACATCCAAGTAAATCTTCTCTGCTCACTTTCAATCTTATTGATATATTTCCTGCAGTTAGATGACCAAAACTGCACACAATACTCCACATTTGGCCTCACCAATGTCTTATACAACTTTACCATAACTAACAACTCCTATACTCAATGCTTTGATTTATGAAGGCAAATGTGTCATGTGACACCACTTTCAGGGAATTATGTATCTGTATTCCCAGATCCCTCTGTTCTGCCACACTCCTCATTGCCCTACCATTTACCATGTATGTCCTTTTTTTGGTTTGTCCTTCGAAAATTAGATATAGCAAAGTTGTTTCCCATGGGAGGATAGTCTAGGACAAAAGGGCATAACTTCAAGATTGAAGGGCGTCCATTTAAAACAGAGATGCAGAAGAATTTTTTTTAGCCAGAGTGTGGTAAACCTCTGAAATTTGCTACAGCGGGTGACTGTGGAGGCTAAGTCATTGGGTGCATTTCAGGCAAAGATTGATGGATAGTCAGAGTATCAAAGGTTATGAGAAGTCAGGGGTGTAGGAAAATAGATCAGCTTATGATGGAATGGCAGAGTAGGTCAATGGGCCGAATGACCTACTTATGCTCCCATATATTCTGACCTTATGGTCCTATGGAATCAAGTGAAGTGAGGAACAATGAGACGAGGGAGCCAGGTAGAGGAAGGGGCGGTGGGAGTTTTAAGATAGGCAGTGGTAGGAGATAGGTGGAAATGGTTTAATACCCAATCATTCCTTTGTAGATTTATAGGAACCCTTTTCAGCTTCTTTTCTTGAATCACAAATTAACAAAACAAGAAACTCAGTGGAGTTTGTTGATATGATAAAGACAGCCTACAAATATTTGGATGTAAAAACCTCTAAAATCTGCTGAATAGTACTCATGCACCTTGGAAAATTAACGCATCTTAAAGAGCTTTTCTGAAACATGCAGCCATGGAATTCTAGAATCTTGGCATGGAGATGTGGTGAACTTGTTGGTGAGACCTCATTTCAGTATGATTCCTAAACAAACGGAAATTCATGGAAGAAATGAACATATGTAGGTTTAGATGTAACTCAGTTTTGCACCAATCTCTTCAATTTACTTTTGTGATACCACATATGTGAAGGCATTAAAATGACACTTTTTAACATTCATTTCCAAAAGTTTCTCCAGAAAACTTTGTATGATATTTAAATTATACATTATGTGAGACTTCAATATGAATAATTTTTTAACATGTGCAAATATTTTAAAGGTGCAGTCATAAGGACCAGAAAATTTCCAGACTCTCATTTCTATTAATTCTACAGGCAAAGTGACTCAGACAACCACTTGTGACATCAGTGTCTTATATGATCTTATGACTTCATGAATCAAACCAGGATTTCGCTTAACTGACTCTTTATCCTGTTTCACAGACTTTGCTGACAGATGACACTGGCATGTTATTTTCTTTTGCAGTACAGTATTGGAGTCCAATGCACTCTGTCTTTACCAATGTCTTAATCACCAATGAGAGATGAAGTTTTAGTACTATGCTGTTCTTTCTCCTTGGGCACATTTTAGGTATATTCAGAAAAAAGGTAACACCATGCCATGCCAGAGTCCTACCTGATCTGCATTACTAATGATAGGAGCTCATGAGGTAAGACAGAAATCTGAAGGAGACAGGAGAAGAATATAGCAAAATATCTGTTTCTGCACTGCAGATCCAGAAGACTGGACCTCCTCCACTAGAACCTCCAAAGCCTTGTCCAGGAATCTATGTATTCTTGTCATTTGTCTCTGAGCCACCATGATAGTGGTGCTAGATTCTATCTTCAGGGGAATGCATGTAGGGGAGCCACATTTTCCATGCTGAAAATTGTGTGTAATCAGCGATGAAATGCAGAACCAGCAGGTGCAAGTTTGACTCCATTCCAAAGGATTGTAAAAGGTAATGGCTGAATACTAAATCTAGACCTTTAAATAGACAGATTGTAATAACACATTCATTTAGCATTTATTTTAAATTTAATTTATTTTAATTATGACAGTAAATATCCCCAGCTATTTTAATTCACCTTTCACCAAATTATCTTTGCAAAAGGCTATTAACCAGCCAGTTGGAGCAAGTAATATAATTTATAGTGAAACAAATATCAAGCTGTGCATGAAAAGTGATGAAAGATTGTAGAGGCCAAATATTCTGGAAGTGAGAGCACAGGCAAAGATTTCTTTTTTGACACACTAGATTTTGATTGAGAGGGCACAGCTTTCCATTAGTTATGAAATTTCATATGTAAAGCATTAAAGGGGCACTTTCAATAATCATAAAGAATCCAAAGAAAGATAAACTAGCAACTGTCATAACTAATTAAGTTATAATGGATGCAACTGAGTATTTGTCCGTTTGCATGGATTTTATCAAATTTTCTATAGTTCTTTAAGTAGTTCTTTATCCATTGCTAGGGTGTGTTTTCTGGGTCAATCCACTCAAGTGACCTGGAATAGTTATAAGATGGCTGCACATTAGAAAAATTGATTGATTTCTAGTCAAAACCTTTTCATTGAATTCTAGACACCAACTACTCTGTGGTGAAAACATTTACTCTACCTCTCCTCCTATCTTTTATCAATATTTAAATCCAGTGTTATATGGTGCTGCAGCCAATTAAGTCATTGACTCACAATGCCAGAGTTATGGGATCAATCCTAAACTTAGGTGCTGTCCATGTGGAGTTTGAATGTTCTCCTTGTTACCGCATGTGCTTCCTCTAGGTTCTTGTTCCTCTCAAATCCCAAAAATGTATGGCCTGGTATGTTAATTGGCCACTATAAATTATCCATAGTGTATAGGTAAGAGATATAATTTTGGGAGGAGAGTTGTTGAGAATGTTGGGAGAATAAAATAGGATTAGTGTAATATTAGTGTAAATGTGTATTGATGGTAAGTGCAGACTTGGTGTGATGAAGAGCTTATCTCCATGCTATACCCCTCCATCATTCTGAGTGAGCCCTCTGCAGAAGAAATTACTCTATCTAAGTCACTTATAGATTATTCCCTCCAATTAAGTAATCTGATCAAACAAAGAGAGCCTTAATGTACCCAATCTTACTTCTAATGTTGCTTCATAAGTGTCTTCTACACCCTTTGAGGGCAATGAGAATTTTTCTGTGGTGACTAGAACTGTATCCCTTACTCAGCCAGTCTAATAATGTTGTATACAGTTGTATCGTACCCTCCCTGCTATTAAAAGCTATACCCCAGCTAATAAAAGAAAAGCATCTCAATTACTTTTTAATCTTCTTAATGAACCATCTTGCTCTTCTTAGCATCTATGAACGTAAATTCCAAGGTTCCCTCTTTTGCCCCATACTATTCAATATCGCGCATCATGGTTGCATAGAAGTTAGCGCAGTGACAGCAATTGGGACCTGGGTTCGAACCCGGCGCTATCTGTAAGGAGTTTATACATTCTCTTTGTGTCTGTGTGGGTATTCCCTAGGGGCTCTGGTTTCCTCCCATCATTGAAAACATACCAGGGGGTGTAAATTGGGAGGCACGGACTCATGGGCCAAAATGGCCTGTTACCGTGTTGTATGTCTATTTTTTTTTAATCCTCCCATTCTTATTTATTCCTTTGTCTTGTATAATTTTCTCAAATGTGTTACCGTATAAAATAAATTCCATTCATTGTTCTCCTACTTAATTAGCTTTATGGAGTCTCTCCTCCACACTCTTAACAACATTGCCAATTTTAGTTTGAGCCCTTTCCCCTGAGGTAGGGGAGATTGGAACGAGGGGTCATAAGTTAAGGGTTAGGGGGAAAAACTTTAGGAGTAATATAAGAGGACGTTTCTTCACTCAGAAAGTGGTGGCTGAGTGAAATGATCTACCGGTAGAAGTAGTTGCAGCAGGGTCAATTCTGTCATTTAAGGGGAGGTTAGATGAGTTCATGGATGCGAGGGGGTTGGATGGTTATGGACAAGGGAGTGGGTATGTGGAACTAGTGGAGTTTCACGTAAATAGGTGCAGACTAGAAGGGCCAATGTGGCCTGTTTCCGTACTGAAAATTGTTATATGGTTATATGGTTAATAGTCACCATCTAATTTGGTGACCGAAATATGTACTAAGATTTCAACAGAACCAGGAGATAATAAAAAAAAGTAGAGGGCATACATTTTTCCTTAATTTTGGAGTAATAACTATGAGTCACAAGGCTAATGTTAGTAACATTTGTGACAATGTGTAATATGGGCTGAGAGCAATTGCAACTGTTTTAAGCTTATATCATTTTGAGGAAAATGCTTTTATTTTATAAAGTGCATTTGTTCATTGAAATCACTGATTATTTTTTCATTTTCTTTGTGTGCTAATGCAACAATGCCAATTCATGTAAAGTCGATGACAAAGGCTATTATAAACATCCATGTTTGCCATGTTTGAGTGCTGGAGCAATATAAGATAGAAGAAAACATGCCAGGAAGTTTAACTGCCAGAAACCTCAGGTAACTGCACCCATTTTTAGAGCACAAATAATTTCTTCCAATAAGTGAGGACAAATAACTCAATGTGGTCCAAATGAGGAGGGAAACAGCTGGAGAAGTTGCCATCTGTTACAACGACACCTGCGGCACAGGGAGAACATTTTCAATATCAGTCAAATTCACTTTTTCCCATAATATTTCCCATAATATAAGGGGATTGTTGGTAGTATCAATGTTGTCTGCAGGTGATTAATGTGCTGGTCAGCAAGACCAATATTTCATCTCATTTCCTATAGTTGCAAAAGTTACAAAAGAGCTTCACAATTTCTCTGTTACCTGTTACAAAATACATGGCCTTTACACTATGCCCTGTGTATTGACATTGTTGGGTGCTTAGCTTGGCTCAATTTGCAAAGGCATTTTGATTTCCAGTAGCACATAGTTTTGAGCAAACAATGAGTAACAATGTTCTGATTTTATCTTGATACAGGAAAATTGTTCCCTTGACATTAACTACTTAATAATGAATGTTTCTGTAATTTGGAGAGTACAGTACAATATGCTATGCAGATCTGAGATTTGATAGTGTGTTATTATAAATCAACAAAATTATCTTTAAGATAGAAACTATAGAACAGACATATTTTTCTGAAAAAAAAGATAGAAAGGTATATGTCACTGAGATCCAAAGTGCTCATATGCACAAAACTATTTCCAGGTCTTAAGTTATACTGTATCTGATTTCTGACTTTTCCAGGAAGTGTAACATTCCATCAAACATTATGGAGGAGTATCATGATGGAGTAGTGGCCAGTAGGAGAATACCAGCCCTCTCCAGAAAAGAAGAAAAAAAGTGAAGGAAACGCAAAGCTCAAGAAACACAAAACAACAAATAAAAGATAAATGTGTGGAGAAAAGAAAGAAAATGGCACCTAAGAAAGATAAACTGAAAACAACGGGAAAAAAAGAAGGAAAGACGCTGGAAGGGAAAGGAGAAGGCCTTACCTGCATGAAGAAGCAGGGACCTACCATGGACAGAGGAGCCCGCTCCCTGAGGTTAGTGGAGACCCTGCAGGGTTGTGACCTCCCGACCGTGGGACGGAAAAAATGGCTCACTGAGCCAAACAGAGGTGCGCAACTGTGCATGCACACAACAAGGAAAAGGAAAACACTGACGGGAGGGGGGCCCAGCTGTAGAGTGAACCTACACAGCACGACCAGCTGAGAGATGCCCAACAGCAGGGCTCTCAGCTGGAAGAAGTGGAACGCAATGGGAAAGGGAGTGATAAGAAAGAAAAACAGCAACTGGAAGCTCAACAGATAACTAGCCCTGAAGAAGAGGACCAACATCAAGAAGCCATGAAAAAAAAACACCCAACAATCTGAGGCAAACAGCTCAACAAGAAAGTCAGAGGAGCAACAGATACAAGGAAGAGAAGTAGAAGACACAAGCCCAAGAGCAGACACAGAAGAAGAAGAAGAAGCAGAAGAAGAAGACCAAGCTCTGCACAGAGGAATAGAAGGTAAAGTGAATTGACAGTACATAGATTTAATAAAATTTCAAGAACAAATGAAAGCATTAAAAGAATGGTTGACACTAGAATTTAGTGAAATGAAAAGAAAAATGAAAAATACAGAAGAAAAAGTGAGTAGAATAGAGCTGGTCATAACAGATGTAGGGAAGGGATTAGAAACTGTGGAAGAATGAGTAATGGGTGTAGAAATGGAAGTGAATGACTTAAAAAGAAAATTGGAAGAAAGTGACAAAAAAGTTAGAGTTGTTAGCTCAGAAGATGGATATAATGGGAAACTATAGTAGGTGAAACAATATAAAGATAGTGGGCCTAAAGGAAGATGAAGAAGGCAAAGATATGAAAGAATTTATAAAAGAATGGATCCCAAAAGTTCTGGGAATGCCAGAAATGCAGGAAGGAATGGAAATAGAAAGGGTACACAGAACACTAGCCCCAAAACCACAGTCACAACAAGAACCAAGATCCGCTTTAGTAAAATTTATGAGACACACAACAAGAGAAAATATAAACCATCAGAGTACAAGGGTCAAAATTTTTTACTAAAGAAGAGGAAAGAGTTTAACACAGCAAAATCAATCCTATGGAAAAAAGGCTACAAATTTATGTTAAGATATCCAGCAGTGCTTAAAATAGTTATCCCGGGGGAGCAAAACAGACTGTTCTCGGATCCGGAGAAAGCACGAGAATTTGCAGAACGCCTGCAGGACAGAAAGAGAGATGAAGAGATGTAACAAGAACAAAGAATGACAACAAACTACATATAAAGATGTAAAAATAATGTATAAGTAAGAACTAAAGAAAGGAAAAGGGAAGTAAGGGAGAAGGGGGAAAAAAGAGGAGGGGGAAGAAAAGAGGGGGAGCTTTGTTTTAATGTGAAGATAAAAGTCTTTTCTGGAGAGGGTTGGGTGGGAGAGAATAACAGTCACTGCGAAATCAGTTGACACTTGCAAACGGGTTCGCAATCCAAATGGAGAGGGGAGTTGTGGTTGACCAGCAAGGGACAAGGGGTGACTCAGAGAGGGGGGGATTCTTGGGGCTAAGGGAATTTTATATGTTAGAGTGGTTGAAGTATTTTATGTTTTAGAAGTGTTGTCATACATTGAGCTTAAAAAAGGAAAACTGAGAGATGAAAATGGGAAAAGGGGGAAAGGTGGTGATAAGAAAAAAAGACAGGGAAAGATCCACTAATACCAGCATCATATAGACCAATATCTCTACTTAATTCAGATTATAAGATAATAGCAAAACTATTAGCAAACAGATTGGCCGACTATGTACCAAAAATAGTAAAACTAGATCAAACTGGATTTATTAAGAAAAGATGAACAACGGACAATGTCTGTAAGTTCATTAACTTAATCCATGCAGTTCAAGGAAATAAGATACCAATAGTGGCTGTTGCTTTAGACGCAGAGAAAGCCTTTGACAGGGTAGAATGGAATTATTTATTCAAACTATTACAGAGGTTCAACCTACCAGAGAAATATATTATTTGGATTAAAGTATTATATAAGGGACCATTGGCGAAGGTGACAGTAAATGGATATATATTGAACCAATTTAAATTAAGCAGGTCAACTAGGCAGGATGTCCACTATCTCCCTCACTGTTTGCTTTAGCAATAGAACCATTAGCAGAACTGATAAGAACAGAAAATAAAACAAAAGGGATAAAAATAAGAGAAAGAATATAAGATCAGTTTATTTGCAGATTACATCATAGTATACTTAACAGAATCAGAAATATTAATAAAAGAATTACATAAGAAATTGAAGGAATATGGAGAAATATCAGGGTACAAGATCAACGCAAATAAAAGTGAAGGATGCCAATGAATAATGCAGATTACACAGAGTTTAGAAAATAATCACAATTTAAATGGCAAACACAAGCAATCTGATACCTAGGTATTAGATTAGATAATAATTTAGGCCACCTATACAAATTAAATTATCAGCCATTAATGAAGAAATTACAAAATGACTTAGAACATTGGAAAGAATTACACACTGATAGGAAGGGTAAATTGCATTAAAATGTATATTTTCCCAAAGATGCAATACCTATTTCAATCATTACCAATTCCCTTAACAGAGAAATTCTTCAATGAACTAAAGAGAATAATAAGGAAATTCTTATGGAAAGGGGGGAAACCGAGGATAGCCCTAGATAAATTAACAGAATGGTACAAACAAGGTGGTTTGCAGCTACCAAACTTTTAAAATTATTATACAGCAGCACAATTAAGATATCTATCAGATTTTATCAAACAAGGAAAAAATCAGATTGGACCAAGATAGAGCTAGGTAAAATAGGGGAGAAGGTACCAGAAAATACACTTTATAAGTGGGATGAAAAACTGATACAATATTTCTATATTTCACCAGTACTGCACCATTTACTCAATATTTGAAAGAAGATTCATGTAGAAAGGAAAAAAACAAATGACCAACTACCAAAATTATTATTGACACAAAATCTACTAATCCCTTTCACAACAGATAACCTTTCCTTTAGAGAATAGGAGAGAAAAGGAATTAAAAGAATAGAAAATTGTTTTTTGGGAAATAATTTATTATCATTTGAACAAATGAAGTACAAATATGGAATAACTCATGGTACAATGTTTGCATACCACCAACTGAAAACCTACTTAAAGGACAAATTGGGAAGCAGACTGAGATTACCAGAAAGAAGCAGCTCTGAATATGTGATTACAGACACAATGATAATTAAAAGATTTATAATGAACATGTACATCAAGCTGCAAGAGAAAGAAAATGATGAAATAAGCTATAAACCCAAACAAAAGTTGGAAAAAGATCTAAACATAAAGATAAAAAATGAAATATGGGAAAAGTTATGCTCCAGAACTATGAGAAATATAATAAATACAAGGTTACTCATGATACAATATAATTGGTTACACAGGTTATATACCATGCCCCAAAAGTTAAATAAATGGGATCCAATATTATCAGATAGATGTTTTCACTGTAAGAAGGAAACGGAAACAACAGTACATGCAATTTGGGCATGTGAGAAAGTGGAACAGTTTTGGGAAGATCTAAACCAGGTATTAAATAAAATCACAAAAAGCAACATACCAAAAATTCCAGAGATCTTTCTTCTAAGTAATATAAGAAGTAAAGAATTAGGCCTCAAACTGGATGAAGCGCAAAAAAGATTTATTATGAAAGCCTTAGCTGTAGCAAATAAATGTATAATGACAACTTGGAAATCAGAAGAGAGCCTGAGAATACAGCAATGGTACATAGAAATGAATAAATGTATTCCATTGGAACAATTAACATAATTTTAAAAAATAAAGTCACATTATATGAACAAATTTGGGAACTGTACATGGAACACATGTACAGAGGGCCTACCGTGGACCTCCACCCACTAAAATGATAGAATGAGAAGAAGACGAAATGAACTGATCCAGTGTGTAAAAGTAGATGACACAATTTTCTTGTTTATTTTCATTGTGTGATGACATTGTTTAATGGGTTTATTGTATTGTATATGTTGAACATTTAATGGGTTTGGAGGGGGGTGGGAAGGAGGGAGGGAAGGGAAGGGGGAAAAAGGGGGAGAAAATGTATATTCAAGAGGGAAATGTTTGTGTCTATTTTGTTTGGAATGGTTCATAGTGTGAAAAATTTTAAAAAATTAAAAAAACATTCTGACTAGTGCAACACCTGAATCCATTGCAGCCAGATTATATACCTTGACCAGAGTCAATGAGTGTAGTTAATGTTTTTTTTAAATTAGTGTTTGATCTATTGCACTAATTTCTGAGAGGTTTGAAAACAACACAGACATCAGTCTACCATGCTGAGATGTGTCCACTTAATATGTTAGTAGAAGAACTGTCTTAAATGATAATAAAATTCAAGCAAATACTAAAAAATATGATGCCCCAAGGTACTTTAATTGAAGTTTATATTTTGAAACATGGTCTTTGAAACTGAACAATTAGATACCTTAACTATCTAAAGAATCTCTTATCTAGAACAGTTTATAATCAAAAACTCACAGTGAGATGCAAGTAAGAATCCTATGAGGTCTAATTTAAAGAAAGAACAAGTATAGCTTGTTTCATCTATGGATATAATGCATTCCCTTTTATTTGTTGCTGTACCTTTCCATGTTCAATGAGCAGCTGTTATGAGAATGAATGGAGACAATTCCTGAGTAATCCTGATGTGTTGAATCAGTGATATTTCCCTCTAGTTCATATTTTCTGATGACTTCTATGCATCTGATGGCTTAGATTACAGTATTATTTTTGTTTTGGCTAAAGATGCAAGTGCTTTTCCAAAATCCAAGAGATTGGATACTCATTGGCTTCAGGATTTATGTGGAAATTTAATGTAAATGGAATTGTGTTGATTATTCCATTATAATACTCCTAGTAAGTGACTGGCATTTAAAATGGGATGTCTTTACTCACTATGGTATTATGTATATTGTTCCAAAAATATGAAACAATGGTTTGAAGGTCAAGCCTATAGACATCTAGTCCATGGAGAAGCTGGAGCAGTTCATTTCTGAGCAGAGATGGCTAAGAAAAGATCTGATAGAGGTGCATGTATGACAGAGTATATAGAATATATAGATATGTTTTTGGGAGATAAATTGGAAAAGGTTTGTCAGAGTAGGTCACATGCAAACACTTTAAAACAGATCTTATTTGAAACACTGGAGTTCTGCTAATTGGCTTCTCGCAGCTTTTGCAAGAGCCTTGAAGAGTGGACAGGAAACTTCACTAATGGATTGTTGTTTGCAAAAGGAAACAGATGTCTGGAAGGACAGCTTGGTGTTGTAAGAGGGTCATGTGGTTTTGTAAGCAGAGAGAGTCAAACAGGCTTTCTCTCTCTCTCAGAGAGAGACAAAGAGATCACTTGTACAGTGTTACAGCTAGCAAGAGCAGCTGGAACTAGAACAGGACAAGCTGGCAAAAGCCCTATTTTAGAAGACAGCCTGTTCAAAGCCCTTGTGGTTCATGCAAGAGGAGAGCACCGGCTGTCTAATGTTTCACTTGGAATAAGTGAAATAGAAAGGAACTCTGTGGTGACCTGAAAGAAAGAGGTTATCATCTGGAGAATCCTGAAGGGGCAGTTTTGTCAGCAAGTCACTGGAGTGGCTGGTGGAAGTACATCAGTTGTGGATGTCCTGGAATAACATATCTCTCTCTGAAAACCACAAGAACCTTCCTGATCAGTAACCATTTACCTTTCAAGCACCAGAGCCTGGTGAACTTTGTACATGTTAGATTCTGTGCACAGTATAAGAATTGCCTGCAACCAGTGAACTTGGTGGAATGAGAAGTGAGAGTGGACTGTGAACCAAAGAACTTTTCTGAACTTACACACACACTACATACATGTGCACTTAGAATTTGAAGGGGGTTAAGTTAGGTTAAGTTCGTTAGTGATAAGTTAAAGTGTGATTCTATTTTCATGTTTAAAGATAATTAAAAACAACTTTTGTTTAAGTAATCATTTGTCTTGGTGAATATCTACTGCTGCTGGGTTTTTGGGTCCTCTGGGCTCGTAACACATGATTAAAATACGCTAAGTAGAAGAAGCTGTTCCCCTTTTTGAATGTTTCAAGCATGGGTAAAAGGTGCAATGGGAAATTTGAGGAAAAACTAATTTCATACACAGAAAAACTATAATCTAAAACCAAGGTAAATGGAAACAGAATGAATTTAAACTTTCAAAGGGAAAGAAGTAAGCATTTAGATGAACAGCAACTTGCAAATCTTTGGATAAATGGCATTAATGTGATCTAGCATAAACTCAATGGGTTAAATGGTCTCCTGTGCTGTAACAAATTCTCGTCACTATAATTAAACCAAATTTTGCTTCGTATTTTGTAGAAGGGAGTTGAGAAGGAACAATGTAAAGTTATTTAGCCAACAAAAGGGAATTCCCATAGTCTAGACATGCTTTTGACAGAAGATAAATTTATAAGTGCCCACCTCCCAGAAGCTATCCCCATATTTGTATCAAAATTTCAAATACAATAAAGATTGCATTTATTGTATTTTTACAAATAGGAAGCAGAAGAAATTTAAATTCTAAATGTGTTTGTCAGATTCCTTTTCATGCATTGTACTAAAGACTCTTAAATAATTCACTATGTGGGATAGAGGTCTGCAGAGCCTTTCTTCATAAAGTCACTGACCTCATTTTTCTCACTTACAAGCCTATCCATCCTTTTTGCACCTGTGCTGGTAAAGGTCAAAACCACTGAGCCAGTTTCATGCAACATGATTTATGGGAAATATAAATATACTGAAAAAAAAGTACCTGACAGAGGAGATACAGAGAACTTCATGCATGTTTTAGTGGACAGTTTGAAAGCAGACATGGCTGAGATTTGACAAGAGCACACCCATCCTTGCTCAACAAGGTAATGGTGCTTGTTGGGGAAAGAATAAAATAAGCATCTGTAGCGGCGGCTACACTGCTCCTGCAATAATACATGCAACCAGACGGGTTGAGCTCAGTGAGCAGACTAGTTTATTGCAAGCTGCTGGGCTACACTTATACTCCCAGCCCAGACCTGGCTGAGAACCGCGCTGGAGGGCGCTGATGTCATCCGGGCATCACGTGATCCGCAAGCGCGGGTTTCTGAGCCCTGAGCTGGAAGGAAGGGAAACCCCCGACGGTACCATTTTGGCCGGCTGCCCCGCCACATGGCTTACAAGCGGGGCCGGTTCGCCTGCCTTGTGGTGAGCCACCACACATCCATAATTACTACAAATCAGATGTGCTTTGTCTGGAGATTTCTTTTGTTGGAGATGACAGCTTTAGGAAGCTTGCAGCAGCACCTTGTTAGGAAAATGGATAGAGTTTTTTGGTGCATGATTTTTTGGAATATTTATTCTTCCTTTGTGTCATGGGATATTCTACTACTTAGGAAAAGTAATCTGTGCCTTTCTTCCCTTTGTTAAGCCATTTCCCATTAAGTATTTTATATTATTTTATATTTGTGTTGTCTTGAAAATGTGGATGCAATAAAATCCTTGAAAGCAGCTGTCAACTGGATGATGCAGTCAGTGCGGGTTGCAGAATAATTTTCCTTATGCAGAGTGACTCGCTTAGTGCTAGAATTGGGATCAAACTGATTATGTTGAAAACTGTCCTGAAACATCATACAAATATAAAAATATGAATTAGGAGCAGGAGTAGGTTTGCCCTGGCATTTAGTAAGATTATAGTTTATCAGATTATAATCTCAGCCCCATATTCCTACCTGTCCTTGTTAACCTTGCATTTTTTTTTAATTAAAAATCTCTCTTCATCTGCCTTATAAATATTCAATCCACTATTAGATTCTCAGAGTTCTCAGATTTCAGATATATTGTCAGAGAACATTAATGACATCACATACAACCCTATGATTCTTTTTCCTGTGGGTGAGGCAGAATTACCACTTATTACAGAAGAGAAAAAAACCAACAAAGGCAAAAGTAAGAGTCCTTAAATGAGTCCCTGATTGAGTTTATTGTTGAGGAGTCTGATGGTGGAGGGGTAGCAGCTGTTCTTAAAATTGGTGGTGCAAGTCTTTTGGCACCTATACCTCTTTCCTGATGCCAGCAGCAAGAGCAGACCATAGGCTGGGTGATGCAAATCCTTGATGATTGCTACTGCTCTCCGACAGCAGCATTCCCCGTAGATGTTCTCGAAGGAGGGGAGTGTTTTGCCTGTGATGTCCTGGGCTGTGACCACTACGAATTACAGGGCTTTATAATCGGGGGTATTTGTGTCCCCATACCAAATTGTGATGCAGCCAGTCAGCACACTTTCCACCCCACAACTGTAGAAATTTGCCAGGGTTTCCAACATCATACTAAACCTCTGCAAGCTCCTGAGGAAGTAGAGGTGTTGATGTCCTTTCTTCACAATGCCATTGATGTGTTGGGTCCAGGAAAGATTCTCTGAAATCGTGACTCCCAAGAACTTAAATTTTCTCACCTTCTCCACCTCTGATCTCCCAATAATCGCTAGATCATACAGATCTATTTTTCCCTTTCTGAAGTCAATAATCAGCTCCTTGGTTTTGGTGACATTGAGTGCAATATAATTGTTGGTGCACCATTTAGCCAAGTTTTCAATCCCCTTCCTGAATATTAACTCATTGGCCCTTTTTACACAACCCACTATAGGTGTAAAGCGAGTAGGGCAGGGAGCTCAGTAGTGCTCTAGTACTGATGGAGATTGTAGTGGAGATATTCTTAACAATCCTCACTGATTGTGGACTGTAGGTATGGAAATCAAGGATCCAATTACACAGTGGGGTATTGAGATCCCAGGTCTTGGAGTTTGCTGATCAGTTTTGATGGGATGATGGTGTTAAATGCTGAACTGTAGCAATAAAGAGCATCTTGATACAGTATTTGCATCTTTGCTGTTCAGGTGTTCTGGGCTTTGTGTAGAACCAATGAGATTGCTTTGTTAGTTAAATTGGAATGGATCAATGTTGCTGCACAGACAGGAGCTGATATGCTTCAACATCAACCTTTCAAAACACTTCATCACTGTTGATGTGAATGCCACAGGTCAATAGTCATTTAGGCAGGTTACCACACTCTTCTTGGGCACCGGAACAGTTGACACCCTGCCCGAGTGAAGATAGCTGTGAACACATTGGTAAGTTGGTCAGCACAGATTGTTAATACTTGGCTGGGAACTCTGTCCAGACCAGATGCTTTCCTCAAATTCACTTTCCTGAAGGCAGCCTGCACGTCATCCTCAGATAGGGACATGACAGGATCATCAGGGGACATGGGGGTGTGGAGTGGTGTTTCTTTATTGAGCTTGTGGTCAAATCAGGCGTATAAGGCATTAAGTTTGTCTGGGAGTGAAGCTTTACCATCCCCTAGTGAATTAAATTTTGTTTTTTAGTAGGTTATGTCATTTAGACCCTGCCACAGTTGTTAGGTATCCCTCGTGGTTTCCATTTCCAAACTCCACTTCACCCGGGAGATGCCTCTTTGCAGGTCTTACCTGTTCCTTCTGTAGTGATCTGTATTCTTTGAAAAAGAGAGTTTTAGAGACTAACAAATCTAAAAAATACCCAAACCTTTTTTTCAAACATTGGCCTCTCATTCAAGATTCATTCTTGTTATAATTTTTCTGTCATGACCCCTCAGGATCTTGTACATTTCAATCAAATTCCCAAACACTCTTCCAAATTCCAGCAGAATCAAGCCTAGCCTAACCAATCTTTCCTTGTCAGACCATCCACTAATTCTTAGTCTAGAAGAACCCTTCTGAACTGCTTCCAATGCATTTGTACCCTTCCTTAAATAATAGAACCAATTTATAAATGGTACTCCAGATGTTGACCTCTTAAGCAAAACAAAACAAATGCAATTGCATTGACCTCTTCAATCATCTGTAGAGTCCACATTCATTACCAATCAGTTCCTCACCAATACTCAGTTTAGGTTCCAACAAGACCACTTAGTTTTAGACCTCCTAAGAGCCTAAGACTAAACATGACCCAGAAGGTTGAATATTAGAGATGAATTAGATAGGCCTTGACATTAAAACATCAATTAATGCAAAGCAACTTCAAGAATATCTAAAATCATGGATATTAATGAGGATCATGTTTAGTGGGTTGCCAATGGAGCTGTATTTCAAACATAAACTAATAACTATTGTTCTAGTAACCCAATTATCTCAGCTCCAGGATATCCTTGCAGCAATGTCCTAAGCCTAACCACTTCTGCTGCTGTATGAGAAACCTTCGCTCCATCTGGAAATCAAGGTATCTCATGGTTGCACAGTGTTCCATTTAAAACATAAAATAGTAGAGCACAATGTAGGACCTTCGGTGACAAATTTGTGCTTACCTATATAAATCTGTTCCTGCATCAATCTAACCCTTCGCAACCTCACATCCCATGTTCTATTAAATGTCCCTATTTATTCACTCTCCACCCCAGCAATGCATTCCAGGCACCCACCTCTCAACATATAAAAAAATATCTCTGACATCTTCCCAAAATTTTCTTCCACTCACGTTAAACAGAAGTCCTCTAGCATTGGGCATTGCTGCCCGAGAAAATGGTGCTGCTATCTATGCTCTCATTATCTTATATACCTTTAGTAAGTCACTTTTTATCCTCTATCGCCCTTAAAGAGAAAATTCCTAGCTTGGTCAACCCTTCTTCATGGGACACATTCTCCAATCCAGGTACTTGTAATTCGAAAGATAATAAAACCATAACCATGAAGATCTGGACATCATTAAGGCCAGTAGCATACATATTATTCTGTTTCCAGGCAATGATAATCTCCAGCAAGTGAAAGTCGAACCATCTTCTTAAAATCAGATGAAATGATCAATTGCATTTCCCATATTATCAACATCCCTGATTAATATTCATCAGAACCAGCCACATAAATAATACAGCTTCAAGGGAAGGTCAGAATTTAAGTATTGTGAAGTGAGTAAACCACTTCCTCCCCGAAAAAACTTTCCTACTATTTATGAAGTAATAGCCATTTGTTTTAACAAGTTCTTTAAGGAACCTTGAAATTCCAAAGTAAAATGCCCAATCAGTAAACTATTCTACACGTTAAATAATAATTACAGTGGAGAAGTTAAAAAAAAACTCTTCACCTGAATGTAGAATTCAAGTTTGAGCTAAATACAAGGGAGGCCAAACTATGGACCCTGGGCCAACTGTGACACGTTGCCCATTTTTAAGTGGCCCAGGGTGAATTTTAAAAATAAAATTGAATATGGCCCAAAACAACATAGATAATCTCTAACAATAAATTGCACTGTATGTTCATTGCACCTTTTAGCTTCAACACTTGATGTTGCTGCCATTTTGAACAACTACTAGACTTAATGTTGCAATGTTACTTTTGATGAAAACATTTACCTCAGTTAAAAAAAAACATTTAACTCCGTTGATTAAACATGGTGGAACCAAAATAGCAAGAGTGTGCAAAAATATCAGATTCAGCAGGAAAATAAATAATTTTTCACAGAAGTCAAAGGGGAGTGTGTTTGTTTGATTTGCAAGGAACCTGTTAATTTTAATAGCCTGTAGCGGAGGTTACACTGCTCCTGCAATAACACACACAAACAGACAGGTTGAGCTCAGTGAGCAGACTAGTTTATTGCAGGCTGCTGGGCTACACTTGTACTCCCAGCCCAGACCTGGCTGAGAACCACGCTGGAGGGCACTGACATCATTCGGGCATCACGTGGTCCCCAAGCACGGGTTTCTGAGCCCCGTGCTGGAAGGAAGGGAAACCCCCGACGGTGCCCTTTTGGCCGGCTGTTCCACCGCGTGGTTTACAAGCGGGGCCGGTTCACCTGCCTTGTGGTGAGCCACCACACAGCTCTCTCCCCCCCCCCCCCCCCCCCAGAACTAGTGTCAATGTCCTTTTTGCCAGGTGGCCTCGCTTCTTGGGCTGGGCAAAGACCACAGGCTCGATGGGACCGAGGTGCGCTGGTTTCAGCCTATCCATGATAAACAGCTCATGCCTGCCGCCCAAGTCCATTGTGAACGTCAAGCCGGAACGCTGTATAAACCGGTACGGTCCCTCGTACGGTCGCTGCAGAGGTGCCACAGTCGTGACCCGCCGAACAACAATGAACTCCATGGATAGCAGTTCGCCAGGAATGTGAGTCGGGCGGGTGCCATGCCTGGGTGGCGGTGGAGGTTCAAAGGAGTCCAAGCGCGACCTGAGGTGAGGAAGTAGTTCATGCGGAGACCACTGGGGATTGTGAGGTGCATTGACAAACTCACCAGGTAGTGCCAGCAGCGCACTGTAAATCAGCTCAGCTGATGACGCCAGTAGATCTTCCTTGGGAGTGGAGCGGATGCCCAGGAGCACCCAAGGCAGTTCGTCCATCCAGTTGGGACCGGTGAGGTGGTGCAGACGTTTGACCAGTCCATTGGCCTGTGGGTGGTAGGCCATGGTGCAGTGTAGCTGTATTCCCAACCCGTTGGCAAGCTGTGCCCATAGCACAGGTGTGAACTGGTACCCCGATCACTGGTGAGGTAAGCCGGGACGCTGAACCGGGCGACCCAACCATGCAACAGGGTTCGGGAGCAGGAGTCGGTGGAGGCATCTGGCATCGGGATCACCTCGGGCCAGTGAGTGGTGCAGTCCACCATCGTAAACAGGTAATGGTTGCCCCGGGAAATGGATAAGAGCCCGACGATGTCCAAAAAATAGCGGAAATGCCGCACCACCCAGTACATGCCCAGTAACTCGCGGTCGAAGGCACTATACTTGCGGGCGATGAAGGTGGCTGAAAAATGCCAGCGGCTTCCAATGCCCATTCACCTGCTTCTCCAGGATGGCACCGACGGCTATGGCAGAGGCATCGACAGAGAGTGCCATATGCAGGTCGGTGTGCGGGTGGGCAAGCACGGCGGCCTTTGCAAGGGTGTCCTTGCTGGCCTCGAATGCACTGCAGGCTTCTGGTTTCTAAGTGAGTGTCTTGTGCTTGGCTGCGATGAGGACGAACAGCAGCTGCATGATGCGCACAGCTCCCAGGATGAAGCAGTTGTAAAAGTTGACCATACCCCCAAACTCCTGCAGCCCCTTGAGGCTGTTCGGGCATGGGAACACCCTGATGGTGGCAACCTTTGCAGCGGCAGGAGTGGCTCTTTCGGCCATGATGTTATGGCCCAGGAACAGCATAGACTCTTTCCTGAACTGGCACTTGGCCGGGTTGATGGTAAGGCCGAAGTCGGCCAGCTGGGAGAAAAGGGCACATAGGTGGGCCTTGTGTTGCACCCAATCCTTGCTGGCGACAAGGATGTCGTCCAACTAAATAAAGACGAAATCCAAGTCCCTGCTCACCGAGTCCATGAGGCGCTGGAAGGACTGAGCGGTGTTCTTAATCCCGAACAGCATGCACAGGAATTTGAACAGTCCAAAGGGGGTGATGATGGCCGTCTTGGCTATGTCCTCAGGGTGCACCGGGATCTGTTGATATCCGCGCACAAGGACAACCTTGGAGAAGACCCTCACACCGTCCAGGTTAGCCGTAAAGTACTGGATGTGAGGGATTGGGTAACAGTCAGGAACGGTTGCCTCGTTGAGCCGTCGATAGTCTCTGCAGGTATGCCAGCCACCGAAGGCTTTCGGACCAGGTGGAGCGGCAAGGCCCACAGGCTGTCAGACTGCCGAATGATCCCCGGCTCCAACAGGTGCGAAAACTCCTCCTTTGCTACCTGGAGCTTGTCAGCTTGCATGAACCGGCAGGCCCTGGGTGGGGATGTGGTGGAACACCCCATGGCGCAGCAAGGCAGAGGAGAACTGTGGCTTGAGGAGTGTCAGGAACTCGTCCAGGATCTTCTTGAACTCGTCTCTGGGCATGCTGATCGTAGCCATCTGCGGTTGCTCCAAGTGGGAGGCATCAAGGCGAATGGCCTGGAAGGTACAGGTGTCCACCAGGTGCCTACCTCGAATGTCCACCAGAAGCCCGTGTGCGAGGAGGAAGTCTGCACCCAGGATGGCAGTTGGGAGGGACGAGACGGTGAACCTCCACACAAAATTCTGTTGGCCAATCTGGGAAGTGGACTGTCTTGTCTCCATACATCTGGATTGCCATTGCATTGGCCACACGGAGGGGAGGTCCACGAGGTCAATTCCTGGATTCGATGCCCATTGCTGGTATGATGATGATCTGGGCTCCAGTGTCAACGAGCAACCGCAGGTAGAGAAGGCTGGTCCTTGGCCAGCCGCTGCAGCCATTAACAGCGGCCAGTCTGGTCGTTTCCCTGGAATGAGCAGGGCTGATGACACTTCTGAGCCTTGGATCCCTAGCGCTGGTGATAGAAGCAGAAGCTTGAAGCAGATGCTGTTACCTTGGTTATGCTCTTGGGGGCCCCTGCAGGGACAGGGTGCTCTATGGCAGCACTAGGGGTGAGCTTGGTGTGGCCGTGCCCTTGCCCATGCCTTGTGACCTGCTGGACCACTGACCCTTCCGAGAATTGTGCGAGCCATAGCTCTTGGGCCTTCTGGGCGACCTTCCTCAGGTCAGTGAAGCTCTCCTGAACCAGCAGTGGGCGGATGTCCCCGGGCATATGTTTGAGGAAGATGCGCTTGAAAAGTGGGCAGTTGGTGTGCTCACCCATGAGCGAGAGCATCTCGTCCATCAGTTCCATCGGGGACCTGTCCTCAGCGCGTTGAGGTGCAGCACCCGAGCAGCACGCTGGTGTCTGGATAGTTCAAGGGACCCGGTAAGCACTCGCTTGATGGTCTCGTACTTGTTCTCGGCGGGTTGTGCTGAACAAGGTGCAGCACGCGTCTGGCGGTGGCCTGGTGCAGGGCAGCAACCACATGATAGAATTTGGTCGTGTCGGACGAAATCTGGCGGAGGTGTAACTGGGCCTCCGCATGGACAAACCAGGTCTCTGGCTCCTGAACCCAGAATTCAGGCAGTTTCACAGCTATAGCGCTGATCCCAGGCTCACTCATGATGGGTTCAAAGACATTTGAACCAGTCAGGGTCACCAATTGTAGCGGCGGCTACACTGCTCCTGCAACAACACACGCAACCAGACGGGTTGAACTCAGTGAGCAGACTAGTTTATTGCAGGCTGCTGGGCTGTACTTATACTCCCAGCCCGGACCTGGCTGAGAACCACGCTGGACAGCGCTGACATCATCTGGGCGTCACATGGTCCCCGAGCGCGGGTTTCTGAGCCACGAGCTGGAAGGAAGGGAAACCCCCGATGGCGCCATTTTGGCCAGCTGCCCCGCCGCGTGCTTACAAGCGGTGCCGGTTCGCCTGCCTTCTGGTGAGCCTCAATGTTTACCAACAAACCAAGTAGCCTTGTTTCTTTTCAGTTAGGTTTGGTCCTTAAATTATTTAGGTGTCTTACTCATTGCAAAATAATAATGTATAATTTTTTTATTCAATTACAAAGAGTCTTGAGGCATTCGTGGTAGAATTAGAATTACTGCCAAAAGAAAACAAGCCCTTTAGTCGAGTATGGGAAGAAATTTAACCAGACAGTCCAATTCTATATGCAATCATTATTCATGAGAAATTGTCATTTACTTCAAATAAATGGTAGATCAAATATCTACATTGAAAAAGCAACGCTGTATACAAGTACTAAAATTGCGAACTGCAATTTCAAGCCTTATAAGTCATTTGTGACATCCCATCTTCAAGTGTGTTCCTACTTATATTAAAGAACACATTAACAAATAGCATTAAAGATAGTTTTGATACTTTTCTACTCATTAAAATTATTAAAATTAATTAAATTAACAAGATCCTGCAGATATTAGGCAGGAATATTCTTTTTACAGCTCGAGTTTCCTTTCTATCATTTTAAAGATTGCTAGTGAGTTATTTTATGAGCCAGTAACATGCCACATATACTCAGAAGAAGCAGGTTTGATTACTTAGTCAGGTTTCTTCATCTTGACTGAAGAATTTCCCAGCACTCGAGACATTACACAGATCTGGACACTGCACACTGTTGGCCGGGCAAGGTCACACGCCAACAAACCCATCACTCATATACATGAGGAGGGAACGGTCTGTTAATAATTAGTATCTTCCCAGGTTACGGATAACACATCTCAGTAGCTTGGGATTCTTTACGGCCAGCTTCATGCTGAGCCCAGGAGGTGTCCTGAGATGGTATGTGGTTAGCTGATGGGAGGAATTTTGTGCTTCCTCTTAGTTCTATACATTTTTAAAAATCAAGATAAGTGCAGCTGTCACTAATAAAACAAAATGTTAATTAAACTGCATGATTTCCAGCCTAACATAGGAAACTAGAGGGTTTACACAAATATTTGTTTTATATTCACAATCACATTTTTTTAGCTTTTCATTCAGATGCATGCTTTACACATGGACTGATAATAAGATATTAAGATAAATGTTGTAATAAAACTGAAATATGCAGTCTAAATATTCTGTTTTGTCTGTTAACTCTAAGTGATTTGCTATTAAAGTTATATATCCAGTTTTAAAGATAATATTGGTCCCCTTCCTACTGAAAGCTTCTCCTATTTAAAATGTTCTTAAGACAACTGATCCTTAGAGATAGGTCTGGGAACCTTAGAGTAGAATTTAAATAGATTGATGTGTGACTCTCCCATTTCTCAGTTGTTTATCTCTACTTCTTATCCCATAGCTACAACATGTAAATTCACAGAATCCAATCCATCAGCCAACACAGTTTGTAAACTTCATGACCTATCTTGTACCACATTCTACCCTTGCCCTTAAACCAACAGACTAGGGGTTTGATAACCGTAGATGAAGTTGCCAACAGCAATGTTATTCATAGCTAAGTGCTAATTAGTATGTTTTTACTGTTTATTATTCAGTACCACACACATATTTAACAAAACTGTGGATGTACCTTTCCCATAAGGATGGCAGTAGTTCAAAAGGTTGTCTCATTGATGCCTTCTCAAGGACAATTAGGAATGGGCATTAAATGCTGGCCCTGGCAATGATGGATATTTATTATTGGATGAATGGAAAAAAATGTTTCTGAATCTGTCAGAATCCTCAAAGTCTATAATGGAACTGAAAAAGCTCTTGTTGATTAATAAATGGCACCCTCCCTGACTCTGAAGACCATAAACAAACTGATTTTGATCTTGAGATTTAATCCATCCTGTTTCTCTTTTTATCTTTCATCTTTTACCATGCTCTTTAAAACCTGCCTTTTTCACTAAGTCATTCTTCATTAACCTGAGCATTTCCTGATGTAGCTCAGTATCAAATTCAATTTGTTTGTGCGCCTGTCAATCACCCTGGAATATTTTGCTACATTAAGTTCATTTTATAAATTCAAGTTGTGGATGCTGTTCCAACAGCATCAATGCATGAACACAATAAACCGTAAGGCAACAAGGTAGATTGAGGGGTATTGGCTGTGGGGAGGCAATAAATTAGGTTAATGTGCTGTAAATCATTTTGCTACAATTATTCAAAACATATCAGGGATGTAGGTTATTTGGGTGTAAATTGGGCGGCACAGACTCATGGGCAGAAATGGCCTGTTACTGTGTTGTATGTCTAAATTGTTTAAAAATATTAACTATCTGATGCATCAATGGACAAGGAATGGTTAAAATGTCGGCATCATTTTTCCATCATAAGGAGGAATTTATAGAAAACAAGTGTAAAAGCCTGCATTTAAGTGATAGCCTTGTTCTATCTGTGGGTAAAGATATCGTTACAAAGACTTGCAACAATCACAATCAAAATGGACTCTTCAAATTTCACTGTATGCATGCATGATAAAGCTGAGATGCCTGTCACTCCATGATAAATTGTCTACAATAGATATATCCTGTTTGACAATGGATTTATAATGACACTATTGATAGTACCACTCCAGTACCCTGAGGTGCTTTTTGTAGGTATTCCCACTCTCAGAAGTGTGTAGTAGGGCAGGGATCACTGAAATACAAACATAACAAAACTAAAAGGTCATGCTGTCTCCATGGCAGACTCTCTGCTACCATCACTTTCTCCACCTTTTGGTCTTGGTTATGTCACTTGTGAAGAAAGGCAACATTTCTGCATCTCTGGTCCTGTGAAGTGTGCATATATAAGCTGGTTCATGACCTGCATAAGTCCAGAGTCAAAATGCCTTCAGAGGAATGGCTCTTACAAGGACAGATCTTTGTCTGTAACATGGACCACTGTGGGAGATTTTAAAAAATTAATGGGTTTTGTCACAGTGAGAGTGTTTGAACTTACGCATACGATCATATTTCACTTGCTATTTACATCAACTCAACATGAGCAAGTGTTCTTCGACATGTGGCTGTCTGATACTTAATTCCATCAGAACATAGCTGAGAGCCTCATATCCCCCCATTTCCAAGAGCCAAGCACACCTAGGATTTCCAAATTTTCAGTCATTGTTACTCAGCATTTATAAATTATGAGGTGCTTAAAGCCCAACTCTGCTTCTTGTTTATCCTTCACAGATAACCTATGAACATGAGCAAAAGGGAGGGATGAGATGTTGCATAGGAAGAGTGAGGGCTGGTGGGGATGTGAGAAAGTATGTAGACAACTCTGCGCAGTTGAAAGTAAAATGGGGTGAGGAATAAGCTTTGGTTGGAGTAGTATGCACAGCAAAATGAGGGTAAATGTCCCATGCGCTCATTCTTTTCAATTTCACTTTCTGCTTTGCATTCAAAATTTTAGCTCCACTGTCTTGCTGGCTGACTTCTTTAGCAAAGTGTAATTTTGTTAAAGTGCTTAAGCAAAGTGTTTTAAGAAAAGAGGGCAGCCAAGCCCCTTGATCATAATCTCTTCTCACTACTCCCTTTAGATAGAAGATATAGATGCATGGTCCAGCACTTCCAGGTTCACAAATGGTTTAAATTCAAATTCAGATTTCAGATTTATTGTCAGAGTAAATACATGACCTCACATACAACCATGAGATTACTTTTCCTTTGAGCCAGGCTGAATTATCACATATTGATAGTGCAAAAAAAACTGTACACAATGTACACATGTAAACAAATAAACAAATGTAAAACACTGACTGAGAAATACAGAGGAGGAAAAAAGAACAATAAAATGCAAAAGTATGAGTCCTTAAATGAGTCCGTGATTGAGTTTGTTGTTGAGGAGTCTGATGGTGGAGGGGTAGCAGCTATTCCTGAACCTGGTGGTGTGAGTCTTGTGGCATCTATACCTCTTTCCTGATGGTAAAATGAGAACAGAATGTGTACTGGGTGGTGTGGATCCTTCATGATTGCTGTGGCTCTCCGACAGCAATATTTATCGTAGATTTTCTCGATGGTGGGATGGGGTTTGCCTGTGATGTCCTGGGCTGTGTCCACTACTTTTGCAGGGCTTTACACTTGGAGGTATTAGTGTCCCTATACTAGACTCTGATGCAGATGGTCAGCACACTTTCTACCACACATCTGTTGAAATTTGCTAGGGTTTCCAATTTCATACCAAACCTCTGCAAATTCCTAAGGAAGTAGAGCCACTCATGTGCTTTCTTCATGATGCCATTAGTGTGTTACATCTCGGAAAGATCCTCCAAGTTAGTGACTCCCCAGATCTTAAATTTGCTCATCTCTCCACCTCTGATCCTCAGTGATCAATGGCATCCAACAACAATCAGGCTCTTGAACTTTAGCTAAACCATAAAAATACCCCAGGACCACCAAAAAGATCTATTTGTATTACAGAAACACCACTTCTTTTATTGTGCACAGAGCAACTAGGAATATGCATTTATTTAAATTGTTATATTTATTACCTCTTTTTTCTGTTTTGTATTTGCTATCATTTAATTTTTGACTATTATTGTTGGAGTACATTATATACTTGTTCAGTGCAAATCCGGCGTCATGGACTCATGGGCCATAATGGCCTATAACCGTGCTGTATATCTAAATTTAAAATTTAAAATAAATAGTTCCCCCATTTCAGGGTACCATAATATTTGGGATATTTGGGTTCACAGACATTTACTCAGGAATGTTTAATTGCTTCATTGGTGCAGGTAAAAGAGAGCTAGGCTTGCTTCTAAACTTTTGATCACCTTTGGAGTCTATAGATGCCATTTTTCAAAATGAGGGCCAGGGTTGTGCCAATTAAAGTCAAAGAAGCCACTATGAGGCTTAAAAACAAGGACAAAGCAGTAAGCGACATCACCCAAACATTAGGATTTCTAAAATCAACATTTTGGAATATCATTATGAAGAAAGAGCATACTGGTGTGGATTCATCAATCACACTGTCCGCAGAAGACTTTGTGAACAGAAATAGAGAAGCCACACTGCATGATTAGTTCGCCACTGAAACAGGATTATCAGATTACAGATTTCCAAGAAGTATTTAAAAGAGCCTGTAGAGTTCTGTAAAAAAAGGTTTTGTAGACAAATGAGACCAACTTGCATCAGAGTAATGGCAAGTGCAATGTGCAGAGGTGAAAAGAACTTCACAAGATCAAAACCATACCAGCTCATCTGCGAAACAGGTTGTGGTGGTGTTATGGCCTGGGCATGTCTGGCTGCCACAGGTACTAGTGCACTTATCTTCACTGATGATGTAACTGCTGATGGCAGTAGCAAAATCAATTCTGAGGTGTAGAGAAACAATTTATTGGCTCAAGTTCGAGCAAATGCCTCCAAACTCATGAGACAACGCTTGGTCCTAAAGCAAGACAATGATCCAAGACATACTGCTAAAGCAACAAAGGAGTTTTTCAAAGCTAAAATCTGGAAAATTCTTGAATGGCCAAATCAGTCACCCAATCTCAATCCAATTAAGCATGCTTTCCATATACTGAAGAGAAAACATAAGAGGACAAGCCCCCAAAACAAGCAAGAGCTGAAGATGACTAAAGTAGATGACTGGTAGAGCATCACCAGAGAAGATACTCAGCACCTGATCATGTCTTGGAATCAAAGACTTCAAGCAGTCATTGCAAGGGATTTGTATCAAAGTACTAAACATGGCTAATATATCTACCATTGTTATATCCCAAATATGAAGAGCACTGTATTACAAAATAATTTTTTTAAAATTCTTAGAACATAGTGGTTTGTACACTATGAATCATTATCCATAAACTCTATGACATGAAACATTTTTTAAAAAATTAAAAAATTAATACTTATGTCAGGTCATGTTTACATTTAGAGAATATTAGATGCTCAATTTCCAATTTCAATTTAAATTTTAAAACTCTGTGGGGACCCTTTTTGAATTATTTTCATCATCTTTGATTTGTTATGAGGGTAGAAATGTTGACTAATGAGGTAATTTATCACTCTGAGAAGAATTCTGTCTTTTTTTGGGCCAAATTCCTTCTTTCTTGGTAGAGGGTTTAAATTTTCCTTTTATTTATAATAAAATAATATAATATTAATAAAATATACTCTGTTTGATTGAAATGTGGAGTACCTTGGATGAAATTATATGATATGTGTAATGTATCTTTTTGCATTTTAACATATATCCAAATACACTCTGTATTTTGGATGTGAAATTTCAATGTTAATAAAAATATTGAAAGGGAAAAAAATATAAATTGAAAATATTAGTGAGACCCTTGAGCTTGATGTTCCTGTGCAGGTTTTTTGATGTCAGGTTCCAAATTGGATAGTGATGGTGGAAGGTCACCTCTTGGAATATCAAGTCTGGTGCTAAATTTTGTCAAGGCAACTACCTTGCTGAATCCATGTTCAGCTAAGTATGTTGAGAGAAAATTAATGAAAAATATTTCATCCTTTTCCTATAGTTTTGGAAATCTATTCACTTTTATTCCAAAAATCTTTTTTTAAAATGATTGAACTTATGGCATGCAATTATATCACTCTTGAAGATCAATCGTCTCTCTTGAATTTCTGCATCAACTTCGATGGGTTGTTCCTCAAATGGATCTAATATCCAATTTGGGATATAAGAGTTTAATGGGTCATTAAATCTTTCCTGCAGGTCTTTGTGTATTTGATTTTGCTGTTTCATAAAACAGTAATGATATCGCCCTTCTGTGCCTCTGCATTATGATTATATTTGGAAATTGTATAAATTCCTGATGTATGATATTGCTCCAAAGGAGTTTGAGATTTCTAAGGAAAGAAACAATGACTTGCTTTCTATCAATGAAGTTATTCTGTTTACCTTGTTAAATCTTGTTCAATAAATTATATTTGTCAAAGATAACTGCCTTTGCATCAACTAGTTTTTCTCTATGCTCGTTATGAGAAAGAAAGGAAACAATCATGTCCCAGAAGGCAACAAAAAGTCACTTCAGAGTGGGCAGGCAAGCACCGTCTGGAAATGTTTGTTAATTTCTTCACATGGCCAACAGAATAGACAGTCTTTTATAAAGTTTACAGTTTTTATTGCAATTGAAAGCAAAGCATTTAAACATCCTCCTACATTTTATCCACTAGGTGCTCCCTATAAATGATGCCACGCACAGTAAAGACTGAAGGTATAACATTTTTCAGATGTGTGTTGAACCCTCTGTATCATCCAACCATTGACACAACACCATTAGTTGTACAGGCAAATAAGTTCTTGAATTTGTTTATGTAATTCTTAACCTCTTCAAAAATAGTCAGTCCCTTAGTATCTGTTTTAATCCTTCTGACAAACAACATCTTCCATCAGCTCGTTTCCATTCCAGAATATAGCATAAGCCATGAGAAGAGCTTTGTCTCTTGCAGAGTGGATTTGTCTAATTGTAAAGAGAATTTCTTGGATTGTAATGAATGACTAACTATTTTTCAATTTCCCTTGCTGTCTCATCAATTCTTCGAGAAGCAATGGAATTACTCGAAGGAATTGCTTGAATCATTTCCATTTAAGTTCATGACATCAAATATTATTATGGATACTAAAGGCAAAATAATTAACTCAGCGATCTTATGAGCATTTCCACTTTCAGGAATAAATTTACTTATTTTTTTCTGTGACAAGATGACCTTTTTTATAATTTCTGTGACATTTCAGTAATCATCTGCTTGAGTGTTCGCCTTCTCTTGAAATTATCTAAGGGTTTTGAAGTAATTTAAGGGTTTATCTCTCCTATATATTATTTCAGCTTGTTTGGCCTCATGCTTTCATTAGAAAATGTATTGAAACAAATCAAATACATGGGCAGAGAAGTATTTTGTGCAAATATAATGAAAATATGCAATAAATATTCCACTGAACGCTGCCTACACCATTTTCTTCCGAGGAACTCGTGGGTAAAATTATTTCTGAAAGTGTAAAAATTAATTATTATGAAATGAAGCACTTCTTTCAAAGGTTAGCTCAAAAGTTGTCTTAAATGTTATGGAAAATAATGTACAATACATACATTCTTACAATAAAAGTTTATGGAAGGATACATCAAGAAAATTCAAAGCAAAATGAGGGCATTTGCCAACATGAGAAATATGAAGCAAAACTTTTCAGTCTGCACGCTTAATTCCTGAAATTGAAGGTGACAGAACAAAGAAAACATCTATGTGGAAGGCAATTCACACCCAAAACTGGTTCCACGTCAGTCAAATACAATCATATCAAAGCAAGGAACACTGAAAACATTGTTAATTTTCCACGTTTATCTTGGTCATTCTTGGCTGTCTCCAAATGCCTCCAAAATTGAAAAAAAATTCATGTTGCTTGGCAACAATACAGCAAACCCTAGCAGCAAAGTCCTTTCATTTTCCATGCCCCACTATATAATACAACTTTACATCCGCCCCCCACCCCACCCTCTCTGATGCACCATCAATTACTATAAAAGACTGAGTTTGTGAAACTGATAGGCTCTTATTGAATATAGACTGGAGCATTGACTGATCCTGGCAGAGTGAATGGGGGGGCATGCAAGGGGTTGTGGGTAAGATCGGTCTTGGGAGGCATGTCCAGTCGGCAGCAGCCAATCACAGCATTACTGTGGTTTACCACATTCACCCCTCCTTTTTAAGAAGAGTCCTGTGGGGTGAAAAAGATGAAGAAAATATATACACATATTTACAGGTTAAGTCTGTCAGAGGGTCTCCTCTGCCACTGCAAATGATGTGGTCATGATTGTGGCACAGCTATGGTGCATTGATGAGCCTTGGGGGTTAAGTCTGTTGCCACTGAGTATAGTTCGGCGGGGGGGGGGGTGGGGGGGGAGGGAGGGCATGGCGGAGTGGGACAAGTGAAAGGATAAGGGAGTGTGGTGCTGGTGCATCATGGGTGAGAACCATTGCCGGGGATGGAGTATGGTCGGTAGCAAGTTCAGGGACCCCCAAGGTAGCAGTGGAGAGTATCTGTTGGTGGTCAAGGGCAATTGGAGGGGTTCCTGATGGTGCCAAATCATGGATCGAGACCATGTCCTCGCACCCATCAGGGAAACCCCAAGTAGGTGCACTGGGGGTTTGGGTGAAGGAGTCAGTGAGTCAGTCTTAGATTGCCTGCCATGCTTCCAAAGCCAGGCAGGCAGCGTAGTCCCTGATGCAGTCTTCCTAGGGAAGGGGAACATGTGTTTATGAGGCTATTTTTAGTGGCCATACATAAAAGTAACCGTATAGAGTGGAAAGCACCTGGGAGGACCTCTTGCCAGGGAGAAACAGGGAACCCCTGGAATCTCAATGCCACACTGTGGCATTCTCCCTTTCCACCTGCCTATTCCCTCTGGGATTGTAGCCAGTGGTCCTGCTTGTGACGATGCCCCTGGCCAGCAGGTACTGCTGCAGTTCATCGCTCATAAATGAGGTTCCCAGTCACTGTGGATGAAACAGGGATATCAAAAGAGCGTTAAGAAATTACTGAGAGCCTTGATGACTGTAGCCGTGGTCATGTCTGAGCAGGGGTGGCAAAAGGGAAGCATAAGTATTCATCAATGATAGTGAGGAAGTACATGTTCCAATTTGAAAAAAGGAGAGGCCCCTTGAAGTTGATGCTCAGGTGCTCGAAAGGGCAAGTAGTTTTGATTAGGTGCCCCTTGTCAGGGCGATAGAAGTGTAGTTTGCACTCGGCACAGATCTGGCAGTTTTTAGCCATTGTCCTGACATCCTCAATGGAGTATGGTAGGTTGCGGGCTTTAATGAAATGGAAGAACCTTGTCATTCTGGGGTGGCAAAGGTTGTTATGGAGGGTCTGTCATCTGTCCATTTGGACAATGGCACATTCTGCGGGATGGGGTGTCCGGGGGCTCATTTAGTTTGCCAGGCTGGCATAGGATCCAATAATTATAGGTGGACAGTTCAATTCTCCACCTGAGGATTTTATCATTCTTGATTTTGCCCTTCTGCCTGTTGTTGAACATGAAGGTGATTGTTCTCTGGTCCATGAGGAAGGTAAATCATTTGCTAGCGAGGTAGCACGTCCAGGGGTGTACTGTCTCCATGATGGCCTAGGCCTTTTCAACTGAGGAGTGGTGGATTTCAGGTCATTGGAGGGTACACAAAAAGAAGGCGATGGGTCTGCCCGCTGGTCCATGAGGAAGGTAAATCATTTGCTAGCGAGGTAGCGCCTGAAGGGGTATACTGTCTCCATGATGGCCTAGGCCTTTTCAACTGAGGAGTGGTGGATTTCAGGTCCTTGGAGGGTATACAAAAAGAAGGCGATGGGTCTGCCCGCTGGGTTGAATGAGGCAGCCAGGGCAAATCCAGATGCATCATTCTCTACCTGAAACTGTGTGGACACATCTATAGTTTGCATTGCTGCCTTGAAGATGTCATCCTTGATGCAGCTGAAAGTGCACGGGCCTCTGCCAACAGAAAAAGAGGCAGCTTTGGCCAATGGGCGAGCTTTGTCCGCATAGCTGGGGATTCATTGAGCACAGTATGAGAAAAAACCCAAGCATCTCCTCAAGCTCTGAGGGTGTGTGGGAGGGGAAGACCCAGTAGGGGGTGCATGGGCTGGGGGCTGGGGCCAAAGATGCCATTTTTGACCACACAGCCAAGGATGGCTAGTCAGATTGTGCAGAACATACTTTTTTCCATGTTATAAGTAAGGTTCAGGAGCTTCGCGGCCCAGAGGAACTTTCGAAGGTTGGCATCATGGTCCTGCAAGAGATAGCCGCAGATTATCACTTTGTCGAGGTATGGAAAAGTGACCTGCAGTTTATAGTGGTCCATGATGTGATCTATCTCCTGCTGTAAAATGGATACACAGTTGGTGATGCCAAAGGGCACCCATAGAAAGTGGTAGAGGTGACCATCCACCTCAAATATGGTATACTGGTGGTCTTCCAGGCGGATCTGGAGCTGTGGAAAATACCCAATATTCCACAATCTGATTAACTATATTGGTTATGTGAGGAAAGGGGTATGTATCAAGCTGTGTGTACCAGTTGATGGTCTGGCTATAATCTATGACCTTTCTGTTCTTTATCCCATTGTTTATTATGACCACTTGGGCTCTCCAGGGGCTATAGTTGGCCTCAATGATGCCCTTGCCCAACAACCGCTGAATCTCTGATGAGAAACGCTTTGTCTGAGGCGCAGTATCGTCTGCTCCTGGTGGCCATAGGCTTGCACTCAGGAGTAAGGTTCGCAAACAGAAGTGAAAGGGTGACCCTGAGGATCAAGAGCCCACAGGTCGTGCACGGAGGACGGTCTAGGAACTGTTCATTGCAGACAATAAGGGGAGGAATGGGGCCCATCAAATTCCAATGTAAAGCTCTCGAGTTGGCACTGAAAATCCAGTCCCAGCAGCAAAGGGGGTGCAGAGCTGTGGCATGACAGGAGCCTGAAGTGCTTGTAGACTGTTGTAATGACCTGTAGACTTCTTCCATATGGAACTTGGACGCAAGTGAGATTTTATGGCTGACTGGCCACCCTTCGAGGGATAGGCACTTAGCAGTATCGGGATGAATTAAGCTTTCTGTATGCCCGCTATCAAATAAAGAGTTCATTATGTGTCCATTTACTTGGACATCCATCATGGATCTGGCGAGGTTGTGTGGGTATCCTTTGGTCTAGGGTGATGGAGGCCAGTGTAGATTCACTGTCCGAATCTGAGGAGGGCCCGAGTTGCTCGGGTGCTGGTTCCAAGTGCTGCAGGCCCAAGAAGATGGCACCAACAGCATGGTCCAAGATGATGGCCACCATGGCTCATACATGGAGTTGCTGGTCCACAGAGAAAATGCCACTGATCACTCTGACCAGGGTGGTTACTGTCCACATGCGGCACTGTTAAGTTTTGTGGGTGATTTGGACCGGCAGACTTTTGCATAATGTTCTCTTTTCCCACATCTAGAGCATACCACCTCCTTGGCAGGGCAGCATTTCCTCGGGTGCTTGGCTGCCCACAGAAGTAGCATTTGGGGAGATCGCCTGCCACAGCGGCTAAGGTCAGGTTGCTAGAGGAATACAATGAAGCCTGTGACCAGATGGTCATGGCGCAGAAGGATTCCCCATTCAAAGTTGGCAGCGGTCGTGGAAGCCACGAGGCAGTCGAATAGTTGTCCAAGTTTTGGAGGGCCACCTCCAGCATCTCTGTTTGTTCAACCACCCTTTGATGGTCGGGTACCTTCTGCTCCAGGAGCCTCTGCCTTATGTATCTGGAACAAATGCCAGCAACATAGATGTCCCGGATGAGGTCCTCTATGTTCTGTGCGGCTGACATGACTTTGCAATTGCACACCCTGCAAAGGACCCGGAGGGCCCAAAGGTACTCAGTGCTCGACTCACCAGATCACTGCCTCCAGGTGGCCAGGAGGTGCCTTACATAGACCTAATTTACCCTTCTGCAGTACTGACCCTTCAGGATATTTATGGCCTCCGTATACGATTCTGCATCATGGATACATTAGGAAGACCAGCGGTCTGACACATGAGAAGAGGAGTTTCAGTCTGTCCTCATCCATGTTAACAACATTCGTGGTCACTGTCGGTAAGTCCTCAATACAGCATAGCCAGAGTTTGAAAGTGTTCGGAGCATCAGACTATCGAGGATCTATGTTGAGTTTATCAGGCTTCAGGTATTGTTCCATCTTTCTTGAAAAATTATAATCAATAAAATTGATGCACCATCAATTATCACCAAAGACTGAGGGTGTGAAATCAATAGGCTCTTATGACAATAGACTGGAGCAGCAGCCAGCCTCATCGACTGATCCTAGCAGAATGAGTGGGGAGCATGCAAGGGGTTGTGAGTAGGATCAGTCTCGGGAGGTGTGTCCAGCCGACAGTAGCCAATCACTGCATTACTGCATTACTGTGGTTTACCACACCCTCCTTATTAAAGAATTCAGTCCGTGGCTCTCCTTAAACGTGCTATGGTCCCCAGAGGGAGCCACATGACCCCGTTGAGAATGGCTGGTGCATTGACATTTTGAACTGTCATATTTGCCAGATCATTCACCAGTAGTTAGGGATGGGCTGAGCCCAAGGACTGACAGTTAAGGGTTCAAACCAGGTTCCCCAACTGTCAGTCATCTTGATCGGGCCCATAAGATTGGTATGAAACAAAACCTGCACTATCTTGAAACTGAGAATTTGATCAAATTATTACAGGATCTAATCTGAAAGGAAGATTTCTTATCATAATTGAAGTCATCATCTGTAAATGTGATTTGACTTTCTCATCTAACTTTGTAGATGAAATTTTCCTTTGGTATCAAAGTAGCCTTTCTTTGGCACCACAAAATTCTGCAAGTGCTGGAAATATAAAATAAAAACAGAAAATGCTCGAAGTATTCAGCAGTTCAAGCATTATATTTAAAGTGAAAAATCAGGTTAATTTTACATCAGAGCTCAAACAAAAAAATTGGTTAATCAACATGTAAAAGTTGAGAAAACACAAAAGTCTGCAGACACTGTGATTGAAGTAAAAACACAATGCTGGGGAAACTCAACAGATTATTTAGTTAACTTCATGTAGCAAAAATAAAGGTATATAACCAACATTTTGGGGTGCCCACATTTTGTTCATTCCTTGATGAATGGCTCAACCCAGAAACATTTGTTTTGTATCTTTATCTTTGCTACATAAAATGCATTATTTGACCAGCTAAGTTTCTCCAGCATAGTCTTTTTGCTTTCATGTAAAAGTTGAAACTAGCTGCTTGAAAGCTCAAGAGGCCATTTGAAAAATCTTGTTGAATATGTTAGATATATTATTTCAATTAATTACACTATTATACAAGGTCAATTAAACGTATAGAATTTTCTTCCAGTGGCTTTTTGCAGATCATAGAATACTTGTATATATCCACATTCAAATGCATTCTATATTTCCTGAGATTAAATCCATGGCATTTTCTGCCAAGACCAAATAACTCTAATATTAATTGAAATGATACATAATACAATAGTTCTGGTCCAACAACAGCTTTCAGGAAGGACGATTCTCACTATATAAGTGGTAATTTAATTATTTGTGCTCAACTTGGCCCTTTCATGAAACAAGATTAATAATCAGGAGGCATACCCATGCTAAATAAACTGTTACAGAACATTTCTATTTTATTGGAGGCATTTACAAATTGTCTTACAATCTTATTCATTAAAATAGTTAGAAAAGACATTGAATTTGCTATAAAATGTACATTGAGATGGTCCATGTTTATTAATATTTAATTTCAGTGAGTAAACCATAAATAAAATGTGTCAAATTTGAGTTCATATTACTTACCAAGTAATCAATAAGTGTTAACTATGGCCAGAGAAATGATTTTACCTGTTCCAAGTATTTTAAATGCAAGCTCCATATCATGAGAAGAATGGAGTGGAACAGCCGTCATCTCTCTTGCCATTGCATTGCTCTCTGTGACCTGCAAAGGTTCATTTTTCAAAAGCTAATACAAGAAGATGAAAGTGGTTGAAAAGAACCTGGTGTATTCTGAAGACTGGATAAAGTTGACCACATGTGTGACTACAAAGAATGATTTTGCAGTTTTATGGTGTTTCGTGTTGAGCAAATGGATAAACTATTTTGATACAGAAACCTTAGGGATATGGATTAACTTCAAACCTTTTGCAGATAGGATACTTCCTTAAATCAGCCTATTTATTTAAAATGTGCCTGTCGGTATTACATTTTGCGGCTGCACATAAATCTTTTTCTCCATATTATCTGTTGTCCCACTATTGCCTTTAAAGTGAAGACTGAACTTGTGCAACCTGCTCCTGCTTAAAGGCATATGTTAACCTCCTGCAGATTTTCAAAAGCAATCACAGTAAATTCAAACAGATAAGTACTTTGAGAGAGGCAGCACTATTTTCCAGGTCATATGTTCATCAGTACTTAAGTCAATGGTCATGTAGATTCAAACAGACCAATTACCCTAAGAGTGGAAGTGTTGGGAATTGTAAAGTCCATTATTATGTGAATTATTTCTTCTTGTACATAAATATAGCATCAATAAATTGAGTTGGATCTTTATAAGTCACTGTACATCCTTTCAGGAAAGGGAGTTCTTTGAGAATATAATGAGCGCAGTAGATAGAGTGGAGCAGGTGGACATTGTTTGCCTTAATTTCCAGAAGGTGTTCGATAAGGTGCTGCATAGAAAACTTATACATAAGATAAGGATGCATAGAGTTGGGGGGTGATGTATTAGCATAGATAGAGGATTGGTTAACCAATAGAAAGCAGAGAGTTGGGGCACAGGGGTGTTTTTCTGGTTGGCAATCAGTGGTGAGCGGGGTGCCACAGGGTTTGGTGCTGGGCCCATAACTGTTCACAATATACATTAATGATCTAGAAGACGATACTGAGTATTGTGTAAAAGTAAATTGTGCAGGGGATACAGAGTTTCAGTAGAGATATATATATAGGGTAAGTGAGTAGGCAAAGAGTCTGCCAGATGGACTACAATGTTGGTAAATGTGAGGTTATCCGCTTTGCAAAGAAAAATGGCAAGTGATTGCATCATGCTGCCATTGCTGAACTGGGAGTGCTTGTGCATGTATTGCAAATAGTTGGTTTGCAGGTACAGCAGGCAAATGGAATGTTGGCCTTCATTGCTTGAGGGATTGAATTTAGTAGCCCGGAGGCTATGCTGTAACTGTACCAGGTACTGGCAAGGCTGCATCTGGAGTACTGCACGCAATTCCAGAACCATGAAAACCATAGAACCGTAGAAAACTACAGCACAGAAAATAGGTCACTCGGCTCTTCTAGTCTGTGCTGAACATCATTCCTTTAGTCCTACTGACCTGAACCCATTCCATGTCTATATCTAATTTATTCTTAAACTTTAAAACTGAGCCTGCACTTACCACGTCATATGGCAGCTCATTCCAAACTCCCATCACTCTCTGAGAGAACAAGTTCCCCTAAATGTTCCCCTAAACCTTTCACTTTTCACCCTAAACCCATGTCCTCTCATATTTATCTCTCTTATTCTAAGTGGAAAGAGCCAATTTGCATTTATTCTGACTATTCCCCTCATAATTTTGTAAACCTCAATCAAATCTCACCTCATTCTTCTTCACTCTAAGGAATAAAGTCCTAACCTGTTTAATATTTCCCTGTTACTCAACTCCTGAATGCCCAGCAACATCCTAGAAAATCTTCTCTGCACTCTTTTGATCTTACTGATATTCTTCCTGTAGTTTGGTGACCAGAACTGCCCACAATACTCCAAATTTGGCCTCAACAATGTCCTATACAACCTTATCATAACATCCCAACTCCTTTACTCAGTACTTTGATTTATGAAGGCCAAGATGCCAAAAGTTTTCTTTAAAATGCTGTTTATCTGTGAACCACTTTCAGGGAATTATGTACATATATTTATTCCCAGATCCCTTTGTTCCTCCGCACTCCTCAATGGCCTACCATTTACCATGTACATCCTACCTTGGTTTGTCCTTCCAAAATGCAACACCTCATACTTGTCTGCATTAAATACCATCTGCCATTTTCTGGCCCATATTTCCAACTGGTCCAGATCCCTCTGCAAGCTTTGAAAGCCTTCCTTGCTGTCTACAACACCTCCAATCTTAGTGTTATCAGCAAAAACGCTGATCAAATTTCCCAAATTATCATCCAGATCATTATGTAGACAACAAACAATAATGGTCCACGCACTGATCTCTGAGACACACCACTAGTCACAGGCTTCCGGTCTGAGAAGCAATTATCCACCACTACTCTCTGTCCTCCTGTACAGCCAATGTTGAATCGAATTTATGACATCGCCATGAATACTGAGCGTCTGAACCTTCCTGACTAACCTCCCATGTGGGACCTTGTCAAAGGCCTTACTAAGGTCCATGTAGACCACATCCACAGCCTTTCTTTCATTACTTTCTTGGTAACCTCCTCAAAAAGCTTTATAATATTTGTTAAATATGACCTACCCGCACAAAGCCATGCTGACTATCCTTAATCAGCCCTTGACTGTCCAAATACTTGTATATTTTATCCAACCCTCTAGTTTCCTGATTTGAGGAAGGATGTACTAGATTTGGAGATGGTACAGAAGAGGTTCACCAGGTTGATTCCAGAGATAAGTGGGTTAGACTCTGAGGAGAGATTGTGTTGTCTGGGACTGTACTCGCTAGAATTGAGAAGAATGAGAGGGGATCTTATAGAATGAAAGTCATAGATAAGATAGAGGTAAGCAAATTGTTTCCATTGGTGGGGGAGACTATAACTAGCCTCAAGATTCAAGGTAGAAGATTTAGGATGGAGATGAGGAGGAACTGCCTTTTCCAGAGCATGATGAATCTGTGGAAATTGCTGCGCCTCAAAGCAATCAAAGCTATTTTAGTAAATATATTTAAGATTAGGCTGGATAGATCTTTACATAGTAGGGGAATAAAGGGATATGGGCAAAGGGAGATAGGTGGAGATGAGCTATCATCAGATCAGCCATATTCTCGTTGAATGGTGGAGCAGATACAACAGGCCAGATGGCCTACTCCTGCTCCTATTTCCTGGCCTGGCACTACCACTGTGTAAATTAAGCAGACCTCAGAGGGGTGCAGTCAGGGTGGCCAGACTTCCTATGTGTATGAGGAAATGTGAACAGTTACTGAACCCTTACTTTATTAGTCGATGTCCCGCAGTCTGGTGACTGGCCATCTTTATTCTCTTGCACATGTACAATGGATTTGAGTAATGTGGCCTGCAGGTGCATGCGCGGTGGGTCCACAGACCGGAGAATTTTTAGTGTAGCTATGCGCAGGGGCATTTTTCTGATGCAAGCAGCCATGAATGCAGCACGTTAGTCGACTTTGAGTGGAAAGTAACGGGAAGGTAGGTCAGAACAGTGGGGAGGGGGGTCAGAACAGAGGGAAGGGGAAGATCAGAACAGAGGGGAGGGGGAGGTCAGAACAGAGGGAAGGGGGAGGCCAGAACAGAGGGGAGAGGGAAGTAGAACAGAGGGGAGGTTGTAGTGGGGGGGAGTCAGGACAGAGGGGAGGGCAGAAGTCAGAACAGAGGGGGAGCCAGGAAAAAGGGGGAGTCTGCAGAGGGGGGAGGGAACCAGGACAGGGGAAAGAGGGGGTGGGTCAGGACAGAGGGGAGGTGGCGGAGGCCAGAATAGAGGGGAGGGGGGCAAAAGGCCAGAACAAAAGGGAGGAGAGAGGCCAGAACAGAAGAAAAGGGGAGAATCCAAAACAGAAGGGAAGGTCAGAACAGAGGGGGTGGAGGCCAGAATGGGGGTGCGGAAGACAGGTGGGACAGTTTAGCACGGGCCTACTCCCCCAGTAGAGGCAAAGCGAAAGACCCTTTACAATATCAATATTCTCTACCAAGGCAAAGGGGGGATCCCTGCAAAGAATATTGATATTGTAAAGAGAGTCAAGGGAGGATCCTTTGGGACAAATATTAATATTTTTAAAGAGGATTCATAAAAAAATTAATACAGATAAAGTATAGATAAATAAATGCAGGTAACTGACACCAACATATTTGATTTATTATATGTATCTTGTTGTGGTGGCCACACACACAAATAAAAATATACAGTATCTTTTTCCCACTCTTCTCATGACTGCCACAATGCTTGCCATGTATGCGCATTGCGTGGGAATGAGTGATCGTGTCTGCCTTGCTATCGAGTGGTAGCTCAATAAAGCTTGTCTTCCCTGATCATTTTCTCCGCACTATATATTTTGTTGTGCGGTATAATTGACAATTGACAAAAGGCAAAGGAGGAAAAACCCAACACCCAACCCCAACCAACCAGTTTTCCCCTGCAGCCGCTGCAACCGTGTCTGCCTGTCCCGCATCGGACTTGTCAGCCACAAACGAGCCTGCAGCTGACGTGGACTTTTACCCCCTCCATAAATATTCGTCCGCGAAGCCAAGCCAAAGAAGAAGATAATTGGTTTATAAATAGATATCTGTGTTGAGCCTGCACAGCACCCACACACACAACATATCTCTTTATTAAATTTCAGGAAACTTGGCTTTGACAGCAAATAAATGCTATCACTTTAAGTCGTCAGGCCTGTAAATAGTTTCAATGCTTGTTGATAAAAGATATATTATTATATTTTAAATTAATAGTTTAGTTTTTAGCTTTGTTGTTTAATCCTGTCTTTTCCTTTTGTTTTTATCTTTTGTTAAGTGTTAATGCAAAATACTTTTTATACTAATATAAAAATATTATGTTAAATATAACAGAGCTGCAAAGTTTGTGAAAATCTTTTAGGTCAGTGAATTTGACTTATTCTTTCTTGCAATTTAAAGTAAATTTAGCAGTTTCAAGTTTTGTACTTTTCATTTTTTCTACAAAGCATCTGTTTTTGAAAATTGAAATTGGCAATTTTTTGGGGAGGTGGAGGTGCAAGTCGTTGGCCTTACCTAGAGCGCAAAATAATCTGGCACTAGCCCTGCCTATTTCTTATGTTCTTATGAAAATATCTCTTATAAATTTACATTATACAGAGGATGTCAAGGTACTTTTTTTAACCTCATTCACAGGCTGAGGGAGACTTGATTTAGTGCATTTTGATCCCTTGCCCGTGTCTCTTTTCGGTCTTGTTTTGAACTGTCCAACTTTCATGGTTGTGCAAACCTGTGGAGCCTTGACACTAGATTTTGGTCAAGTTTTTAACTGAACTGCTGGTCCAATTCACCAGAAAAAAAACACTCAAATAAAGCATCTATAAAATAGTTTTGATAAAGGTGATGTTTGTCAAAAGGAAGTTGAATGTTTGAAAGAAAGATAGGCAATGAGGGAATATAACAATTCTTCTCCCCAATATTAAAACTTGCCTCCAATTAAAACAGGGCCATGCAAGGCTCATGAAATATCATTAATTTGGCCCATTCTGCATCTGTTATCTGCAGTATTTTACTGAATGTTTTTCAACCAGCCAAAAAAAGATTCATCCGAGCAGATGAGACCATCATTAAATGTAAGAGTGGAGTCCAGCAGCAATACTCACTCAGCCACTCAATGTTATCATTTATTGGTAACAGATTCCACTGTGTAAACCATGAAAACCATCAAGAAGTTCCAGAAGCTCATCTAGGACCAGAGTAGCCCATGCAAAATGTCTTTCAAATTTTATTACGTGATCCTTTGTGAGCCTGACAGGGCAGGGATGTGCTGAGGGTCCTATAGTTGTTCTTGGATTTTCCTTGCCCCTGATGCCTTGTTATGGTCAAAGCCATTGTCTGCAATTAATTCTTTGGATATTTGGCTATAGCTTTCCTCCTTGATCATTTCACCCCAACTGCTTAATCAACTTCATTCGTTCAGGGTTCAATGAGGAGTTGTATGCAATTAAGAGCCAAAGGTTTAATATCCCCGCCCTTACTTCAGATTTCAGATTAACCATCAGAATGCACACATGGCATTATATACAACCCTGAGATTCTTTTTTTTGGGGGGCGAGGAATTGCCACTTATTGGTAGTGCAATAAAACTGCACGCAGCATATTAATGTAAACAAATAAAGAACTGCAAGCAGATAACAAATGTAAACAAAATGATTATGCAATTCAGAGAGAATAAAATAATCAATAAAGTAAAGTCCTTAAATGAGTCCCTAATTGTGTTTGTTGTTGAAGATTAGCAGCTGTTCCTGAACCTGGTGGCGTGAGTCTTGTAGCACCTATACCTCTTTCCTGATGGCAGCAGTGAGAACAGACCATGTGTTAGGTGGTGTGGATCCTTAATGATTGCTGCTGCTCTCCATCAGCAACATTCCCTGTAGTTGTTCTCGATAGTGGGAAGTGTTTTGCCTATAATGACCTGGGCTGTGTCCACTACATTTTGGATGGCTTTATCTTCGGGATCATTGGTGTCCCATACCAGACCATGATGCAGCTGCTCAGCACATTTTCTACCACACATCTATAGAAATTTGCCAAGGTTTCTGGTGTCCTACCAAACCTCCACAAACTCCTGAGGAAGTAGAGGCACTGACAAGCTTTCTTCATGATGCTCTGTGTTGGTTCCAGGAAAGATCCTCCAAGATCGTGACTCCCAAGAACTTAAATTTGGTCACTCTCTCCACCTCTGATCCCCCAAAAAGCACTGGACTGCATACCTCTGTTTTTCTTTCCTGAAGTCAACAAATAGCTCCTTAGTTTTGGTGACATTGAGTGCAAGATTGTTATTGGTGCACCATTCAGTCAAGTTTTCAGTCTCCCTCCTGAATGCTGACTCATCACCTTTCTTTGTACAACCTCCCCCCCCCCCACCATGGTATTGTTGGCATATTTGTAGATGGTATTATTGTTGTACAGAGCCAAACAGTCATTGGTATAAAGTGAGTAGAGCAGGGGGCTAAAAATGCACCCCTGTGGTGCTCCAGTACTGATGGGGATTATGGAGTAAATGTTCTTACCAATCCTCAATGATTGTGGTCTGAAGTTTAGGGTTAACAAAGGTTCAATTGCACAATAGATGTGTTGAGTCCCATGTCTTGGAGTTTTGAGGGGATGATGGTGTTAATTGCCAAACTGTAGCCGATAAAGAGCATCCTGATGTATGTATCTTTGCTGTCCAGGTGTTTTCGGGATTTACTTAGAGCCAATGAGATGGCATCTGCTGCATACCTATTGCTATGATAGGCAAACTGGAATGTATCCATCTCACCACTCAGACGGAGCTGATATGCTTTAACACCAGCCTGTCAAGACATTTCATCACTGTTGATGTAAGTGCTACTGGTCAATAGTCATTAAGTCCACCATTAAAATCTACATAAACAACACTCAACGTCAGGATTAAACCCTGGTTAATGTGGTTGTAAAGTAGCAGCTCTTTTTCCTGTTGCACCACTTGTCATCACAGCAAAGAGTTATTAACCTGAAACTTTGAGCAGAGTGGTTTGTCACTTTCTAAATCTGCTCCAGTTAGTCCATTGTGTTAAAATCTACTTGAATATAATTCCACAATTACAATTGCCACTCAATACAAAAGGAGTTTGGAACAATGGATGAAATTCACTGAGCATCCTTTTATTTGAAAGTCATGTTGATTATAAATCTCAAGCCTCAGCAATGTGGCCAAGCCTTTCATCAGCATGTTCTTATTCTTTTATTGTTTCTACTCTTTCTTTAGCACTTTTTTGGAAATCCTGAAAAATGTGCTATCTGAGTATTTTTTTTACAAAGGAAGCAAAGAGAAAATGTTAAAATATTATGATGACAGGTCACATAAAACAACTTTGCATTCTACTGACAAAAATAAACTGAAAACCGATCTGATCAAAATGTTTGGATTGTTAAAAGGATTTGATAAGGTACATTAAAGCAATTTCCTCTGGTCAGAAAACTTAATCTTAAAATTAAAGGTAAGTCGTTTCAAGAGAGAAATTGTTGTTCCTTTTTGTGCAGACATTGGAAAACTGAAATTCACTCTGCAAGATGGTCAATTGGAGGTATCAAGTCTAAATTAGAGTTAGGTAAGAGTATCAGAAGGAAAAACAAATACAGATAAAAGGAAATTGACTAAACCATTACTCATAATGTCATTAAAGAATAGAACAATCTTGTGGAGCAGAATTGTACTTTTTACTAATGTTTCTATGTTTGTTCAAGAACTTTGTATTTGGCAGAAAAAAAATTGTGTCTGCAATTTAAACAATTAAATCTATTATGGTTTTAATTTTGGGTTATGTTAAATGGATGGCACTGAGATGTCTCAATTTAAGCCACAAAGCTTCCACCGTTGAACAATAAAAATGTATTCAAAATCAGATTGCACGACATGATTGGAAATAAAATGCACCAGTTGTGGACTTCTGAATTTTTGTTCCCAATCTTCTGAGCATATGATACATGTACAAATGGACTGCCTAGCATGCAGAAGGCAATGCTCAATTTTGATGACCTTTGCACAAATCTGATACATCAAGTCGGTATTAATGCCAATTTCTGCATTACTGAATGAGGTTCCAACTTTACCTAAAATTCTGTTGGAAATATTTTATCCCAGTGATTGTTCTGTCCAATCCATAATGCAACCCATCAATTCACTCATACATAACCCTCTGTATGTTTCCCCAAAGATTCTATCCACCCACCAAGAGATTCTCCACTATCTTCTTGCTGCCACCCTGCCTCCCTCATTCATTTCTTTTCATCCACTCATTATCCCTGAAACATTTCCCTTCTCATGACCTTTCCTCTGTCTTTCAAATGATCTCTCAGTCCCATCATTTTTTTGTCGCCGCCATTTCCTTTCTTTCCTGTAATTTACTGCCAACTAATTTCCTTCATGGCCTTTGCAATGAGATCTCTGTGTGCATTTAACCTTATAATGCTTGCTCTAACATTCACAATACCATGCGACTTATTTATGATAGAATATCACAATTAGGGTATTCTATAAAACTCTTTGGGACACCTGCATATTTACAGGCATTATCCTGAACATTTATAAAATTGAGAAACTAATCTCAGAACATGTAATGTGCTGCAAACTAGACTGGCTGGAAATGCCATCATTTTCCCCATGAAATTGTAGGGATGAGAACATAGCTATTGCCATCCTTCCACTAAAGGTAATACCATTGATAGCAAAACTAGTATCTTTTTAAAGATTCAACATCCAGGAATGAAACAGTGTGGTAATTTATGCCAAAGCACATAAAAATACATGGGTAAAGAATATATATAATAAACACAAAATACCATGGTGCTAGAAATATTCAGCAGTTCAAGCACCATCTATGATAAGAAAATCAGAATTAGCATGCCTTTTCTTGCCAAAAAGCTTAATGTTTATTTACACATTTACATAACAAGGCCTTGCTAAATAAATGCTAAATAGTCAATTTCTCATTTAATTAAATACATTAGAATCCCAATGTTAAATAAAATTTGATTCAAGTAACATCAAAATCCTAAAGAATGAATAAGTGAATGGTTTCCTTTGAGATTATAACATGGAAATTGATGTAAGCGTAATTCTGCTCTTGCATTCCTGTGTCCTAAATCCTGTATGTAGGAGGACTAGAAGGCTTCTTTGATTCATCAGGAAAAGGCTGGTATGCTGGTGCCAGCAGCTTCACAACTGACAGAACATTGTTTGTAAAGAGAGTGACAATCAGGGTGCAGGTACAAAACTGCAGAGATGCTGGGAATCTGCGAGCTGAGCCCTGCAGCAGGCCCACAGTTTTAACATGGAGTCAATAGGAACAGCACTCAGTTATTGCTCAAAAACTAAATGTTGGCTCAGCTCATCTTATAGCTGGCAACACACAAATAGTTGATCTTAATCTTTAATAGAGAGAAGTTTGACAATTCTCAAGGCTTGCTGAAGGTCTCAAGAGCAGTAACATTTTACTTATTATTGTTGCAACATAAATATTGATGAAAAAGTCTTCTTGCCCTATCTGATTTCATTTGACAAGAAACATTTAACAATGCAAATGCACAACATGCATAATGGTACTGAATGACACCTTATTCTGAATTTCTTGTGCAGAAATCAAAATGAATAACTTATATAACAAAGCTTTAACACTTTTGAATTATTCAGATTACATGAGAAACTTAAAACCTTGAAGTTTTTCATCGACATCTCACCTTTGTCTGAATGTTGCAACCTTGTAATGCATGATTTAAAGTAAATGGGCTACTTAAATAATTGATACTCCTCTGCTTTTAATTCTGTTGATTCGTCTTTGCATTCCATGAAATTGCTGGTTCCTTCATCCATAGGTATCAAACAATTGCATTAATAAGACTAGAAACTTAGAGCCAAATGGGAAGCTATCAAAATTTCTAGATGCTTCATGTGAGATTTACCTTCTGGGAAACACTTGAAATATACTCGGTTTTATTCTTAGTAATATACACAATCCTGCAAACCCATCAGAAAAAAAAATGAAAGCTTTAGTACATAATGCATTTTATAACAAGATAATTGTATACACAAATCACCTGAAGTACTCTGCTTCAGCATGAGAAAGGATCCCTGCAGAATAGATTAATATCATACATGGAGCTATTCCTCAATAAGTCCAAATTTGCTGTTAGCAGCAAATTAGGCTGTTTTCGCCGACATTATTACAGACTTGCAGTACATTTTCTGGATCTGATAATATTAGCTTGGTACAAAAGCTACACATTCATTTTTATTTTTTGCCCACCTGAGCATCACCTACAATACCAACATTTATGGGCCATCTGTAAATACCCTAAGAAGCTGGAACTGAGTCACTTCTTGAACAATTAGAGTCCTTCTGTTGAAGGCACTCCCACTTTACTGTGAGGGATGGAATTCCAGGATTTAGACCCAATGACAGCAAAGGAATGGAGATATAATTTGAAGGCAAGGTGCTGTATCTTTTGGAAAGGAATCCACAGGTGTATCCTGTGAAAATGAAGCTCTTGTTCTTTTGGTGGGAGCGATCCTGCATTTGGGAGTGTAATCAGAGTATCAGGGTGAGTGGGTGCTGTTCATTTTGTAAATGGTACATTACAGTCCCTTGTGCACTGGTGATGGAGGCAAATAATGTTTATAGAGATAAATAAGTGGGGAGCCAGTCATGCCAGTTGCTTTTTTCTGAATCATGTCAAGTTTCTTAAATATTATTGGAAATGCCCTCATACATGCATTTGGGGAGTATTTCATTTGTGATTGTGAATGGTAGATGAGAGTCAAAGATGTGTCACTCACTAGAGGACACTTAGCCTCTGACTTGATCCTGTACCAAATTTACAGTTGAATTCCTGTTTAATAGTGGGCATCAGATGCTGTTGGTGAGAATCAAAACACAGAAATGCTGGAGGAACTCAGCTGGTCCTGCAGTGTCCATAGGAGGTAAAGATATATTACTGACTTTTCAGGCCTGAACCCTTCTTCAAGGTACTTTCCACAAGACCTGGTAATGGTAATCCCACTGAAAATCATATGAGGAGGATAATCTTTTTTTTTTGTTGACAAGGTCATTCATTACCTGGAACCTTTATGGCATGAATTATACTTGCCATTTATCAGTTCAAAACACATATGTATGTAGGTCTTGGTACATGCAGGCATGAACTATTTCATTTGCTGAGGAGTTGCAAGTGGAATTGATCATTGCATATTCATCAGCAAATATCCTTAGCTCTGACCTGAGAATGTCCGAATTTGTGCTTTTGTTTATTATTAACAAACATCTGTTAAAGTCATTCTTAGTTATTAGTAACAATTCACAGGAAAAAAAAATTAAGTAAAAGTGCCTTTCTGTCAAACAAAAGGCATATCCTTTTATTTATATGCTCAAGAGTCATAAACCTGTGTTTCCATTCTATCATTTAGAATAACTCCCCATTTAAAATGAAGTGCAGGATTTTCAATTTTGAAATCAAATTATGTTCTGAATATCAGATTACTGAATCAAGGAAGTCATAAATTCACCTAGTGGGTGACCAATGGTAATAGATAACAGCCAGTGCTAAATCTTCATATCAATCACAACAGCATCAAAGATCAGACATATGGTCAATCAATACCACAAAGGGTCAGACACATATACTCCACTAGGGATTTAACATATACTCACCCTCAATATTAACCAAGATCAAATACACATTTAGCAGAGAACATGTCAAGCTTCAACTCAATGCTTCTTTGGCATCTTGTAATAAGTGTTTTGAAAATATAATTTTGAAGTAAAATATATTTTATGAATAGCATATTCACATATATTTAAATCATCATCTAATTTAGGAACATAGGAAGAAAAGGAGATTATAGCAATCTTATTCAATATCCTCAGAATTATAATTTAACCAGCACAGTCATTTAAGAACATTATTTCATATTTCTGACATCCTTTGCTTAAAAAAATAATTCTTGATTTCATTCCTGAATCGCCTCGCTCAGATCTTACAATTTTAACTTCTTAACCTGGTTCCTCCAATTGTGAAATTGCTTAATTGTTTGTTGTATTAAATTGTTCTGTAATTTTACATAACCCAGTTAGATCACCATATATTCCACCCCACCCACCCCACCTTTATAGTCCAATAGAATGGTGCAGCTAACAGAACTACTGCTCCACAGCTCTGGTGACTTAGATTCAACCTTGACTTCCTGTCCTGTATAGGTGAGTTTGCGCATTATCTTATTTTCCCCAGGAGCTCCAGTTTACCCCCACATCCCCAAAAATTGTCCAGGTTGGTAGGTAAATGTAGATGCTAGGGTCTCGTGCAGTACTTTGAATTTACCCATGTAAGATTATTGTGCAGACGGGACTATGTGGTCATAGATATTTCAAGTTAAGAGCAGGCTTCCACAATTTCCATCAGTTGGAGTTCGAGGGCCAAACCCATCGGGACCATTGCCTGAAGAGGGCGCACAAAATCAGTGAACCGGTGCGGACTCGCAAGGCCAACGTGGCCGGTTTCCGCTCCGTAAATGGTTATATAGTTATATGGTTACTGGAGCATCACAGAGTTGTGTTCTTAGCTACTCACTTTACACCTAGGACTGTGTAGTTCAGTAGGACAATAACTCCATTGACAAATTTGCTGATGATACCACAGTAGTGGGTTGTATAAAAATGGGTGATGAGTCAGCCTACAGGAGAGAGATTGAAAACGTATCTGAATGGTGCACCACCAACAACCTCGGAACTGATTGTGGACTTTAAGAAAGGAAAATCAGAGATACGATTGGGAGATCAGAAGTGGAGAGGGTGAGCAAATTTAAATTTCTGGAGGTCACTACCTCGGAGGACCTTTCCTGGATCCAGCACACAAAAGTCATCATGAAGAAAGCACATCAGTACCTCTACTTCCACAGGACTTTACGGAGGTTTGATATGACATCAAAATCTTGGCAAATGTCTACAGGTGTGTAGATGAAAGGATGCTGACTAGCTTCATCATGGCCTGCTTTAGAAGCACCAATACCTCAGGGAGCAAAACCCTACAAAAGATAGCGGACTTCGCCCATTACATCACATGCAAAACTCTCCCCATTATCAAGAAAATCTTTTCTTTTTAAAATATTTTTATTGAGTTGAATATATAAAATTGCACACAAAATTCAATAAGATATATAACCAGTTATCACATATCAGAAAAAATGGTATGTGTTAGCCAGTTGTCTATTCATATGAAAAACAAAGCAATTAACATATTCTTAATGTAAATAATTAAACCCATTTACCAAAAAAGATAAAAAGAAAACTATAAAACTAAAACTAATCTATCCCCTCCCTCTAATCAAGGTTACTCTTAGTTATACCAAAGGAAGTTTGGAATCAGATTGCGACCTCCAGGCTTCAGGCGGTGAACTCCCAGACTCTTCAAAGTTCATAATTTTTCCAGTCATAATAGTATTCCAAAAATAGGCTCCACATCTTTACAAATTGAAATTTTAGATCTTTAAAATTGTATCTAATTTTTCCAAGCTTAAGTAAGATATTACATCATGTAACCACTGTGCAACAGTAGATGAAGATGCATCCTTCCATTTCAGTAAAATTGCTCATCTGGCCATCAGTGTAATAAAAGCTAAAACTTTTCTCTGAGTTGCAGACAAAGTTATATCTGGCTCACACAAAACAAAACAAACAGAACAATTAAAGAACAAGGCTCAATCTTGATTTTAAAAATCATGGATAAAGTTTGGAAAATGTCTTTCCAAAAACTCTCTAAATTTGGGCATTCCCAAAACAGTGAGGCTTCAAAAATGCTGCATAAAACCAAGATAGTTTAAGTTTAGACATGTGTATTCTGTGTACCACCTTAAATTATAAAAGTCAATGCCTTGCACAAAATGAGGAATCATGAATCAAGCTGAGAGTAGAGTACCAGTCTTCGTCCAAAAAGGTTATGTTCAAATCTCATTCCCAATCATTCTTAATCCCAGACATTGAGTCTGATCTTAAGGCCAAAAGTTCATAGTAAATAAATGATATTAATCCACCTTGAAAAAAAAATTAAGTTACAAAAACAAATCAAGAATATTAATTCCAAAATTAAAGTAAAATCAGAAAGTTTAGATTCTAAAAAATGTCTAATTTGTAAATATCTAAAAATGTCTATTGAAAAGATTAAATGTGGAAGATAATTGTTCAAAGGAAGCAAAGTTATCTCGAATAAAAAGATCCTTATAATTTTGAATGCCTAACCTAAACCATTCCTTAAAACCTACATCCATCACTGACTGTTCAAAAAAGTAATTATCTACAATAAGACTCACCAGAGAAAATCTATTAAGACCAAAAAATGTTCTAAATTGGCCCTGTATTCTTAATCTGTGTCTCATTAATGGGTTAGATGTCAATTTAGAAAAGGGAAAGGGTAGAAAAGAACTTAAGATTGCTAAGACAGATGTTTTTATGGAAAAATACAATTCCATTTCTACCCAAGATGGGTGATTCACTAGTTTATCTAAATGTAATAATAAAACTAGATTATGTATATTAGTCACCCAATAATAAAGTCTAAAATATGGAACCGATAATGCCCATTTCTTTTAGTTTTTTCAAGATGGGAAAAAATCTATATGGATTGCTGCCGTCAGAGAGCAGCATCAATCATCAAGGACCCACACCACCCAGGACATGCTCTGTTCCCACTCATGCCATCCAGAAAGATGTATGGGTACCACAAGACTCATACCACCAGGTTCAGGAACAGTTGCCACCCCTCCGCCATCAGAATCCTACACAACAAACTCAATCAGAGACTCGTACTTTGCACATTCTTGGTTATTGAATTTTTTTTCTGATTTACACAATTTGTTTACATTCTTTCTTTGTTTACATTTCTCTCTTTTGTATACATACCTCTTCTTGGGTACAGTTTTCTGCACTACTGAAAAGTAGAAAGTCTGCCTGGCCCACAGGAAAAAGAATCTCAGGTATATGTGATGTCATGTACAGTATGTACTCTGAGAATAAATCTGAATTTTGAACTATGAATAAAAGTGCTGGAGAAACTCAGTAGGTTACAAATCATCTTGTGACTTCTCAGCTTCTTTCTCTTCTACCCTCCCATCTATATCCACCTCTTATCTGTCATACTCTGATCCTCCCCCTTCACCCCCCCCCCCCTTCACCTTTCCTCACCGCACCACCCACCCGCACCCCTCCCACCCCACCTTATTATTCTGGTGTCTGCCTGCTTTTCAGCACTCAGGCCTGAAATGTCAATTGCTTTTTGCCTTCTATGGATGTTGCATGACCTGCTGAGTTTCTCCAGCACTTTAGGGTATGGCACTAGTTTAGTAGGTGATATGTGAAATCTGGAGGAACTTGATGAGAATATGGAAAAAAAATAAAATAGGATCCAAAAGAATGGCTATTTCATGGTCAGAGCAGACTTGGAAGACCCAGTTTTTGTGCCTTATGCCTGTATGATACTCACATGGTCTCAAAGCAGAACAATTTAAATCCTAGTGAATTAGGACTGGACAGTTCTCCTAAGGTGATCTCCTAAACTGGAAGAGATCTGTCAAAGATTTTGTACAATCAAAATGAAACATCCTCCCCTTGGTATTCCCTATTCACCTTTTCTACCTGCACACTAACATTCAATGACATGCTTAGATCCAAATCCAATGACTCCTGCACAGACTTCTTCCTGTTCGGAAAACAATCTGAGATTCCTTTCTTTTTCCTCTTATCCCTATCACCCTCTATGCCTCATTTCTGAAAGCCATGTAGTTTTCTATTACATCATTCAAGTCATGGGCATATTAGATGACTAACCCATGTTCCAATTTATGAAAACTCTCCAGATTACATATCATCCTGTGACTTCTCAGCCTCTTCTCTTCTATCCTCCCACGTGTATCCATCTTTCCTTTCTCCACCCTCTTTCACCTCCCACCCCATCCCTATTATTCAGCTGTTTGCCTGATTTTCAGCACTCCTGAAGAAGGGGTCAGGCCTGAAATGTTGACTGCTCTTTACCTTCCATATTAATCAAGAAATTTGTTCCGGCCTCTCCCCCCGCAGCACTAGTACAATGATCATACAATCTTAAGTCACCTGCTGACAAACAGCATAATGAGCAGTCTAATGAATATTGCAAGAAGTATTATTTACTGCAAGAAGTCATTTATTTATTGCAAGAAGTATTTTCTATTATGACTCTCGATGCTATTTAGTTGCTCTTTGGAATATGAATGGACATTATTGTTACAAGCAACTGAATGCTCACATATCTGTGCAATTTACTATCCTATTGTTATATGTGGTAACAATGCAACTTTGACAACCAGAACAAGTCCCTTGAATGCTCTGCCCATAATTAATATCCATTGAGTACCCCAGCCAAAGAAAACATGGGACATTTGTAAAATAGTTAATAATTTTCTAAAAAGCATTTTGCAAATTGTTGATGATCAAATGTTGATACATTATATTCTACTTTATAGCTTTCAGTGTTAGGAATTATCTAAACTGGATATTTGCTGTTAAACTGGCCACCGTGACAGAGGTGCACCAAAGAAAAGGTACAAGGACTGCCTAAAGAAATCTCTTGGTGCCTGCCACATTGACCACCGCCAGTGGGCTGATAACGCCTCAAACCGTGCATCTTGGCGCCTCACAGTTTGGCGGGCAGCAACCTCCTTTGAAGAAGACCGCAGAGCCCACCTCACTGACAAAAGGCAAAGGAGGAAAAACCCAACACCCAACCCCAACCAACCAATTTTCCCCTGCAACCGCTGCAACCGTGTCTGCCTGTCCCGCATCGGACTTGTCAGCCACAAACGAGCCTGCAGCTGACGTGGACTTTTTACCCCCTCCATAAATCTTCGTCCGCGAAGCCAAGCCAAAGAAGATATATAATAAACAGACAAATTAGAAACAGAAGAAGAAAATAACTCACCCCTTGAGCCTGTTCCATCATTTAATAAGACTGTAGCTAATTTTTGCTATGATATCAGTGTTAGTGTTTTCTTATTCTTTGAAGGTTAGATTTTCCACTTGTATCCACACCTCCTCCCTCACCACCATTCCGGGTCCTTAGAAATAAAGCAATATTTCACTTGTAAATCTGCAGCGGTCATCTACTGCATCCAGTGCTCATACTGTGGTCTCCTCTACATTGGAGAGACTGGACGCAGACTGAGAGATCGCTTTGTTGAGCACCTCGGCTCTGTCTGCCACAATAGCATGGATCTCCCAGTGGCCACCCATTTCAGTTTCCCATTCCATTTCTCGCTGACATTTGTCCGTGGTCTCATGCACGGCCAGACTGAGACCACCTGCAAATTGGAGGATTCTTTCAGCATTAATACCAACTTCTCTGGTTTTTCTTAACCACACCCCCCCCCTCCATTTCTTCCCCCTTTGCCTTCCCCTGCTCTGTCTATCCATTTTCTCTGTCCCCTTTCACATAAACATGATAAATTCTTACCTCTCCCTTTATCGTATCCATTTAACACTTTTTGTTGGCCTGCAGCCAGCATTGTCTAAATTCTGAGATTTTCTGAGATTTCCTGCTTCTGGCTTATTCTGCTTATTCCTTAAAAAAGGGCTCAGGTCTGAAATGTCGACAATATATCTTTACTTTTTATGGATGCTGAAAAGACAGGCTGAGTTCCTCCAGCATATCAGTGTGCTTTTACATTTTCCCATGCCTGACTTTATCATTTGGGAGCTATGTGTTGCAAGGCCTGTACTGACTGAGTGCTGACAGACGTCTCACTAATTGGGAATGGGCCAAGCAATCTGGCAGCAACAATACGGAATCAAGCCAAAGTAGCAGGAGGAAGACCACTTTGGGACTAGCAGTGAAGATCATGGTAATATTTGAAAAGATTTCTTTTTGTGTTTTTAATTTATTTTATAATGACCTACAGCAATCCCTTAAAGAGTTGCTGGTCAGCTCATATAGTGAATGGTAAGCTTGTTCTGAAGTCAACAGTGTTCCACCTTTCAAGTGCAAGATTAGCTTGTGAAGGCAAAGCCCACAACCTGTTGATGTGACTTAAAATGAAAACTTCATTCCTCCTGTTTTCATGAATTTTCCAAGGTCAGGCTAAGGTCTGGATGGGGCATAAATGGTGTGATTCAGGCAAAAGAATACCTCAATGGGTGAAATAAAAAAATAACATTCAAGGTAAAAATAATTCAAATATTGTGCCTTCTTGTGTGTTCTTTGGTTTTGTGGCTTGCTTAACTCACTTCCAGCTGAATAATTCATTTTCTGAAGAAATTTTCAGAATCTCTCTTAGACTTGCTTTTTTGATTCAGATCGTACACGCAAACTCCTCAAAATATTGATACTTCTGCATAACTTTATTGATGCTTTCTTTAAAAAAAATTGTGTTGGTCATTTTAAAATTTGTTCAACATGTAAGTCTTAATTTAGTTCTTCCACTTTAATGAGGTTCAACATGTGCAAATTGAGATTCTAACAGATTTAGCCCAGGTGTGGCCTTTACCCTCCGTTTATCAATGTTAACCAACATTGAACTGTTTGTAACCATTTTCCTATGCAGCATATTACAAATATCCTTTACATATACTATTCCTTTTTGTTTAACTGTGGGAGTATGGGGTTAACTATCTCAGACTATAAAATGGAGTGAATGAATTCAATTAAAAAAAAGTTTACAGAAGAAACCCAGGTAACTGGCAATGCCATAAAAATGGAAAGGAGATGAGCTCATACTTTTTTTGTTCAACTGAAATGATCTATTGTACAAATGTCCTCTCCCTGCATGGTACCACCTGCTATTAAACTGACAGAAGAAATACCACCTGTAGACAATGAATAATGTCTGTTTCATGCCTTGCCTAAAACTGTTGAAGATGGCGTATGGATTAGTTTAGTAACAGCAGTCTTCAGATTTTCAGGCAGAACGTCTTCTTAAATTATATACCTCATACAACCTAGAAGGTCATTATGTCTCGTCATTTCATTCTCGCTGGAACATTTTAAAGGCAGATTAGTCACAGATCACAAATTCCAAGTTTTTATTAGTGAATGATACTCCTTAAAGTTACAAGAAATACTCCTGGGTATACAATTATTTTATACATCTGCTGCTGTTTTACCAATGTGTTTGATGTTTCCCGTTTGTAGACTAGATATTTGTTTCACATCTCAATAGCAAAAAGAGACTGAATAATTTTAATTTCAATCCAGTCACTTCTCCATAGAGGACTAGCAATCTTAGTGGATCAATTACTCTTAGAGTCATGTGCATGAACAACTATTGGGATGTAACCAACTTGTTTCTTGGGAAAATGCTTGTGGCATTTAAATAGGAAAGTCAGATGGAAATTGAAATGTTTTAGATCTATTCTCTTTTACTGAGATAACTGAATCCAACATTTAGAAGCAAAAGAGATACAATCTCATTAAATTGATACCAATGACAATGACTCATTCTAAACAACAGTACATTAATCAGTCTATTATTTATTCCTGGCATTTTTGATACCTTCCTTTCTTAATGTTGGTTGAAATCCTTCTACTGCCTACTTTGCCTGCTTGCCTTCTGTACTGTTTTTTTTTCCAGTACCGCCTTCAGGTAGCCTTCTATACCTGGCTGCAGAGCAGAAAACATCCTAGAAAAGCCAACAGCAACCTTATTATTTTGATTTGTTCTCAAGCTCTGAAGGTATTTAGTAGCAGACCTCTACTTCTCTGTTGCACCACATTATTTCACCCTTGACCCAATGTAATTTGACATGATTTTGCACTCACTTTTCTTGCCACTTTTTACCCTTGTTCAGGGCAAATTATCCTCTATCACTATCACCCATTATCAAAGGGTTGATGCTCATATGCAGCACTGTATTACACCAAGTATTAAATTTCCATCCTTTGGCTTTATAACCACTTTTATGATGTCTGACTATAGATGAGCCAAATCTTATTCCAACTTACAATGGGACGATTGAAGTTCTTTTATTCAATTCTTGCCAATACTTTCACGCTCAAACTCCATCCTTTCATTTCATTCAACACCTTACAATCTATTTGTCCTACCTAGCCTAGACTTGAACTTCATACCCCATATAGTGTAAAGACAATGCTTTTCCAGCTCTCTCTCTCTCTCTCTGCCTATTCTTTCCCTAGTAATAATGAAGTCATCTTCCATGATTACTTTACTTTTAAGCCTGTCTTCTTTATGTTCTGTTGACATGGATAATACTGGCATGACCAGAATTATTTCCAAATTTGTGGTGGAACTGTAGCTTGTACTGCCCCAATATGCTTGCCCAAAATTCCTTCCTCTCCATTCTAATTCACTATGCCTTGTTCATCCATTAAACCTGTTTGCTGCAAAGTCAGTAAGAAATATTTCTCTATCTTCAAGTTCAAGTTTATTATCATCTGACTGTACATACACAACCGGCCCGGTACAGCCAATTATTAATAAGCTTGAATTGAACTTGAACGAAAAATAATTTCTCTGGACCACAGTGCACAAACATGCACACACAAGACACAATACATAATAATTACATCGATACATAAAGATTTCATTTAAAATAAATACATCTAAATATCTTAGGATAATCTACTCAATGACTTTGTTTCCACTACTCTGTTTCTGATACATTATGGACTCTTACCCCCATCCCTCCTTGTCTAACTATCACCTTGACCACCTCAACCCTAAATTATTGAATTCTCCCCCTCCACCATCCTTACACCAATTTTGTAATGAGTCTCCACACATTTGAAAAACATTTCAAAACCTAATAGTTCAACTCTGCTTTGTTGATCTCTACTATATGGTTGCTATGACTGCTTTGAGCTCAGATTTAGTCTCAGCCCATATGCTTTGCATTTTTCCTTTAGAAGTTTATTAAAATGCTACATAAATACAAGATGTCATTAAATTACAAATATTAACACTGGTGAATGCACATTGGATTATGTCTAGCCCAACACATAATTAACTCAGTGTTATTTCATGACTCTGCACAAAACATTTCTACAATCCAAACTGCAGCACAATTTTTAAAGAAGTATGTGATTATCTAAAGATACAATGTTCTGTTTCTCTATTTTATCTACTCTGATTTAGTCTTTAAGCTACATGTGATTCTGCTCTGAAATCGGATTCTGCTTCCAGATGATAAAACCTAATTCTATTGTCAAGAAATATAGATCATACAATAGTACAGCCCAGGAACAAACCCTTTGGACAATGGTATCTGCACTAAACATGATGCCCAAATTAAACTAAAAATCTATTTGCATATGATACATATCTCTCTATTCCCTGCATGTTCACAGGTTCATTTACACTTGGTGCAATGCTCTCAATTAGCTAAGTTTATATCAACTTGGACACCCCTTCATTCAATAATGATTGGCACTGATTAATATGTAACATAAAGTGTATGTTAAATGGATCTTGAATTGAAGTGTGTATAATATATAACAGTTTTTTCTAAAGGACAAAGAGCATTTGTTTCTGTCAAGCCCATTTTTGAACATTCTTTAACAATAAAATGCTTCCAGTATGCTTTACATCTTCACCCCAAAAGTTGTAGAATTACTTACAAATGATTTAAAAGAAAATGTGACATGAGTAACAATCCATTTCAGTACAGAGCAATTGTTTACATTAAAAAGCAGAAGTGGAATGTGAAGACATGATTTAATTGATGTTAGTATATTAGATCTCAATTCATACATGTATGTGACAGTGATGGAAGATTTAAAGAGCATTCGAACATTGCAAACCAATGATTGAATGATTGGACTGTAAACTGCTAATATACAATCAATCTGATGTTTATATTCACATCTAACTATATGCAGCTATGACTGCAAACAAATTTCATATGTATTTAGTATGTAAATGTATGTAAATGTCTACATTTCCTATTCAGATTTCTAACATCAAATTACTTTATCGTAGGCCATTGACCAAATGACAATTCCTTCAAAAATTTCAGTCCTCCCTAAAGGAAGTGCAAACTGTTCAAAACAAGTATTTTACCATGTGATCTGGTGTATTGACTCAGTCCCTCTGATCATATCACAAGAAGTACAAAAGATTGCAGAATTTTAAACTCAATTTATAGCCACTGCAACTCAAGCTTCTGTGATATTTTGGCCTGTTATTAGAAACTCCCACAATGGACAAGGATCCTCAACGTTTTTTGGAATTTTGCTCATGGTGTTCATTTCAATCTTACATTAATCTTAAAACTAATGGACCTTTCGGTACATGTAACTAGAAGGCAGATTTTAAATGGCTTTGTGCTGAATTTTGTTTAAAATTTATTGAAGAATGATTGCCGAGAACCAGTCTAATTAGAAATCTATTTTAGTATCATAAAAAAATTTATGAATTTAAAATCTAGTTATTCATGGTTAGTGCACTGACAATATACCCTTGCACTTTTTGTGACAACCACTTTTTCAGCGATCATGGATAGAGTTTAACAGCATGGAAATAGGTCTTTTGGCCTAACGTCCATGTCAATGAAGTTGTCTACCCATGTTAGTCTAATTTGGGCATTTCACTCTAAATCTTTCCAATCCAGGGACTTGTAGAAACATCTTTTAAACATTACAATTGTACCTGCCTCAACTATTTCCTCTGTTTCATTCCATATACCCATCAACATCTCTGTGAAAAAAGGAGACCCACGTGTCCCTTTTAAAGTTTAATTTTGTTATTATCAGATTGTTCATATATAATGAAACAATATAATGTTTCTCCAGACCATGGTTCACACACAAAGTATACATCATTTAATAATCACATATAGACATAAAATATAAAATAAATTTGTACAAAAATTTTGAAACATGTATAAATAAATCTTTCCCCTCTCACCTTAAACCTATGCCCTCTAGTTTGGGAATCTCCCACCCTAAGAAAAATGACTATTTATCTTATCTATGTCCCTCATGATTTTATACATCTCTATAAGATCCCTCCCCTCAGCCTACTACTTTCTATGTAGAAAATTCCCAGTCTTTCCTCAGAATTCAAGCCCACTAGTCTGGGTAATGCTCTTGTGAATCTTTTCTGCACCTTTTCCAGCCTAATGATATTTTTCCCATAGCTGGGTGACTTGAACTGACCTGATACTCCATGCTGACTGTGGTGATATGACTGTATGCACTGGCTGGCCCACCCTCCGGGTGTCTCCCTGCCTTAGCTCCTCCCTTAGTCCTGCCCATGTGGTGACCCCAAGCCATAAAGGTCGAGTCCTCTCTCCTTCCCTCTAATTTTCCTAGCCTGGACACCGGCCAGCAGTCCCTAGCTCAATAAAGCCTATCATTCCCCTCAGTCTTCTGTCTGTCTCATTATTGGGGCTACCAATAGCACCCAACACTGTCTTACAATGTCTTGTCCAGGTCTAACATGACACCTCTATACCTGTACTCAATGCACTCTCCAATGAAGGCAAGCATGCCAAATACCTTCTTCACCACCCTGTCTAACTGTTATCACTTTCAAGGACTATGTACCTGTACTCACAAGTCCTTCGGTTTTACATGTCTCCCTGTTTTACAACACACTCCAGGGCATTGTCATTCACTGTGTAAATCCTGCCCTGGTATAACCTACCAAAGTGCAACACATGTTCTGAGTTAAATTCCATCAACCCACTTAACCAAATCATCTAGTCCCTGTTGCAAACTCAGATAACCTTCTTGACTAATACAAGTTTCATTAATCAAATGTTACAAAATTGTCTTGCCTAAATATATTATGGGACAATTTTTAAAGTTTAGCTTTCAGTCTCATTCATGACCGACTTCGCACTTCCCAATATGCAAATAAATTTGAGCAGAACCTCACAATTTTGTAGCCCAATTACAGTGATCATTACCAGTTCTTCTCTCTGTGAAAAACTCTCCTACCTAATGCCTTCATTGTCGTTTTAATTTTCTGGCTATGACTGAATTCAAATGCCTGGGTTTCCTGTGAATGTTCCCCTTCAAGACATATAAGCATTTTCAGGGCAGGTGTTATTTGCAAAACATATCAACATATACAGTGCACTTTCAAAAACTATTTAAATTCGAGAATCGAGGAAGGTTGAAGAATGGAAGTACGAGTTTAATAATCCAAGAGGACTTAGAATTTTTTTTTTTCAAATTATTTGAAAAAAAAGCATTGAGCTGAATTCAGAGAAAAAATGAGTTGAGGCAATTTGTTGCACAGTTATGAATTCATATGATTTGTACAGCAGAATTGTAGGAATAGAACAACTTTATGACAATGTGAAGAGAAGAAAGAATAGTTTGGTGCTTTGTCAACCATTTATTTGTTTCACCTATATTCTTTATGGACACATCTCTGAGCATTTAACATAATTCTGTATGTTTTGCTTTTGAAAGAATATGTTTATTAAGCTGAATAAGTTGGCAATTTTATTAAAATTGCCCTGAGCTTTTGGCTTCAGTAATTCTGGCAGATCCTAGAAATGCATGTCAGGAAATGGCATTGTGCACACACAGTTCATGAAAGCATTTCAAAAAGTACAACATTTATGATCAAGAACTTTAACGAAGGACATGAAAGTCAGAAATAAATGGCAATAGTAAAAATATTGATGAAAGTGTCTGGGACCATGGAAAGGTTAGGAATGTAATGATTCACAATACTCTGCCTAATGTTGCGGCAACCCCAGAAACCTTTATTTTCTTCATTTTCAGGTTGTGGCGCAATGACACATTTAACATCCAGTGGTTTCTAGCACTGGCAGCCTTTGTCCCTACCTGTTACCCAACTCACCCCTTAATCTGTCTCACTCCCTTGCTTTTTTTGCCTCTATTTGGCATCTGCCAGTCAACTACCTTAGCCCATCATCCTTCACCCGTGCCAGGTCATCAATCCCCACTGGCCCTGATCCTACCCCTCCCACTCTGTCCTCATTAAACCAGCTCTCTCTCCTCCACATTCTCAGTGCTGATGAAAGGTTCCAGATGCTGCTCACCTGCTGAGTTCCTCCTGCCGATAGTTTGTTGCTCCAGATTCCAGCATCTAGAGTTTCTCGTGTGTCTCTACAGATTCTTATCATTTACTTGATCCCAGATTAAACCAGAAGTCTGCAGGCGCTGGAGAACTGAAAAAATACACACAAAAAAAGAGCTGGAGAAACTCTGCAAAGTCAGGCAGTATCCATGGAAAGCAATAGAGAGTTGATGTTTCATCCTTGATCCAAGAATTTCATCCACAGTTTGAATGTCTCTTTAATAGGTATGGTTGTCTCAAATAAAATTATGGTAACAAAGTTCACCAAGAAATAAATGATGATTTAATTTTTTTCTGAAGACCTTTTAACGGTATCCCTGAACCACCCAACACTACTACCACCAGCACCAAATATTGTGTCAATGCAAATGTTCCTGAAGTTTAGAACAAGTTTCAAGGATTTTTTTCACCATCAAGTCTTACTTGTTATTATCCAACTGAAAATGAATGTGCCTGACAAAATACTGCACTACTTCTCAATGCCTTGTATTTACCTTAAAATAGACTATTGACAACTTTAGATCCTCTGGTTAATAGCTTGTCCAGAATCTATGAAAGCCATTCACATACAGCATAGTTGGGCGCTATCTGTAGCCCCAATAATGACACAGACCAAAGGCTGAGGGGAACGATAGGCTTTATTGTACTATAGACTGCTGGCCCGGGTCGAGGCTAGGAAAATGAGCGGGAAGGAGAGGGGACTCGACCTTTATGGCCCAGGGTCACATGGACAGGACCAGGGAGGAGTCAAGTCAGGAAGACACCCGGAGGGCGGGCCAGCCAGTGCACATAATCATATCACCACATTCAACCCCTTTTTTTAAAAAAGTGAAACCCACCTGAAAAACAAACAGCAAACCGGGGGTAATAACAGTAACATCAATAATAATAATAACAGTGGCAATATCAATAATTATCACAAAAGGGGGCGGGAGAAGCGGACCCCCCCCCCCCCCACTGGCTGGAGGTTTAGCCGCACAGACGACCTCCTCCTTCTGCCAGACCACCGGGAACTGGCGTGTCCATGCAGCACTCCTCCGGAGAGGGGACCGACAGGGGAGAGTCCTCTTCAGGAACCATCGGGGTCGGGGTGCTGGAGAGGGATGCCCGGGATGATGGGGGGTCCTCCACTGCTTCACAGAGGGTAAAAGCCTGGACCTCCAGCGGCAAGGCAGGCAGCTTGGACTCCAGGGTCGTGCTCTGATGCAACACGATCGGAACCGCGGCATGGTTAGCAGCTGCCAAGGCAGTCTCAGGATCTCCGGCCCTTTCCAGGTCTCATATTGGCACAGTGTCCTCATGGCCATCCGGGTACCTCAACAAATGTGTATTGAGGGTTTGCATGTAGGAGGTGCACTGCTTCAACCATTGGATCCATCTTATGGCCCCTGACATGCTTCCGAAGCAGAACCAGCCCTGGGGTTGTCAGGCAGGGAGGGATGGATGAACCATTTGCTGATCTCCTAGGGAAAGCAAAGATGACTTCATGCAGGGTGGTGTTAGTGGCGGTGCACAGTAACGACTGGATGACGTGGAGAACCTCGGGCAAGATATCTTGCCAGCGAGACATTGACATATTTTTGGACCTAAGAGCCAGGAGCACTGCCTTCCAGATGGTGCCATTCTCCTTTTCCACCTGGTCATTATCTCTGGAGTTATAGCTGGTGGTCCTGCTGGTGGCTATGCTTCTGGCCAGGAAGTACCGTCGCAGCTCCTCACTCATGATCAAGGTCCCCTGGTCACTATGAATATAGTCAGGGTACCCAAAAAAGGTGAAGATGCTGTGCAGGGCCTTTATAACTGTAGCTGAGGTCATATCAGGGCAGGGAATTGCAAAGGGGAAACTGGAGAATTTGTCCACCACCGTCAGGGAGTAGGAGAGTAGGTTGAGAGGAGGCCCTTGAAATTGACACTGCGTCGTTCAAAAGGGCAGGTGGCCCTGATAAGGTGTGCCTTCTCTGGCCGGTAGAACTGAGGCTTACACTCCGTGCAGATCTGGCAGCATCTGGTCATGGACCGGACATCCTCAACAGAGTACGCAAGGTCCGTGTCTTAACAAATTGGTACAACCTCGTGACTCCAGGGTGGCACAGATTATTTTGGAGAGTCTGGAGATGGTCGAGATGCGTGCTGCCTCGGGATAGGGCATCCGGGGGGGGTCATAATTCTTGATCTTACCCCATTGTTTAGCACTGAACATGAAGGCCACTGCCCTCTGGTCAGTGAACAGGGTAAACCTCTTACCGGCCAGGTCGTGTCGCCAGTGGCGCACCACCTCAATGATCGCTTGTGCCTCCTTCTTAACGGAGGAGTGCCGGAGTTAGGGACTGTGCAGGGTGTGGGAAAAAAATCCTACCAGCCTGCCTGCCTGGTTTAGTGTGGCAGCCAGTGCAAAATCGGAAGCATTGTTTTCCATCTGAAAGGGGATGGATTCATCCACGGCATGTATTGTGGCCTTAGCGATGTCTCCTTGAATTTGGTTAAAAGCAGCCTGGGCCTCTGCCAATAATGGGAAGGTAGTTAATCGAATTAGGGCGTGGGCCTTATCGACGTAGTTGGGCACCCATTGTGTGTAATAGGAAAACAACCCCAGGCATCACTTTAGTGCCTTCAGGGTGTATGGGACAGGGTGCTCCATGAGTGGGGACTCGATCTTTATGGCCTGGGGTCACATGGGCAGGACCAGGGAGGAGTCAAGGACAAGAAGACACCTGGAGGGCGGGCCAGCCAGTGCACATAATCATATCACCGCAAGCAGCTGAGTTTGAATGGCAATTGAGGTCATTGAAATGTTAACAGTGTCTGAGCTCTCTCATATAAAATTCTATCGTCCCACAATGGGTTATTTTCCTTCTGGATTGGTTTGGTGAACACAAACCAAAGCAAAATGAAACAGAAAACACTTCATGAAAATATCAGCCTTGATATTTGAAAAACTATGTGCTGGATATGTATTCCACACACTCAACTGTGGTTGCTTCATGATTCCATCCAATAACAAGGAGGAAAATTAATTTGCTCCTTGGAATGAAACCTCACACCGTGCCCTTGATTTGGCACATTAGGTCACTGAAGGAGGGATGGCCTGTCATGAGTACAATGTGTATTAAGGAGTTGCTTGTTTATTTATAACTGTTTATATTGGAGTCAAGACAGAATGGAAAATTAAGAATAAGGCACAATCCTCTGTATCAGGTTTTGATGAAAAGATGGAATTAGAGAATCCTGCTAAAAAAATGATGATAATCAAATAACCTGTGGAAAAAAAAACTAAAATAAAAACAGAAATTGCTGGAAACATTCATCAGTTTAGAGAAAGAGATAAAGAAAATCTTTCTTTCCTAGTTCTGATGAAGGGACTCTTTGGTGAAGTACAGCACAAAATTCTGCAGAGGCTGTGATTGTAGTAAAATCAGAAATCCTGAAGACCTCCTGGGTTCCTTCAACAACTCTTAACTATTTCCCTTTACAGTTACTGCAAAACCTGCCCCTTTTCCAGCATTATTTTTACTTCTCTATCATTCTAATGATAATTCCAATAATAAATATAAGAATAATTCCAATGAAATTGAGAGTACCAGAATAGACACTTGAAACAAATGTTAATTTGCTTGCAATACCATCATAATAAGCTTTCTCTCTTTCTTGAAATAGACTGCTTTCAAGCCTGAATTAGTCTGCAAATTGAATAATATTATGGAATAACCCAAAAAGGAAAATATTGCAGATAATGAAATCTGAAATAAAAACAGAGAATGTTGGAAATACGTCAGGCAACAGAAGACATTATGACCATAAGAATTCAGAGCAGAATTAGCCTATTCAGCCTATCAAGTCTGCTTCACCATTCAAATCTTGGCTGATGTACCTTTCCTTTCAACACCATGCCTCCTGCCTTCTCACCATAACCTTTAACATACTTACTGATCAAAAACTTATCAACCTCAGCTTTAAATATACCTACCAGGCACAAGTCACAGCGATCAGGTCTCTGGCACAGAGTCTGATCCTGTGCTAAGAAGAGAAGGGAGGCAAAAAAGGTGAGCTGTAGTGATAGGGTATTCCATAATTAGGGGGACAGATAAGAGGTACTGTGGAGGAGATCAAGTATCCCAGATGATATGTGGCCACCCTGGTGTCAGGGTCCGAGATATCTCGGATCGAGTTCACAGATTTCTAAAGTGAGAGGGTGGGCAGCCTTGGTCCATGATGTTGGTAGAAAGGGTGAGGAGGTCCTGCAAGGAGAGTTCAGTGAATTAGGTGCTCGGTTGAAGGAAAGGACCTCCAGGATAGTGATCTCAGAATTGCTACCCATGCACCATACTGGTGAGGTTAGAAATAGAAAGATAATGCAGCTTAACACATGACATGGTGTAAGAGTAAGGACTTCAGGTTTTAAGATCATTGGGATTTCTTCCAGGGAAGGTGTTCTGAAGAGACAGTTTGCATCTGAACTGGAGGGGGACAAATATCCTTGTGGACTCATTTGCTAATACTGTTCTGGTGGGTTTAAACTACATTTTCAGGGGGAGGGGAATCAGAATGCCAGTGCAGATGGAGGAGTGGAGAAGGGAAAAGTATGTAAAACTTGCATGCGCCGTTAGAAGTCAACAGGTTGAAGCTGGTGGAAAAATTCTCATGTGTATCTATTTCAATGCAAGGAAAGGCAGACAAGCTTAGAGTGTGGATTTGGTATGTGGGATTAGAACATTTTTGGTATTAGTGAGATTTGTTTGCAGGAAGGGCAGGTCTGGCAGCTCAATGTTCAGGGGTTCTATTGTTTCAGACATGATAAAGGAGGAGGGATGAAAGGGGGAGGAGTGGCATGACTAGTCAGGAAAAATACCTCAACTGTGCTTTGACAGGACAGACCAGTAGGTTCACTACAGAGACCATATGGCTGGAGCTGAGGAAGGGGAAGGTGTGACCACACTAATAGACTTCTACTATAGACTGCCCAATAGAAAGAATTGGAAGAGAAAATCTGTAGCGAGATAGCAGATTGATGTAAGAGACAGAATGTTGTGATAGTAGGAGATTTTAACTTTCCACATATTGACTGGGAGTCCCAAACTGTAAAAGAGCTGGATGGCTTGGAGTTTGTCAAATGTGCTCAGGAAAGTTTTCTGAATCAATATACCAATGAGAGAAGATGCAATACTTTCCTATTGATCTCCTGTTAGGAAACCAGACAGGTCAGGTGACAGAAGTATGTGTAGGTGAACTTTTTGGGTCCAGTGACCATAATGCCATTAGTTTCAAGTTAATTTTGGATAAGGATAGATCTGGTCCTCAAATTGAGATTATAAATTGGAAAAGGGCCAATTTCATGGAAATTAGAAAGGATCTAGGAAGAGTAGATTGGGATATGTGTTTTCTGGCAAGGATGTGTTCAGCCAGTGATAGCCTTCAAGGGTGAAATTTTGAGACTGCAGAGTTTGCATGTTCCTATCAGGATAAAAAGCAAAGTTAACAAGCATAGAGAACCTTGATTTTCAATGGATATTGGTGATCTGGTTAAGAAGATATAGGCCACAAAAAGCAAATGCAGTTCTAGAAGAGTATAGAGGATATAAGAAAATACTTAAGAAGGAAATCAGGAAGGCAAAAAGAAAACATGAGGGTACTTTGGCAGATAATGTGAAGGTAAACCCAAAGGGGTTCTACAAGTAAGTTAAGAGTAAAAGATAGTAAGATTGGTCCCTTAGAAGATCAGAGTAGTCATCTATGTAATTCCAAGGTTCCCTCTTTTGCCCCATACTATTCAATATCGCGCATCATGGTTGCATAGAAGTTAGCGCAGTGAGAGCAATTGGGACCTGGGTTCGAACCTGGCGCTGTCTGTAAGGAGTTTATACATTCTCTTTGTGTCTATGTGGGTATTCCCTAGGGGCTCTGGTTTCCTCCCATCATTGAAAACATACCAGGGGGTGTAGGTTAATTGGGTGTAAATTGGGAGGCACGGACTCATGGGCCAAAATGGCCTGTTACCGTGTTGTATGTCTATTTTTTTTTAATCCTCCCATTCTTATTTATTCCTTTGTCTTGTATAATTTTCTCAAATGTGTTACCGCATAAAATAAATTCCATTCATCGTTCTCCTACTTAATTAGCTTTATGGAGTCTCTCCTCCACACATTTAACCACATTGCCAATTTTAGTTTGAGCCCTTTCCCCTGAGTTAGGGGAGATTGGAACGAGGGGTCATAAGTTAAGGGTTAGGGGGAAAAACTTTAGGAGTAATATAAGAGAATGCTTCTTCACTCAGAAAGTGGTGGCTGAGTGAAATGATCTACCGGTAGAAGTAGTTGCAGCAGGGTCAATTCTGTCATTTAAGAGGAGGTTAGATGAGTTCATGGATGCGAGGGGGTTGGATGGTTATGGACAAGGGAGTGGGTATGTGGAACTAGTGGAGTTTCACATAAATAGGTGCGGACTAGAAGGGCCAATGTGGCCTGTTTCCGCACTGAAAATTGTTATATGTTATATGTGTGGAGCCTCACGAGATGGGGGAGATCTTGAACAGTTATTTTTTTGTGTCAGTATTTACTCAGGAAACTGGCATAGGAAGAAAGGGAAACAAGCAGTAGTGGCATGAAACATATAGAGGTTAAAGAGGAAGGGGTGTTTGCTGCTTTATACCAAATAAAGGTAGATAAATCCCCTAGGACTAACATGATATTCCCTCAGACCTTCAGAGATATATGTAGAAAGTGCAGGGATATTTAAAAGGAGCTGGAGGAATTGAGGGTAGCTCATGTTGTTCTATCATTTAAAAAAGGCTCCAAAAGTAAATCATGAAATTACAGGCCAATGAGCCCTATGTCAGTAGTTCGTAAGTTATTGGAGAGTGTTCTGAGAGATTGGATATACAAATATTTGGACAGCCAAGGGCTGATTAAGGATAGTCAGCATGGTTTTGTGTATGGTAGGTCATGTTTAACAAATATTATAGAGTTTTTTTGTGGAGGTTACCAAGAAAGTAGATGAAGGAAATGTGCATGTTGTCCACGGGGACTTTAGTAAGGTCTTTAACAAGATGTCACATGCGAGATTAGTTCAGAAGGTTCAGACACTAGGTATCCATGGAGAGGTTGTAAACTGGATTCAAAATTCGCTGAATGGAAGGAGACAGAATAGTAATGGATGATTGCTTCGCAGACAAGAGGCCTATGATTACTAGTGTGCCTCAGGGATCGGTGGTGGGATCATTGTTGTTTATTGTCTATATAAGTGGTTCTCGACCTTTTACTTTCCTCTCACATACCACTTTAAGTAATCCCTATGCCATCGGTGCTCTGTGATTAGTAAGGGATTGCTTAAGGTGGTATGTGAGTGGGAAGAGAAGGTTGAGAATCACTGCTCGAGACCCAATTACTACTGAAATATTTTGCTTGAGAAAAGTTGTCATTGGCCCATTTCCTTTGGAGTTCTGAAACAGTGCACATAACGAGTTAATTAGGTATGATTAAAACAGTGGTTTTCAACCCTTTTCTTTCCATCCATATACCACCTTAAGCAATCCTTTACTAATCACAGAACACCTATGACATAGGGAATAGTTAAGTGGTATGTTAGTAGAAAGAAAAGGGTTGAGAACCACTGGTCTATATCAATGATCTGGATGATAATGTGGTAAAATGGATCAGCAAGTTAGCTAAGACTAGAGGCACTGTGGACAGTGAGGAAGGCTTTCAAAGTTTGCTGAGGGATCTGGACCAACTGGAAAAATGGGCCAGTGAATGGCAGGAGGAATTTAATGCAGACAAGTTTGAGGTGATGCATTTTAGAAGGACAAACCAAGGTAGGATATACACAGTAAATGGTAGGGCACTGAGGAGTGTGGAGGACAAAGGGATTTTGGAATACAGATACATAATTCCCTAAAAGTGGTGTCACAGGTAGATAGGATTAAAAAGAGAGCTTTTGGAATCTTGGCCTTCATAAATCAAAGTCTTGAGTATAGGAGTTGGGATGTTATACAAGTCATTGGTGAGGCCAAATTTGGAGTATTGTGTGCAGTTCTGGTTGCCTAACTACAGGAAGGATATTGCAGAGAAGATTTACTCAGATGAGCATAGAAAAGTGAGGGGAGATTTGATAGAGGTTTACAAAATTATGAGAGATATAGAGTAAATGTAAGTATGTTCTTAGATTAGGAGAGATAAATATGAGATGACATGGTTTTTGGGTGAAAGAGAAAAGGTTTGGGGTAACATTGGGGGAACCTGTTAATTCAGACAGTGGTGAGAGAGTGGAACGATCTACCATCTGATGTGGTAAATGCAGGATCAATCTTAAGTTTTAGGAATAAATTGGATAGTACATGGATGGGAGAGGTCTGGAGGATCATGGACTGGGTGCAGGTCAATGGGACTAATGGAATAATCTTTTGGCACAGACTAGAAGGGGAATATTGCCTTTTTCCTGTGTTGTAGTGTTCTATGGTTATACTTGACTTGACCTCCATAGCCATCTATCGCAACAAATTGCACGGTTTCGCCACCTTCTGGCTAGAGAAATTTCTCCTCATCTCTGTTCTAAGAGGACGTCCTTTTATTCTAAGGATGTGCTTTCTTGTAAACTTTCCCACCACTGAAAACATCTTCTCCCCATCCACTCTATCCAATCCGTTTAATATTTGCAAAGTTTCAATGAGATCCCTCCCTCATCCTTCTAAACTTCAGCAAGTGCAGGCCCAGAGCCATCAAACATTCCTCATACAATTACGCTCTCATCCCCAAGATCATTCTCAAACCTCCCTGTGGGCCCTCTATAACACCAGTACTTCCTTCTATAGATACGTGGCCCAAACTGATCACAATACTCCAGATGTGATAAAACACTTTGTAAAGCATCAGAATTATATCTTTGTCTTTGTATTCTGGTCCTCTCAAAATAAATGCTAACATTACATTTTCCTTCCTTACTACCTTCTCAACCTACAAGTTAACCTTTAAGGAATCCTGTACTCAGACTGCTAAGTCCATTTAGATCTCTGCTTTCTGAATCTTCATTTGAAAAATAGTCTACTTTTTAAAATCTGAAATGCATGACCATACACTTCCCTACACTCTATTCCATCTGAAACTTCTTTGCCCACCCTCCCAACCTATCCAAGTCCTGCTGCAGACTCCCTACTTTTTCAACACTACCTACCCCTACACTATCTTCTTATCATCTGTAAATCTGGCCATAAAGCCATAAATTTCTTCATCTAAATCATTTACAATCAGCATGAAAAGTACCAGATCCAATACTGCGGAATATCATGCTACCGGCAACCAGTCAGAAAGGCCCCCTTCCACTATGCAGCCAATCTTCTATCGAAGGTAGTAACTTTCCTGTAATTCCATGCAGCTTCATGTGTGCCATCATGTCGAAGGTCTTCTGAAGATCCAAGTAAACAACATTCAATGACTCTCCTTTGCCCTCCTCACTACTTCTTCAAAAACCTGCAACACATTTTTTCAGACAAGATCTCCCTAAAGGAAATCATAAAGATTTTGGTCTATTTTTTCCCTCAGTTTTCAAGTACTCTGAAATCTCATCCTTAATCATGGACTCTAGAATCTTGACAACCACTAAATTTAGGCTATCCTTCCTATAATTCCCTATCTTTTCCTCCCTCTCTTCTTAAAGAGTGGAGTGACATTTACAATTTTCCAGTCCTCTGGAACCATTCTTGACTCCTAAAAGATCATTACCCATGCATTCACAATCTCTTCAGCCACCTCTTTCAGAACCCTTGGGTGCAGTTCATCTTGTCCTGGTGATTTATCCAGCTTCAGACCTTTCAGTTTCCCAAGCATCTGTGGAAAGAGAAGCAGAGATAATCCTCTAGAATGATGATCTTTCAACAGAACATAGAATATAAAACAGAACAACACGGGAACAGGCCCTTCAACCCATGATGTCAGCATTGAACATGATGCGAACTTAAAGTAAAGCTCTGCTGCTTGCACTTGATAAAAATCCTTTCATTCCCTGCACTTTCACATGTCTACTTAGAAGCCACTTACATAATATTATGTCTGGTTCTATCTCTACCCTGTCTGCCAATTCCAGGTACCTACCACACTGTTTGAAAAAAAATAACCTGCATATTTTCTTTAAAATTTCCACTACTCAATTAAAATACATGTCCTCTACCATTTGATAATTTTACCCTGGAAAAAATTCAGGATGCTGCATTTTCAGTACATTCAGAGAGAAATAAATCTTTCATGAACCCAATACCACTTAATGTAAGCAACCTGGTTATTCAGCAGACCTCTTCATAATTATTTACCGTTTGGTGAAAATTATGATGTCAAAAGCATTAAAAACATATTTTAAACTGAGCAAAGACATAACATTAATTTTTGCTTAATCATTTAATGACATTAGCCACATACTTAGGTGAGACTACTTTGTTCAATAATTGGGCAATAAAACATCAAATATTGTGCTAAATTGAGTCCCTATCACACACTATTTTGGCATGACATGACATTAACCCATCTTAAAATGGATCTATTGTTCTAAACATAAATCTCGAGCATACGTCTTAATGTTTATCCAATACAAAAAATAATCAATTTATATTCTCTTAGCAAAATATTTACAATCTTTTACAATTGCCATTGGCATTTTCCTTCCTCTTGTGCAAAATAAGTTTAAACAAAAATATGCTTATAAAGCCTAGCTGAGGTATTTTGTAATGCTAACCAAAATACATCATCTACATGGAGGTAAAATATACCATCCATGACTTCTGAAATTCTCCAGCACCTTTGTGGACTACTCCATCCACATGTAGCTCATCTCCAAATTAGGTATTGAGCATTTTGACAAAACAGTGACCTTGACTTAAAACAAAGAGAAACATAAATAATAGTTCTTGTCCATTTAACCTCAATTGTATAAATTGTTTAGGCTTCAACAGAATCTGTTTTGATGAAATGACAAAAGTTTATTGACTAAATAGAAAGCAAATGGTCTAACTTTTCCATCAAAAGGTTCAGTGTTTTGGAAAGCCAAGGTTAATTTGCAAAAGAATATTTTCATGCTACAAGCTTCACCTTATGATAGGATTCTTTAAAAATAATCAAAAGCACTGGTCATTGTGGTGAAGTGAAGCGTTTAAGCCCAGGTCGACAACAAAATGCTGTGTTAAAGAGCCAGCATGCAATTATAACAACCAATAATATGTTTATTAAAATATTCTGTGTGGTACTTACTTTAGGAAATTATTCATGCATATTTTAATAAAACTTATGTAGTGAAAGCTGACAAAAGGTTGAAAGGCTAGGTGCTGCACCAAGCAACATAAAATGCTAATATGATCCTATACCAGCTGGCTATCAAAATATTTGAATCCCTGGTGTTGGTGATGCAACAAAGAGTTTACATGTGCATATCAAGAAACCCAGAATTTCTTATTCATATTCTCTCTTCCTTGAAATGAATTCAACAGAGAGAATCTGTCACCTCCATTCCAGTGGATAGCAAACTGGGATAGATTGAAGATATCTGACTGAAAGGAGTTCACTATGATGGACACCACCGTTGACATCTTGTGGCAAAAATAATGTTATGTACGGGTCTGTGGTTTTGGTTATGGCAATAGCAATTTCAGTGAAGACATCCTTCTTCAAATGCTGATGCCTCATGCATTTCCGAAGCATTTACCTGATATTTCCAAATGATTTGAAATTAACTGATAGAGGACATATTCTAGAATAAGAGAAATCTAGTTGGAAATTCTATTATTAACAAGACTCTCTGATTTAAGATTTATGCATTTCCATTGGTAAGAATTTACTTTAACTATTTCATTATGATGTTTCATTTTTATCCTCAGTTTAAATGTCTCCTTTCTATTAATTCTTACAAGACCAAGTTAGTGAGAAGAATTATACAATGCTGGAAAAGATTCAAATGTTTATACTATGATAATGATATTCTGAGCTATGATCACAATTCAACATTTGGCGTCAGTTTCATACGATAAACTGTGTCAAGCAGTCACATGCTGATTCCACAGGATCTGGCCTGTGGGATAAGGTGTACAATGATCATCCACTTTACTAGAATTCCAGGCTTCTCACTGAATATAAAATAGCACCCCAGAGAGCACCAAGCATGATCACCTGCTTTTCTCTCTGTTGACCAGATGTTCTAGTGAATAGATATCTATCATATGAAGGCATTACGAGAAAAGACTTGTGCAGCATCTGTACTGTAATTGGCTAAGGGAAAGAATGTACTTACAAGAAGTTACTTACAAAAAAAAAGGAAACTGTCAATAGATCAAGCTAGAGTAATGCAGACTTGAAAGCTACATTGAGAAAATAATGCTCAAAATAATTTCATTCATTGTTCTAAGAGTTCAGATTTCCTTATCATATGATCAGATGTCATTCAATGGATTGGGTTTATACCAGTTTTCAGTGCAATCCTATTCCCTGTATTTCCCAGTAGCCTATTCTCTCTTATTTCCATTAAACCTTCCCTGATTCTCCAACCACACAATTATATAAGGAGTAATTTACAGTTGCCATTTAACTTACCAGCCAGCGCATCTTCAGGTTGTGAGATAAAACTGGAGCATCCTGAGAATGGTCACAGGAAGATCATGAAAACTCCACACAGACAGCATCTAAGATCAGGATTGAATTCAGATCATGAGAGCAGTTAAGCAGCAGTACTACCTGCTGTCTACAAAAGAAGTGATTGTGTAGCATGTAATTCCAAGGTCATTTATTGCATTTACTGCAAAATGGTGCAAAACACGCAATATAAAACCTCATGACAGTTTTATTCTGACCCTGAAGTGGGGAGTGAATGTGCCATTGTTTTTACAGTTGCACTGGTTTTCCACCAACTGCAAGAGAAGTTCTAATAAATACACAGAAGTGGTGGAGAAACTCAGCAGGTCCCATAGTGTCCATAAGAGACAAAGATATATAACCAATATTTTGCACATGAGCCCTTTATCAAGGTACAAGCAAAAAGCAGGCAGACACCTGAATAAAAAGGTGGAGCAAAGAAGGAGCAGGGGGATGAGCGCAAGCTAGCAGCCAAGAGATCATGGGTGGTCATGGATAGGCGTGCAGGGAAGAAAAACTAATAATTAATTGGGGGAGGTGGGTAGTTCTGTGAATGCAGAGCTGGAAGGAGGAAGGCTGAGAAGATTGGGAAAGAGAGAGATAGTCAAAGGGTGGGGAGCAGGAGGAAAGGAGACATAGGGATGGTGAATGGGAGAGATGGGGTCTAATGGAAACAGGAGAAGTTGATGTTAATGCCATCCGGTTATAGCTGTCCAGACGGGATATAAAGTGTTTTCTCCTCCAATTTGCGGGTTGGTCTCCGTCTGGCAGTGGATTAGACCATAGACAGACATGTCAGCATGGAAATAGGGAGGAGAAATGAAATATGTTGCCACTGGGAGATTCCCCGCTACTAGAGTTGACAGGGCTTAAAGAAGCGATATCCTTTACTGAATTAGATATATTCTAACATTAATTGCCTTTAAGTTTAATTGTCTTTATGGGCTCTTAAAGGGACACCATAATAATATGTCAACAAATCAGATGACCAGCAAAACAAAAATCAGCAATTTTGGGCCGAACCAACTAAAAAATTCATTGGGATGTTTCTAACCCTGAGACATTGGTTGAAACCTGTGTGATTCCCAATGGTAGTTCCCTGTAGAGATTGCAGTTGCTTAATCATAGCTGCACTGAATGCTGAGAAGTGAGTCGGCCATTAAAAAACACTCTCCATGGCAGCCACAACAAATAGACATGGATTTGACCAATTATGACCTATTAACTGTTGGGCTATGCTGTTCCCCCTGCTCTTTCTTTCCTTCACACCAACCTTTTAATTTAGGTGCTTGCCTACATTTATTCATACCTTGAAGAAGGGCTCAGGCCAGAAACATCAGTTATAACCTGTGAATGCTGCCAGATCTGCTGTTCGTCCAGCATTTCTGTATTTTTACAGAAAAAAAAAATGAACCTAGCAGACAGAGTCTGTGGTGACTCTTCAGTTCATATACCTGTGTTTTTGTAAAGTTTGTTCTTGGTTTCTCTGTGAATGAAAGATGCGGATTGTGGATGGCACCTATTGTGACCTGTTTTCATCAGTGAACTCAGTACTGGCTGCTCCACACTTGACAACATCATTAGGTGCCAGGTAAATGTCAGTCCTACACAAGGGAATCACACCCTTTGTACTCAAACCAAATTCCCAACAGTCATTAATCAACCCAGAAATCCACACCAGCATGACCGAAAATGCACAAAATGGCTCTTTATCCACAAATGAATCCTGTTTCTCGTGCATGAGAATCTTTCTTCAAAGATTCCTTCTGCATTTAATAAGCATGCAGAATTGTGTTAAATGTCTTTCAGAATCTGCAACACACTGCAAATGTTCTAAAGCAATAAAATATTATTGCAAGGAGAATTTTTTGTGTGTGCATTCAAGTCTGTACCAACAGAGCCCTTTGCTGGCTGAGAGCTTTCAGGTTGGTGCCAAGCAAAGTAAAAATATAGTTTGTCTGCCTCAGATCTAAAATTATCAGCATCTGGCTCTGATTTTAATTGCATCACCACATACTATGAAACAAATTCTGCCAATGCTAAAACTACCTAAAGTTTCTAATTTTAAGTACTGCTGCTATTCTTTTGAAACCAATAAATATAACAGGCAAAAACTTCCTTTTTAGATAAAGGTCATTAAGATCAAATAACAAATTCTTCAAATTAATTAAATGAAAGCAGCAAATTTGTTTGAGATAAACAATTAGATTGTAAGTATATTTCCTGAAGAAAATAAAGCAGTTCTCATTAATTATTGAGGAAATTCATCGCAGGTCACTTTGACCCACCTATTGGCAGCCATCTACAGATAAACAGTTGCAGAAGCTGGGACGACAAGTTAATAATGCATTTATTAGTTATTTATTAGATAAAGGCAGTGGTTGATAACTGGATCACACGAACAGAAAAGGTGGAGGAATCATTACATTGAAGACACATTTGAATAGGCAAGTCATAGAAAGCTACAGGCAAGTAGGATGAGCACAGAGGAGCAAGGAGGTCAGCATGGAAGCAATGGGTCAAAAGGCATTTTTTGTTGTACCATTTTATTAGTCTATCAAAAGTTATAGCTTCAGGTTCCAGTTGCAATTTTGAAAAAAAAGCATTCACGAGAAATTGAAGGATCTTCTCCTTCATTCAAGTAAACAACCAGTGACAGTGGTATTCTCAACACTGGTGCCATTAGAAACCATTGGAAAGATTTTCTAAAATGGCAACCCCCACTAGATTGAGTCACCTATTCAAATATGTCAGTTCAGTGACATGTGGGCTACGTTTAAATATTTTGGAGAGCAAGCAGCCGTGAATTAGATGGAAAACTAATTTCATCATGCCTGACTGCACTTAATCATTTTAAATGCTCTCTGTGCCTTAAATACTAACAATGCTTTATTCAGAAGTCCTTCCATTGCAGTTGTTAAGAAAAACAACGTCCTATTACAGTATCAACCTGGAGGAATGCTGAATTTCACTTCTCTTTTTTGCAGACCATTAAAATTGTCTAGGTTGCAAAAGCTCAGCAAAAAATATCTCTTGAGACAGAAGGAGGTTCCAGATACTAGAATCTGGGGCAAAACAAAATTGCTGGAGGAACTCAGCTGTTCAACTGCCATCAGTGAAAGAAAAAGAATGGTCAAAAATTTTGGTTGAAAGCTTTCAACAAGACTGAAAGGTCTAAGTTCATAGACATAGCCTCTACGGACATAGAGGTAAACGTTCGCACCATGGACTGCCTATTTGACATGGGGAGCACTGAAATTTTTATACACCTGGGCACAGTCCAACGTTATTCTCTGGGAGTGTCCCCTGCAAAGCATAAGATAGCTGTAGCGTCAATAACTCACTCCATGGAAATCCATGGGTGCTGCACCTTGACCCTAACCATGAAGGACAGGAAGTATAAAAACTTCAAGCTGCTCGTGTTGCCCCACTTCTGTGCACTAGTCATACTGGGGCTAGATTTCCAGTGCCAGCTGAAGAGCGTGCTGATGCAGTTTGACGGACCCCATCTTCCCCTCACAGTCAGAAATAACCAATTCCTGGAGGGCCCGCACTTCCCCTCAAAATACAGTCAATCATGGCACCCGATCTACAGTCTGGCCACCCTCCAGGTCTGTTCGCCCCCCCCCCCACCCCCCAGTTACAGAATCTCACCCTGGATTGCAAACCAGTCACCACTAAAAGTAGGTGATACAGCCACAGGAACAGTGAGTTTATGAAGGGTGAGGTAAGGTAAATGCATGCAAAGGGGATTATAGAGGTCAGTAACAGCCCCTGGAGGGCACAAGTGCTGGTGGTTAAGAGTGGGGTGTGGGGTCATTGATTACAGCCAGACTATTAGCAGGTTCACCTTATTGGATGCCTAACCCCTCCCTTGCATAGCTGACATGGTGAATGAGATAGTCCAGTACTGGATCTTCTCCACCATCGATCTCAAGTCAGTGTATCACCAGATCCTGATCCACCTGGAGGACAGTCCATACACAGCATTCGAGACCAAAGGCCGCCTCTACCATTTCCTTCAGATCCCATTCGGCCTCATGAATGGGGTGTTGGCGTTCCAATGGGAGATGGACCGCATTGTGGATGACAATGTTAAAAGCCACATATCCATAATTGGGTAAAGTCACCATCTGCAGCCATAGCCAGAAGGAACATGACACAAACCGACAGGAGTTCCTGGCCATCACTAAGCCCTGAACTTAACATACAACTATACTGGAGTACATGGTGTCATTGCCCCTGACCCCAAGTGCATGCACCCACTTCTGGAACTCCCACTGCCCCAAATCCTCAAGGATTTGAAAAGGTCCCTGGGGTTCTTCTCTTATTAACATAACATAACATAACAATTACAGCATGGAAACAGGCCATTAGGCCCTTCTAGTCCGCACCGAACCAAAAACCCCTTTCTAGTCCCACCTCCCTGCACAATGCCCATAACCCTCCATCTTCTTCTCATCCATATACCTGTCCAACCTTTTCTTAAATAATACAATTGACTCCGCCGCCACTATTTATGCCCACTGGATCCCCAATTACGTAGACAAAGCCCATCTCCTAGTGAAAACCACCACCTTTCCCCTGTTGGAGAAGGCCTGTAAGGCCTTCAAGGGCATTAAGGATGAAACTGCCAAGGCAGCGATGTATGCCATTGATAAATCCATCCTTTTCCAAGTGGAGAGCAATGCCTCTGACTTCGCCCTGGCCGCCACGCTGAATCAAGCAGGCAGGCCTGTGACATTCTTTCCCGTCCCTCCAGGGCCCCAAATGTAGGCACTCGACCATTGAGAAGGAGCCACAGGCTATAGTGGAGGGTTTGTCCCTGGAGGCAATATCTGACAGTTCACCCTGCTGACGGACCTGAGAGCCGTCACATTTATGTTTAACAATAAACAGTGGGGGAAGATTAAAAATGACAAGATCATGAGGTGGAGAATTGAACTGTCCGCCTACAATTATGAGATCTTGTACGAGCCTGGGAAGCTCATTGAGCTACCCAATGCTCTGTCCCAGGGAACTTGCACCAGTGCACAGGAAGATCACCTGCAGGCCTTCTACAATAGCCTCTGCCATGCTAGGGTCACCAGACTCTACCACTTCGTGAGGGCCCACAACCTCCATTATTCTGTGGAGGAGATCAGGGAGCTGACCCTGTTCAGTCTGTGTGGAGTTCAAGCCACACCTCTACTGGCAAGAGAGAGCTCAGCTGATCAAGGCCATTTGCCTCTTTGAACATATCAGTATGGACTTTAAGGACCCCCTTCCATCAATGAATCGGAATGTGTTTATCCTGAATATCATGGACAAGTACTCACATTTCCCATTTGCCATTCCCTCCCCAGATATGACCGTGCCCATGGTCATTAAAGCCCTCCACAACCTCTTCACCTTGTTACGATACCCCAGTTACATTCATAGTGACTGGGGTCCTCACTCATAAGAGAGGAATTACACCAATATTTCCTGACCAAGGGTATAGCCACAAGCAGGACCACCTCTCAGTGGCAAGAGGTCCTTCCAGAGTTGCTACATGCCACCAGGTCCCTACTCTGTACTGCTATGAATGCCACCCCACACGAAAAACTGTTCTCCTTCCCTAGGAGATTAGCTTCAGGAATCATGCTGCTGGTCTGGCTGATGACCCCAGGGCAGGTGTTACTCTGCAGACATGTTAGGACTTACAAGGCAGACCTGCTGGAGGAGGAAGTGTACCTTCTGCATGAGAACCCCCAGTATGCCCATGTACAGTACCCAGGTGGGAAGAAATGGTGTCCATCCAGGACCTGGCTCAAGCAGGGGCCCTGGCATAGGAGGTGAACCCAGAAGCCCTTGACAGTGACCAGTCGGTCCCTTCTACCATCCAGACCAATGAGCATTTGAACCACCACCACTACCCCTCCAGCCTCCACCCCCACCACCCCTACAACCATGAACTGAACCACCAACACCCCATGCATCCCGGAAACCTGTTCGGACCAACACAATTCATCCCCCGGACATTCAGCCCACCATACAGGTCACCACCCCTCGGGAGCCCACAACACAAACAGTACTATAGCAATCACACCTGTGGATAAAGCCACCAAGCTGGCTAAATCTGTGAACTATTAAAGACTGCATGACCGGTCTCGATGGAAACTGCCCACTTCACCCCATTGGACTTCATCTAAAAAGGAGGGGTGAATGTGGAACTCGATAGACTCAGGATCAGTACCCATGGATTGGAGGGTAGCTAATGTTACCCCACTATTTAAAAAGGGGGGTAGAGAAAAAGCGGGGAATTATCGGCCGGTGAGCAGTAGTGGGCAAAATGATGGAATCCATTATTATGGATGTAATAGCGGAGCATATGACTAGCAGAGAAGGGATCGGACGGAGTCAACATGGATTTACAAAAGGTAAATCATGCTTGACAAATCTATTGGAAATCTTTGAGATGGTGACAGGTAAAATAGATGGGGGAGAGTCAGTGGATGTGGTGTACCTGGACTTCCAAAAGGCCTTCGATAAGGTCCCGCATAAACGACTGGCTTCCAAAATCAAGGCTCTTGGGATTGGGGGCAAAGTATTGATGTGGATTGAGGACTGGCTGGCAGGTAGAAGGCAGAGAGTTGGGATAAATGGCTCGTTTTCTGAGTGGCAGGCGGTGACCAGTGGGGTACCACGGGGATCTGTACTTGGACCCCAGCTGTTCACAATTTACATTAATGATCTGGATGAGGGGATTGGATGTAATATCTCCGAATTTGCAGATGACACTAAGCTAGGAGGGGTTGTGTGCACGGAAGAGAGGGTCAGGAAGCTCCAGTGTGATTTGGATAAATTGAGGGACTGGGCAGATACATGGCAAATGCACTACAATGTGGATAAATGTGAGGTTATCCACTTTGGTAATACAAACCAGAGGGCAGATTATTATTTGAATGGCAATAGATTAAGAGATGGGGAAGTGCAGAGAGACCAAGGGGTACTTGTACATCATTCTCTGAAGGCGAGCATGCAGGTACAGCAGGCGGTTAAAAAGGCAAATGGTATGTTGGCCTTCATATCAAGAGGTTTTGAGTATAGGAACAAGGATACCTTACTGCAGCTGTACAGGGCCTTGGTGAGACCACACCTGGAGTATTGTGTGCAGTTTTGGTCACCTTATCTAAGGAAGAATGTTCTTGCAATGGAGGGAGTGCAGAGGCGATTCACCAGGCTGATACCTGGAATGGCAGGAATGACTTATGAGGAAAGATTGAGCAAATTGGGATTGTACTCACTGGAGTTTAGAAGATTGAGAGGGGATCTCATAGAGACATACAAAATTCTGGCAGGACTGGACAGAGTGGATGCAGATGGGATGTTTCCAATGATGGGAAAATCCAGAACCCGGGGCCATGGTTTGAGGATAATAGGCAAACCATTTAGGACCGAGATGAGGAGGAATTTCTTTACCCAGAGGGTGGTGAATCTGTGGAATTCATTGCCACAGAGGGCAGTAGAGGCAGGTTCATTAAATATATTTAAGAGGGAATTAGATCTATTTCTTCAGTATAAGGGTATTAAAGGTTACGAAGAGAAGGCGGGGATGGGGTACTGAACTTTAAGATCAGCCATGATCTCGTTGAATGGCGGAGCAGGCTCGAAGGGTCGAATGACCTACTCCTGCTCCTATCTTCTGTTTCTAGGATAGTGCAGGAGGTGACATCACTAGACTGTACAAGCTGGCCTGCCTTCAACCCTGTAACTCCTCCCCATAGATTCCCAATAAAGGCTGATAGTCCTCTTCTCCTCCCTCCATACCAGCCTTGGATCCGGGCAGCAGCACGTAGAGACGTGCACGATGTTTCTGGATATTAAAGCCTTTAATCATTTGCTTCATGTCTCCTTGTGATTATTGATCACACCATATCCATCTCCAGTAGCCCGCAGAACAGCAGCACGTAAGTTGATAGCAGCCCTCATTTTGTGTGAGTCCTTTAGCTGCTGAGCCATTCACTGCTCCCCTGACTTGGTCATCTTTCCGATAGAGTTGTCTTCAATGCTTCTCCTTCTTAACTGGGGGCATCCTTCCAAATTCTGGTGCCCTGCACCAGTCCACTTCTCCTCTGGAGTCTTCAGCCCTACATGGCAGGGTGTACTGCCATCTTGGGCACAGATTTCTGTAGTTCCATCAGGACTGGGTAGTAGAATGCTGCAGAGCAGCACCGTGTCTCTGCTACCCTCTTTACTGCATCAGCAAGTAGCTCTGGCAACATCACCATTTTTTATATTATAGCCAAGCCCCTATTTGTTTTTGTTTAGTTTAAATTTCTTTTCTGTGCATACTGGACTCTGGCTTGTCAGAATTTGACAATTGATGGACTTTCTATGTCAGATCCTGAGAAAATGATGAATGGACTGAACACAATTCAGCTTTGTGATTCTCCAGTTCTTACAGAGCTATTTAATATATTTGGTCACAATTCACTCTAAATTCACATTTTTTGATCATTTTCTGATACAATTTTCAAATACACATCTGAGGAGATATTTTGTCTGTTAGCTAATCACAAAGAGAAATGAACCATTGAGAAGCGTTTCAGTAGAAAAATAAACATGATCATAGAGGGCAGATTCTTCCATTATCAACTTACACATAAGTGAAGCAAACCATTTCAGATCAAAGAACAGATTGGTTGGCAAGTTACAGTGAAATTAATGATAACCATTGTTTTCAATGTATTTGTAAATACATAGGTTTTTATTGTATTTCATCATTGAAGTGATGCCAGAATGATGAGCAGGGCCTGCTTGCCCTACTCATTGTACCAGGAGTCATAATGTGCCAGCCCAGTAATCTACAGCCTCTGGGTTCAATACAATCTGTTACAAGTAATTACAATAATGAAACAGTAGTCTTCCATGCTCTTTGTGTTAATTGGATTCCAAGCACATTTAACTTCCCCGTTATAACATTTTGGTAAATTCTTCCTTAAAAATGTAAATCTTATCCAACCTTCCATTATGCACTCACTCATTATATATTTTCTTAAATTTCATTTTTCTTCCTTTTTCAATCTTTTTATTAATCATATTATTAGGTGAACAATACATGAGGAGAACAGGAGTACATAATTAAAATGGCAAAAGTTTTCAACATGACATCATATGATATCACATATTACATTACACCTCAATTATGTTCTCATCTCCCCAAATTGAAATCTTTTTAAAAATGCATTATATAAAACCCCACCTAATCTAAGAGAAAAAATAAGACTGAGCAGCCTATCCTGAGAATTTATTAATTAAAAATTAATTGCCTGCTCTTCACCAACAAAGATAAAAGAAATAAAATCAAATATAGTTCAGAAGGGAAAATAATTATACTATCCAAATCGTGGAAGTAATTTATAAAAGGTCACCAAGTCTCTTCAAATTTAACAGAAGTATCAAATGTGCAACTCCTAACTTTCTCTAAACTTAAACATGACACAATTTGAGAGAACCATTGAGTCAAAGTAGATGGATTAAGATCGTTCCATTTAAATAAAATAGCTCTTCTAGCCAACAAGATAGAAAAGGCTAAAACCCGATGTGTGGAAGTGGGAACTCATCCCAATTCTGGAACTATAATTCCAAAAAGAGCAATCAATTGGTTGGGTTGCAAACTAATATCTAGTATAGCTGACAAAGTCTTATCTATCCAATACCTCTCCAACATAGGGCGTGACAAAAACATATGAGTTAGAGAAGCCACTTCTGATTTACCTCTATCATAAATAGGACTAACGGTAGAAAAAATATGGGCCAATTTATCTTTCGACATATGAGCCCAATAAACCACTTTAAACTGAATCAAAGAATGATGAGCACATATTAAAGAGGTATTAACCAATCCATGGAGGTGGGGGATTATATGGGATAAAATATTATCCATTTACTTGTATTCTTATTGTATGACTTATTTTGATAAATAAATAAAATTTGCAAACATTTTTTAAAATCCAAAAATCTTCTCACATGATTCTTCTGGAAGATGGAAATGAAGTTCCCCTTCCCAGGCACTTTTAATTTTGTCATTATAATTTGATTGCAATCTTAATAACTTAATATGAATGTTGCCTATTAAACCCTATGAGAAGGATTCAAATGAAAAAAAAGTATCAACAAAATCCAATTGCTACAATGTTGGAAAGTTGGGTTAAATTTTATTTTTAATCTTGGATATTTAAAATTCAATGTATACTCCTTATAAAATAACACGTCCAAGATTCAAGATTCATTAGCTATGTTTTATGTTCATGTCCTGTTTTTGAGTTTGTAATGAATATAAATTATAAAATACAGACTTGATGAAGAGTTCCAACCCAAAATGTTAACTATTCTTTCTCTCCCACTGATGCTCTTCGATCAGGTTTTTGCTCCAGATTTCAGCATCTGCAATCTCTTATATGTGTCCAAACACAAGTAATCTCTCTGAGAGACACAAAATGCAATTGATATTGAGAGAAAATATTTAAATGTTTTCCTGTCACTAAATGTCAGATGAAGTAGTATATTTGCTTTTCACTCTATTCTTAAATATAATTGTACTGAAGTTAAAAAGCACAATTTCAAAAATAGATTATAATGTTTATGTTATAATATTATACATGTGACTAAAAACAAATTACTATCTCACTTTGTTTGATAATGTGTGTGTCTCCAATGATGTGTGAGTCAAGAAAATGTATACTGGAAAATTTAATTCACAGTGAGAGATGAGGGCAGCAAACCATTCTGTTTTCCATGTAAAGCCTGGGAAATTTTATTTCCTTGGATTTTTCAGTATAGTCCCCCCTTGAAGTTGTTCTGAATCTCTCCTGGTTAGGGTTGCCGACTGTCCCAAATTGTACAGAACTTTCTACATCCAATAATGAACTTGGACATCCAGTATAATTTTGAGAAATTAATGTTCTAGTGTGATTAATAAGAAGCAAACAAAGAGGAGCAGAAGGGAATCAGCAGTTCTCAGACATCATCCGTGGAGAGAAATGGGCAGTGAATAGTTTAAGTTCAGGCCTTTTTATCAAGCTTGGTCAATGTATTGGGTCAAGACCATTTCTTGTGCCTGATGTTTTTTTGTGTACAGATTATACCCCGACTTATGATGTTCTTACTTACAATATTTTGAAGTTACGATGGTCAGAATCCATACCTTCAATTTTAAGTTCCGATGTTTCCCTGCACTTGTGATACGCGGCACACTGATGCGATGCAGTGATGCTTTCCGCGCAACTGAGTTCCCGACCATGGGACCTCTCCCTGGCCACCCGCACATCCAAACTCCTAATGTTCAGATACATTTGAGCTCCCACCACAGATCTTTGCACCGGCCACCTGCCCATCCAAGTTTCAGCATTTAAATAAAAGATACATCTTTTTAAATGGTAGAGTGCAGTATTGTTTCGACTTACGATAATTTTGACTTATGATGCAAGTCCCAACGTAAGCCGGGGTCTACCTGTATTTGTGCTGCTCTGTTTTACTACACCACTGTGAATTATTCTGCATCTCTTGCAAATAAAGAGGCTAGAGAGTAGGACAGGGATCCCAGCCCTGCCCAAGCATCACAGAAAGAGCATCTGGTGAACTAACCACACAGTGAGGTTAATAGCCGATAAACAAACTTTCTGCTAGGTAGACAAATTTAAAACTATCACATCAAGAGAAGGTCAAATTAATTAAAGTTATCAAGTTAGAGTTGTGCACGCATAGATATTTTTTTTTAAATTATAACACACACATTTCCATAAACTATTCAAGGCAGTTTAAAGATGTTTGGTATGTGTTTTCTCTGTTAGACAAGAAATATGATTGAATACACTTTATGTCTTTGTTTATGATATCTGAACATAAAATGGAGTAATAAAAGATCCTAATACAGTCTAATATTAGAAATGAGTTGAATTATTTAAAAAAATCTTTGGTTGTTTACAGCCTCTTGCAAAAGGAGATACAGACATCAAACTTTTTATTTTGTTTATTTTTCCACTATCATTAGTGATATGTTATCTCCTCTTCACCTTTCACCACCTGATCTGTCATCAGTTCACTGTTTTCTCTCTCTGCAACATGAAAAAAAAGTGGGTTTTCCGGCAGCCTCGTACCTTCAGAGCTGGAAAGAAGATCAAAAAGCACACATGCACCAGATGTTAAAAGACCCCTGTAGAGCCCTTTTTTTGAACTTGGCTGAAATTGCTCGATTCCACTAAGCGGCCAATTGGGGAAGATTTTTTTTTAATTCCTTGTAGTGTTTCAACATAGTCCAGCAGAGGCAGTTAATTAGGCCTTAACAGTATAAACCAAAATCCAAATAAACATGTCGATGAATGTAAGAAAATACTCTATTAGTCTTGTTCATTTCAGTTTGTATTTATTGGGCTTCATGTTGCCTTCAGGAGCTAATGGCACTTGGTGATGCAGTTGAACAATCCCCACAAGCCATTCCAGGCCTCAAACCTCATCCAGTAAAAGGCCACTTCTGCAATAGTGGTAGCTGGTCCTTGATTTTTTTTTTGTTTATTTTGAAATTACTTACTTATGTCTTTTCCACATCATCGATATACACGTTTGACAACAGAATAAGTTACCTATATTTTAATTCATAGTCAAATAATGCATTGAAGACCACACCGAATCTGTGCATTCGGCTTCCCTCAGATAAAGACCACCCTGGATTATTTTGATCTGCATAAGACAAGAGTAAAATGGAATTAAAACGTTTTGAATGAATTAGCTAGATGAGACAGAGATTAAAGAGGCAATATCCAAAGATGTAATGAGGGTAGATTAGTAAAAATAGATTGTCCAGATTTCCCAAACCAAGAATTTTTTTCAGTTCTGTTTTAATAAACCAACTTTATAATTAGATTTGCACATTGCTTTTGCAAAAATTAGCATTTTATTTTAGTCCAAATTATTTTCGCAAATAACTCAATAGGTTATTGCGATTTCTGCATTGGTCACACAGAATAGTGAAGAAGAATAATGAATGTAGAGTTTTAATTCAATCAATAATTTGATTCCTCAAGTCGAATTTACCTTATATTTTGTTGCTAAGATATTGGCAATTGTACTTGTAAAGCACCCATCAAGAAATTAGTGATGTGAAAATTGATGGTACAGGAATTATCAAACTATTAAGGGCAAGATACTGAATTTAGAAATTGATCTGTGCAAAATTATTACATTAACAAATCCAAGCTTCCATTAAAATACTGGACAAGGAATGTAATGTCAACCTGTTTCATATTGGCTTCACATAGGATAGCTCACAGGCTTAAAATTCTAATGGCATGGATTGAGATATCCCAAGTTATTTCATCTTTATAAATCCAATTGAATGATTTAGAGAGCCATTAGTTTCTTTTAAATAGTTTACAACTGAAGTTTGTGAACATCAATTCCAACATCAAAAAAATCAACAATGTAATTTAATTGAAAGCTTTTTATTAAAAATGTTGTATCAATTTTTGCAAGTTAATTTGTGTAGGAAATATAGATAGCAGTAAGCGAAGAAAAGCAATAAAAAGTCAAAAACATTTTTTTCAACTCACCGAGTTTCATTCACAGGCTCACTATTCAGTAACATTTACAACATTTTGCAACAGAGAGGGGAAGAAGCTAAAGTAAAACCCTATAAAAACCATAGAAGCACAAATTAATTTCCTCCTAGACAAAAAAGGGAATCATATAAAAAAGAAAATTGTAAACATGTAGCAACCCGCAGCCCACTCCACAGGCAGACACAGGAAATAGCCGTCAAATGCAGCAATCGAGCAAGCAGCACCTGTTCCCATAGGCCGTAGTAATAGCAGTCAAATTGACCAATCACCACCAGCAGATCACAGGGGGTCCAATCCAGGCCCGTGGATCTGTGACAGTCAATCGGCAGCCAGCCCCACTCAAGCTATACCCCAGTAGTGATGCGGCTGGCTGCCTATAAAAGACAGAGCTGAAGCCCAATAAACCCAGTGTTGACTACAGTCCCTTCGTGTGAGAGTCCTCTTTCTTTAACCTCAAGCTATAACCACATTATACCTGAAGCTATTATCGTTGTGTCCCGCTACAAGCATCACCACATAAAGCATTCATTGCTTCAAAATTGTTGATTGTAAATTTGTGGAACTCCTCAACCTCACAACACTGCCTGGCCTGCTCTGACTCTATTCTGTCTGTAATGTTAAATGAGTTATCCCAGTTATCCAAATCCAGCTATAAACAATGAAATATTTTGCTGAACAGGAAAAACATCCTGGAGTTTCCTAATGGTAATTCTGCTAATTCTACACTTAACAGTCACATTCTTGACAAAACTGGCTCCAACCTGGTTGGTGATATCCATGCCATGTACATGTACATTTGTGAATGAGCTCAGTTACGTCAACAAATGTGTGTGTTATGAGGTATTTTCCAATGCTTCACCTAAGTCTGGGTAGTTCCCTCTTACTGTTGTTCTCCTGAGGCAGCTCATACCAATGGTACTCTACAGTTGCACTTGATGGCTTTCTGGACCTCAGGGCACCTTCTTTCCAGTTCTTCCTCCAAAGTCCCACCTGAAACCCTGAAAGCCTGCTCTTGTCCCTGCTTTGCCATAGGTTTATGATGGAGATGAGAAGGAACTGCTTCACTCAAATAGTGGTGAGTCCATGAAGCAGTGGAGGTTGCTACATTAAATGTATTTAAGATATAGATAGATTAATTTTGAAGAATGGGGAAATTAAAGGTTATAGAGACTGGGTTAGAAAGTATTGTTCATCTAAGTCCATGCCCAGATCAGGCATGGTCTAATTGAAGGGTGGAGTGGAGTGCCAGATGGTCTACTGCTGCTCTGCTGCTTTTTGTTTATTTTTTTTTCCAAAAATTAAACTTTATTCACAAAATATGTACTTTCAACAACATTAATTGGCATATGTCTCAGATTTACAATCAACAGTTGAGCAACAAATGGAAATAGTTTCTATCAAGCCACCCTATCAACATTAATTTTTAAATACCTTTTTAAATAATTTTTAAATGTCTAGATAGAAGGAAAGATTGGATGCCTTTTAAACCACGTGTAACATTACCAAAAAGAGACAAGAAAAATTTAAGAGTTCAAAGAAAGTACATCAAAAAAACTACTATAACATAAACTCAAGCTCAAGCTCAGGTTCATAAACAGCATATACTGAGAGGCTTTACCCTAAAATGATCAATGATTAGATGGACTGAAACACAAAAGTTTGCAGACACTATAGTGAAAAATATTAGATGTATTCCTGGATACAGAATTGGAGATGGAAAGCATGAAATAAATGTGAGCGACAATCAATTGCTGTAGGAGAGGATGTTCCGGGTTTAGGAAAAAAAGATTCAAGACGGATTTGTTGGTTTTACCTGTTAGTGATTATCATGCAAAGGTTTTGAATCCATGAGCAGAGGATTGTACTGTTAGCACATCAATGCTTATAGCACAGTCCAAAAAAAGTACACAGCTGAAAATTTGTAAATATTATATTCTCATTTAAATTCTGATATTGGATTGTTGGTAAAATAGGCAATACAATTATTTTCAGTTAAGTGTTTTATAAACAAAACACACGATGACAAAACATGAGATTATATTGTATACACAATTACATGAGTGGATAATTCTAGCACAATTTTGATAATACCAGAGTTATTCATGCTTCTGATGTATTTCTTTAGACATACAGCAGGGCAACAGACCCTTCTGGCCCACAAGCCTGAGCTGCCCAAACAAAATAATTGACCTACGCATTGTTGGAGGGTGTGGGGAAATTGCAGCATCCTGAGGTTATTAATGTTAGATGGCATCATTGCTATCAATGAAGATGTCACATGCTACATTAAAGTCACTTTCTAACAGAGTCAAAGTCGTTTGCAACATTAATATCAAAGGCAAAGTGAACATTAAAAACAATCAGTTATTTTGACATTATGGACATAACATTGTTGGCATACAAATATTTCCAACTTGCTTCATCATCAAGATTTCAGTGGAATGTTCTGAAACATGGCCAGAAAATGTAACAACCACTTTGCACCTGATGATTCAGAAATAAACGAGGAACATGAAGAGAGATTGAAAGACAATCACCTCTTCAATCTGATTGTCAATGAGAATATAATTTATATTGAGTAAAACGTGTAAGTGTGCAGACACCATAATTGTAATAAAAACACAATGCTGGAGAAACTCAGCAGGTCAAACAGTGCCACTTGGTTATGTATCTTTATCCTTGCTCCATAAAGTACACAATTTATATTGATCCTTAATTTCATTATTGTTTCAACTTTTCAAATAGAAATGATTGTTATCTAACATGGTCATTACACATTCCATTCCTCCTCTTTGACTCAAAGCAGTCCCTCATTAGTTTTGTGGATTTTGGGGAGATTGGTGAGACTTCCACTGTGGAAGCGCTCTACTACAAATGAAACAGGAGGCAGCTGACAGGATGGGCAGGTAGGCAGTCTATGAGGTAACTCACACCTTGCACAGTTTCTTCAAGGCTTCTGTATGCCCCTTCTGGTTTTCCCCACCAGATGAAGATTTAGCAACTGCCTTGCTCTTTCAAATGGCCATCTTCTTCCCATTGTGTTTCACTCTGTCTAGTGATGTCAATATCAAGAAGCTTGAGTTCCAAAGTTATGACTGCAGAACACGACTCAGTTTTTTTGCTTTTAGGATTTCTCTTAAACTTCATATTGTAAACTGAAATTTGCCGATATTAGATTTATTTTAGCATGTAGTATCTGTGCACCAGCTAAGATATGGGCTTTGCAGAACAAGGTTTTGATCCCGTGGCCAAGGGGCCTAAGACAACAGGAGATCAGGCTCTGCTAAATGGTATAATGCTCACATTTAGAGATGGACCCACAGACAGGTCCAACCCATCACTTACATATTTTCTCACTTGCCGACACATAAATCATCCAATGTACCTCAGTTGTGATATGGCTAAATTCCCAAAAGGACTTTTGGAACAGTATCTCACGTGGAATAATGAACAAGGTGAGTGCAAGCAGACACGGAGACAACTGGCAGAATGGAAAGCTGATTGGAAGATGTAGAGTAATTAATAAGTTATTCAGAATGGCATAAAGTGAGAAGTGAACCCTACAAGGATCATAGAGAAATACACACAAGAAAATAGGAGCAGGAGTTGGTCACTTGGCCCTTCCAGCCTGCCCCAACAGTCAATAAGATCATAGTCCTCAATGTATTTCCACAAAGCCCTGTTTTTGCTTATTTCAAGGATTTATCTACATCCAGTGGTCCAAACTCACTTAATCTCTGGGGTAAGAAGTTCTTCTTACTCCTCCTGTCTACTGCTACTCACTGGGATGGACAATTTTTAAGATTCACCACCCTCCCTGAGGAAAATAAATTC